>NC_090025.1:69352627-69659710 GCF_037176765.1 Anolis sagrei | reverse complement strand
TATTCACTGCTGTGATAACTCTGAAAATGGATTGTTTCAGAAAAAAAGGCAAGAAAGAACAACATATGATAAGCAATTACAAACAGAACTATGTGTTTTGTAATGCTACAGGACTAACAGTTTTCCTCTCCCCAAGAAATGGGGAGAGAAAAAACATTTGTCTGCCTCACACGAGGCAGGGAGGAGTTCTGGAGGAACCCTCCAGAACATCCGGGGGCGTGGCCTGCTAACACAGGCCAGGCCCTCCCAGGCTCATTCCACGCCTGGAAGTTGGGGAGAGAGGTCGCAGAGAAGAGTGAAGACAAGAAGCCTGAAGAGGTTCAACAAAGAAGAGAAGAAAAGAGGTTAAGGGGATAAGAAGAGCATCTACAGGTCTGTACAGGGGTCCTGGGGGAGGTAGGCTTCACCCACCCCCCACCCCTCCCGGACGAAGGCTGGGCCCTTCAGGGCCCTTCACAGAGGCCTTGGTTATGGCAAACAAGGGCCCACGTGGCCAGGGGCCTGGAGCTGGGCGGCTTGGCATGCGGTTAGCTCGCAGCGTCAATTTTGGGCGCCGTCCGGGCCGTTGATGGAGGCCATTGTGGGAGATGGGGCGGCCGCCATTTTAGGATAGGCCCAATTTCGTTTGCCACATGGGGCAAAATGAAAGTGAAAGTTATTTCAATTACTTTATTTTGGGCCGGATGCGTGTTATATGTAGTAGGTATGATGTTAAATATACACAGGTAATAGGGGAGTTATACCCTTGGCTACAGTGGTTGCTGACCTAAGGTCGATAGTTCTTATTTGGGAGCAGAGTGAGCTTCCGATGTTAGCCACAGCTCCCAAAAAATGGATCAGGGAGAGAGCTCCTGCTGTTAGATCCAGCTTCTGATACCAAAAAAAAAAAATGGATCAGGGAGAGAGCTCCTGCTGTTAGATCCAGCTTCTGATACCAAAAAAAAATTAAAATAAAATAAAATAAAAATTATTAGTTTAAATAGGATCAGAGGGGGAGCTCCTGCTGTTTGATCCAGCTTCTGATACAAAAAAAATGGATCAGGGAGAGAGCTTCTGCTGTTAGATCCAGCTTTTGATACCAAATAAAATAAAATAAAAATTATTATTTTAAATAGGATCAGAGGGGGAGCTCCTGCTGTTTGATCCAGCTTCTGATACAAAAAAATATATAAATAAATAAAAAAATAAAAAAATTAATAATAATAATAATAAAATAAAATAAAAATTATTATTTTAAATAGGATCAGAGGGGGAGCTCCTGCTGTTTGATCCAGCTTCTGATACCTAAATAAATAAATAAATATTATTATTTTAAATAGGATCAGAGGGGGAGCTCCTGCTGTTAGATCCAGCTTCTGATACCAAAAAAAAAATAAAAAATAAAAATTATTATTTTAAATAGGATCAGAGGGGGAGCTCCTGCTGTTTAATCCAGCTTCTGATACCAAAAAAAAAAAAAAAATGGATCAGGGAGAGAGCTCCTGCTGTTAGATCCAGCAATGAAGTCAAATGGGAAGGGATCAATAAGCCCTGTCGCGGGCCCTGGCCATAAGTATTGCAAGCTCCTGATGGGAGCCTTAACTTATGTGACCTCCCAATGGTACAGTCTTTGCCAGTTGCTACAGGTGAGCTCCCTTGGTTAGCCCCAAATTAGGTTGGCCTTACAGTCGGCCTGTATACTCAAAAAGGAAAATGACTAGAGCAATAAGCCCAGTGGCAGGCCTGGGTTGGTATAGGGGGGCGAGCTCCCGCGGTTAGCCTCTACTTATGTAAACCTTATAGTGGGACTAATTGCAAATGTGAGTAGATCAATAGGCCCCAACGATAGGCTCTGGCTACTGGGGTGCGGGTGAGCTCCGGTTGTCAGCCCCAACTTGTGATAACCTCACAGCAAGACTCAATGCAAATGGGAGTAGATCAATAGGCCCAATGGTAGGCTCCGGCTACTTGGGTGCGGGGCGAGCTCCTGATGTCAGCTCCAACTTGTGATAACCTCACAGCAAGACTCAATGCAAACGTGTTGCCCTATATGTTTAGATATATATAAGGGACAAAGTCTTCATCAATTTGTTATACTGGCGCTATATACTTATTGACACAGTCACTGGTTATTTTCCTTTCAGGATGGCGCCGAAGAAGAATGTGGGCGGCCCTAAAGGATTACAGGGCCAAGGCCTTGTTTAAATATCAAAATCTAATATATGGGGCATATGTCAACTACACTGGTCAGGCGTGGCTTGTTTACAATAGCCGCTTTTGTTCTGAGGCTGCCACGATGCCTAACAAGCGATGGGACCTCATCGACAGTCAATTGTGGATGGAGGTAATGAATACAACCAGAGCAGTTTCTGGTGAGAAGGCCGATAGCGGCCATACTATACAAAACACTAAAGAGAGTCAGCCCTTTCGACAGGGAGGCCCAGCACAACAGCTGCAAAGACAAAAGGGTATGTGAAAGATCAATAGGCCCAGCGATAGGCGCTGATTACGTGGGTGTGGGGTGAGCTCCTGATGTTAGCTCCAGCTTGCGATAGCCTCACAGTGAGACTTAATGCAAATGTGAATAGATCAATAGGCACAGCGATAGGCTCTGATTACTTGGGTGTGGGGTGAGCTCCTGATGTCAGCCACAACTTGGGATAACCTCGCAGCAAGAAGCAATGCAAATGGGAGTTCATCAAGATGCCCGGTCTAGCCTTGGCTTCCCTTGCATGGCATTTTGAGAGCTCTGCCTTTAGGTAAAGCAAACACAAGTAAATAGCATATTAGTTGCTTGAACAGTGGGTCACTTGAAGGGCGAGCTTAGGGTGAGCCTCGGACTATTACGTTATAACTATATAAGAGTCGGTTAGGCACAGATTTAAGCAGTTATGCATTGCCCTATATATATAAGTGATAAAACATTGTCAATTTGTTTTACTGGCGCTTTATACTTGTCGGCCCAGGGAGCTTGCGCCCGCGATGACTGTAAATATCAGCACGCCTGTGCAATATGCCAGGGTAACCACGCAACCAATAGTTGTTACAAGGGAAAACCCACAAGAGGTGGGCCAAGAGGCGCCCAGTTCAGTAGAAGGAACCCAGGACAGGTTGATGTTCCAAAAGGGCCCCAGCCCGATCAAAGCGGGTCCGCTTAGTTGCTGGCTGGAAAGTTAGCCTTACAGAGCTGCAGCAAATTACTTGCGTTGCGGCTTTAGGAGGATTTTCAGATCCCGGCCCTTGAGCCATGTTCCCCACACATCATATTATGAATAGTTTTTATATCAGGCGGCGGCGTGGAATGCACGTTTTGCAGCTACGCGTGAGTGAATTGGTGACATTAGCCAATAACGATACCTCACACCGCGCATTTTTGGTTTCCGACATCAAAGTTTTTTAAGATAGTGTGGAAATCAGAAGTAGAACTTCCAAAACAGACCAGAAGTTACATACGGTTGGTTTCAGCCTAGTTATCATTACCGTCACAGGCCACGCAGGGCTGGCATATAGAAGAATGGTACTGGTCTGCGGACACAGTTATGTCTTCTGGGCAGTGAGGGAGGCCCACAGGACTGCCTATGGCCAGCACTTGGGTCTCTCTTCCACGGCAACGGTGGAATGGAGAGGCATGAGAAGCCTGCGTTGGGACGGTTTGTGCCCCTTTGTTGTTTGATGCCGGGAGTGGTTTTTCCTCCTGATGTGTTGGTTATCCACCTCGGTGGTAACGATGTGGGCCTGTTAGCAGGCAAAGCCCTCTTTTGGTAAGCACGGGCGGACATTCGAAGGATTTGTTGGTCATGGCCCAGGGTGCACGTCGTTTGGTCTGCTATCATACCTCGTTGCTAGTGGCTGGAAGGAGGCGACGTGGGAAGGCTCGAGAAAGCCAGAAAACGAGTGCACTGGGCCATGCGACTGTTCACGCAGGGCTGGCACATAGAAGAATGGTACTGGTCTGCGGACACAGTTATGTCTTCTGGGCAGTGAGAGAGGCCCACAGGACTGCCTATGGCCAGCACTTGGGTCTCTCTTCCACGGCAACGGTGGAATGGAGAGGCATGAGAAGCCTGCGTTGGGACGGTTTGTGCCCCCTTTGTTGTTTGATGCCGGGAGTGGTTTTTCCTCCTGATGTGTTGGTTATCCACCTCGGTGGTAACGATGTGGGCCTGTTAGCAGGCAAAGCCCTCTTTTGTAAGCACGGGCGGACATTCGAAGGATTTGTTGGTCATGGCCCAGGGTGCACGTCGTTTGGTCTGCTATCATACCTCGTTGCTAGTGGCTGGAAGGAGGCGACGTGGGAAGGCTCGAGAAAGCCAGAAAACGAGTGCACTGGGCCATGCGACTGTTCACGCAGGGCTGGCACATAGAAGAATGGTACTGGTCTGCGGACACAGTTATGTCTTCTGGGCAGTGAGAGAGGCCCACAGGACTGCCTATGGCCAGCACTTGGGTCTCTCTTCCACGGCAACGGTGGAATGGAGAGGCATGAGAAGCCTGCGTTGGGACGGTTTGTGCCCCCTTTGTTGTTTGATGCCGGGAGTGGTTTTTCCTCCTGATGTGTTGGTTATCCACCTTGGTGGTAACGATGTGGGCCTGTTAGCAGGCAAAGCCCTCTTTTGTAAGCACGGGCGGACATTCGAAGGATTTGTTGGTCATGGCCCAGGGTGCACGTCGTTTGGTCTGCTATCATACCTCGTTGCTAGTGGCTGGAAGGAGGCGACGTGGGAAGGCTCGAGAAAGCCAGAAAACGAGTGCACTGGGCCATATGACTGTTCATGATCCAGCGGAGGGGTCATTACATTGAATACCCAAACATCACACGTGACGACGAGAGGTTGTATTGTGGTGATTGAGTACATCTTTCAGAATTGGGCAACCAACGATTTTCATTAGATTTACAGGAAGGTATTAGAGGGGTGTTAGAGGAATTGGTGGGGGATGGGGGCTAAATGGACATTTGCCCCCAATCCGTGGCGTAAATAGATAGGGAAATTCCTTTAGTCGGTGTGCACCTAGGGCACCCCTTTAAGGGGTGAAAGGCCCTTAAGTTAAACACTCACCTACAGTGTAAAGGGTGAGGTGTGTTAATGGCCTTTATTTGGAAGGAGTCTCGATACAAGAGCTCTGGAAGAGACTCCTCATTCCTTTCCCTTGATGGTGATACGGTTTGATTACCGAAAACCAGGTGCTTCACCCGGAAATTGTTATTGTCGGGTAGTGATGCTACCTGGGTTAGGTTACACCAGTTCCTTACACCCTTGAGTTGAGTTAAGAAATTAAATAGGTAACGTTAAATAAAAGTTGCCCAATTTGAATCCAAAACATTGGTGTTGTGTCTTCTATTCTCGTGCGTTTCTTCGTGGGTTGGCAGACAACAGTTTTCCTCTCCCCAAGAAATGGGGAGAGAAAAAACATTTGTCTGCCTCACACGAGGCAGGGAGGAGTTCTGGAGGAACCCTCCAGAACATCCGGGGGCGTGGCCTGCTAACACAGGCCAGGCCCTCCCAGGCTCATTCCACGCCTGGAAGTTGGCCCACCACTCCCGCCCATTAACAGTATAATTTGCGGTTGCCTGCGGAGCCGGGTAGGAATTTTTTCCTCTTCTTGTTTTATAGGAGAGGTTTTTTGCCTACCCTATACTGTTTAGGGGCTAGATAGAGGAAGTGGGCTACGCGTTAAATAGGCCAAGCTTAAATAGATAGGGAAATTCCTTTAGTCGGTGTGCACCTAGGGCACCCCTTTAAGGGGTGAAAGGCCCTTAAGTTAAACACTCACCTACAGTGTAAAGGGTGAGGTGTGTTAATGGCCTTTATTTGGAAGGAGTCTCAATACAAGAGCTCTGGAAGAGACTCCTCATTCCTTTCCCTTGATGGTGATACGGTTTGATTACCGAAAACCAGGTGCTTCGCCCGGAAATTGTTATTGTCGGGTAGTGATGCTACCTGGGTTAGGTTACACCAGTTCCTTACACCCTTGAGTTAAGTTAAGAAATTAAATAGGTAACGTTAAATAAAAGTTGCCCAATTTGAATCCAAAACATTGGTGTTGTGTCTTCTATTCTCGTGCGTTTCTTCGTGGGTTGGCAGACAAATGCAACAATGATATGACCCCCCCCCCCCCGCAAAAAATAGGATAAGGTGTGTTAAACTGTGTTAAACACTGCCTAAGTTAGGAAGAATACACACCCAAATTCATCTCCCCAAATTCTCTTGATGGCTCATACTATCTGGGGTATTCTAGAAGCTGTTATACCATTTTCTCCAAGCTCTGTGCAAGTTCAGAAGCATTATCCACACTTGCTTGGGGCTTTGGGGAGTTGTAACCAAAAAGGTAATTTTCCAGTTCTTGGTTTTGCACTGTGGTTCTTGCAACCTAATGTCGGCAGACCAAGAAATGCTTCCATGCTCTGAATCTAGGAATGGCAGAGCTGGAGAACTAGAACAGCTGGCAACACCCCCAGAAGGAAAGTTAATAACAGCAAAAATATTTTCAGTAGCAGTAATGCTTCATTTCAGAAAATTAATAAAATGGCTAGAAATATCTATCTTCATTCCCTTCCACTGCACAACATTCACCAGCATAATGAATAGATCTCAACATATGAGTAGTTCTCAAAACATATTGCATTTGTTGTTATGTGCTAGACGCCTGGTTTATCTGCCAAAATATTTTGGCAGAAGAAGGCAAATTCTCCAGATAGGTTGAAAGTTTGTGTTGAAAACAAATATATCCCTAAAATTAAAATGAAACAATGAAATTAACTATAGACTACACAGGATGTGAACATCAAAAGTTGGGCTGAATCATCCCTCCTCGTGTCCCAATCTGGTCTTCTGGTTTTCTGCCATTGATCATGGCACTACCCTCTTGGCATTGTAATTTCAGCATTTCATATCCTCCTGCAGCAAATATCTCTCTTGAGGATTTATTATTGCAACCTTAAGATAAAATATGGTGGTTCTTCAGATACTGTTGCTCTATGTTGGGGGTGCTGTCATCACATTGCTTGACTAGTGCCTGCCATGTGTTCAAGAAGGAAGGAGTCTTAAAAATTGCTCACCAAAAGTGGCAGATTGACACTCTCAATTGGTGCCAAAAAGTGAAAGGCATAAAAACAGAATGTGATAGGGGGCTCATTGAACCCACAAATCTTCATCTTGAGAACACAGAATTATAACATAATACTATTTTTAGGACTAGAACAAAGGATTTCATTTAATTTCTGGGGAAAGTCTGCTCCATTGTAGTAATTGCATTACATCTCTTCCACCTTTGAATGGAAACATATTTGGAATGTAGACAAGGTGCTTTTCTGATCCAGCTAGGAAGCATCCCAAGTTAGATGGAAGATTATGAATGCCATTAAGCCTGTTAGACAACTGGAGATGTTTTCATTTTTGGTGGAAGATCAGGACTAGAGTCACATCATGCTTTGGCTTTCAACTTCTGATCAGAATGATTGCTGACTGCTTCACAGGATTACACACATGGAGTTTCAATCCTGTGCTTACAACTAACTGAGATGAAGCCAACTGCCTAGAGCAAACTTTGAAACTCTCATTTCCAAAATTCCCTAGCCAGTAAGTTAAGAAATTATATGGAGTTAAGGCTGGAGAATGAGAGGAAGCACATGAATTGGCTACAGAACTACCTGGAGTGAATTTGGGTGTAGGGGTTGATGAGGCCATGCAATAAAATGTAAGGACAAAAGTGAAGGCTGTTTGGTTGGCAAACAGATAACACTGGGGAACTATTATCTGTTATGCCACTCCTGAAAGCTTGTAGGAATAAAAGTTTGAAATGTGAAGTAGAGGTAAACAAAAGATAAGCCAACTGTGTTGTATCTGTTGAATAATAAATACAATTTGCTGATTTGATTAAAAGAAAACTAATTTCCTAAATAGTTTCTCTATTAAAGTTATATTTTTTAGCTCCACAATTTGAATCTACCTTCCCCAAATGGAAGGCATCTTATGAGAGTTATTTTCTTCATTTAACTTTCAAGAGTGAATATATAAATAGAATGGTGCTAAATAAAATTGCCCACTTAGACAGGTTCACTGAAACATTTCTTGTCATTCTGAACTCTGCTGGGTACCTGATGTCCTGAGTGCTTGTTAGATGTTGACAATTTTGGAACACCCAAAGCAAGATTGCTGTGTCAGGTGATGTGAAGCTTTCCTAAGATGTTTCAAGCTAAATTCTTGACAAGAAAATTACACCCATGTAGAAAAGCAAGAACGAAAACAGTTGTGCTATACACGCATATGATGTGGACAGAAGTCCCCCCCCCCCCCATTTGACAAGGCTGGAGTTTAATTTGTCCATCTTTTGGCTGAGTCTGCCCATCTCTTGCTGAGTAATCTGCCCATTTGACACATTGTTGGCCTCAGTAGGATTGAAAGAATTGACAGCCCAGCAATGAAGTGACAGATTCATCATGTTTCATTAATGAAAGTTCTTGCATTAAAACAGGGGAAAGTCGAGAATGATTGCTCAGAGCTTCTGCTCTTCAGTAGCTAATCAATATCTAAAGGGCCATTCTTATGTTGTCGAAATGACAGTTATCTGCTATTTGTTTGGATCCCATGTCATGTCAAAAATACCTATAGGAATAACTCACATTGGCCATCCAAAGGTACAGAGAGACTGGCTGGATTAGAGAAAAGCAAATCTAGCTAGAATAATTCTTGCAGTGACCATACAAATGCTCATAAACATGGTGCCCAAGGTTGTGGGTGGAAGTATGGCATGTTGGAGTACCTTTACAACATTGAAAAGCCTTCCTTCCTGCCACCTGAAGAAAGGTAACTTGAAGTTGGGAGGTAGTTGCAGTCAGTGGATTCAAGCTGAGATTTGAATTCATTGGCTTGTTGGTATGGTCATCCAAAGTGAGGGATTCATATTGAGGTTTCCAGCCCATTCCAGTTGTGAAGAATATATCTGGGAGTAGGCTGCACTTCTAGGCAGTTTGCTCTGAGTGTCATCCCACCCTCCATGACATATTGGTAAATATGGCATGCATATTTACCAATTTTTCACAACTTTGTAAGGGTGGTTGGCATGGATCATGAATCCAGGATGAGGTAATTAGTGAATTTCAGTCATTGGCAGTGCATGAATGCTCCCCTCAGCCAGCCGGGTGTGCATGGCCTTGCCCAGATGGAGGTTAGATATATGGGGGTTGGATGTATTATACCCCCTAGTGCATAGCAGGACCCTCTCATTAATTCCAATATTGACATGGATATCTGTGAACTCATCAGATGTGCTGCTGATTTGCCCAGCCTTCACTCCCACATCCCATGGGGGGGGGGGGGACTTCTGCTATTCAGCTTCCCCTGTTGATCCAATGCAACATGGGAAATGTCCTATGTTGCTGCTGTGGTGGCATATGTCAGTTCCTCGCCAGTTTTGCTATGGAGCCCCGATGGAAATAGTTCGATGTAGTGGGATGGGAAGTGGCCAGCTCTGTCAAAAAATTGATGAGGAACTGGTGTTTCAAATGAAAATGGCCCCATCTGTGGTGGTTGGACTCATCAGTTACCAACCCTTCTGGGGCATGTCATATAGTAGGAATTGAAATATTTTTAAAGTATTCAAAAATGTTTAAAAACTTTCTTTCTTGAGTGTTGATTGAAAGTCCTAGACTTATAAAAGTCTTTGCAATAGTTTGGAACTCATTCTGTGCAAAATTTGCATGTGGTTGTTTTGCTCAGAAATCAGGAAACTGCTCTCCAAATGTTTCCTGTGCAGAAAATGTATATTTTGGCATCTTATTCGGTGCACAATTTCATTTTGATCATGTTGCTAAGAAAACAGCAATTTTCTTTGCAGGTATCAGCATATTTTTGTGTAGAAAATGCAGCTTTCTTTGCAAAAATCCATAAATTTCAGTTTAATCTATAATTGAATGTCATAAAAATTACATTTTAAAATTATAGATTTACAGTATATCCAACTTTCTCTTTAATGTGTGCAGAAGTATATGCTTTGGATTGTTGCCAATGGATCTACATGCTTTAAATTCAAGTATCATAGTGTTGTATGATTCGTGAATTGGTTAATATATGGTCCATGGATTCTGTAGTAAAATAATAGCATGATCTTGAAATGTTACTTTTGAAAAGTACTTAGTTGAAAGTATGAGTCAAAATTCCCGAAGGAGTTAATGACCATCAATTTTATTTAAACATTGTTTTTGTTCAAAAGAAAGAAAAGTAGGTCAAAACATGTTTTTAGTTATTTTAAAAAAATCTCAAAATGCTATGAGTTGTTGGCCTATGGTACAAAATGCAAGAAAGTCATAAGGCTAGACTCCCTGTAACTGTAACAGTAATTATAAGCTGGAGTTTACATGACAAAACAGTAAAATTGTACCTTATAATATTATGATCAGAAATAACTTTGTTATGCCTTCGTTTTTGCAGAAAAGCAATGAAATGCATGCAACTTGTTATTTCAACAAATTGATTTTAGCCTCCAAATTGATTACTCGGGCTTTTTCAGTATTGTCTATTTTGCAAACTACTTTTGCTGCTTTCTTATGCATCTGTAAAATCACAGAAAGATGTAAGGAAAATGGTCAGCTTACTCAATTAAAGCATGGAGAAACAGGTCATGGCAGTAGTACCTGTTAAAGGAAATACAAGAACACTTAGAATCTGTTGATAATGAAATGGGGAAGGTAAATGGCATGGATTTTTAGAATCCTGGAGTAAATGTGTGAGAAAGGAGTGGTTTGCTAACAGCACCCTTTCTCATTAGCACATGCTAGTATCTGGCTTTCTGCAGGGCAGCTTAGTAATACATTTCCACCCCATTACACCAGCCATTAGACACAATTTGAATGTTAGAAAGATGGAAGAGAGATCATTACTATTTTAAAATGCAGTAGGATGATAATTATGGCAAAAGCATGGGTCCCAGCTATATATTCTTCTCATCACCTTGTTATAACTCATGTTTCTCTCAAATACAGCCAGGGAAGCTATAGCAACCAATTCTGTCCTTGTAAAGACTCACTCAAAGATACTGTACATCAAGACCTGGTTACAAGAAGCATGCCCTAATTTATACTGTTTCTATTGTTACACTTTGCTAGGCTTTTCGTCCAAGCTTAGGTTGAACACCAGGGAAAATAATAATAATAATAATAATAATAATCATCATCATCATCATCATCATCATCATCATCATTCCTTACCCACCTCTCCCCAAGACTTTAGCAGGGGTAGAGATAGCACACAATGGATAAAGACATAAAGATATTTGAAACACATAAATTAAAAACATACTAACATAAGATTAGTATTTCATATCTATAAAATAAAGGATAAAGTATGCCATGAAGTGAGGTATGATATAATCCAGTAGATTATAGGCTATGGATACTTGAGCAAAAATGGAACTGTATTGTTTAACTGTGACTCTTAACCAAAGAAGACCTCTAAACATATCATTGAGTTTGAAAGGTCTGCTGGACAGAGTTTTCATTTAAGTTGCTAATGGACCTGCTGCTATAGGAGTTACTGCCATTCCTCCCACCAGTCTCTTTCTAGGAAGATAACCCTGTATGGCCTGGATCCAGACTTTCTGAGGGCCACGCCTTGCTATATGATCCTGCCTGAGTTTTCTCTTAGTCTTCTCACCATTATGGGTACATTTAATAAGAGTCTTTTCAGTGGCTGCTCCCAAGTTATGGAATTCTCTTTCATGCAACATTCAATTCACCTCTACCTGCTGTCCTTCTTTTGGAAGGTAAAGACCATTTTCTGTTGTTGTTGTTGTTGTTGTTGTTGTTCTTCTTCTTCTTCTTCTTCTTCCTCCTCCTCCTCCTTGCTTTATCGTGACATAAAAGCATTAGTATATAATTTATAATATTCAAATATACAAACATTAATGGTTTAGTCTGGGTTTTGATTCTGAACTTGTTGCATCAGATGAAACTTTCAATAGGGTGTGTAATATTTGTATTGATGTTCTTAGTGTGACGGTTAGCTTGTTTTTGATTTGCGCTTTTAAATTATTGTTTAATTGCTTTTTAGAATTTTTGTATTGATGCTACAATTTTTTAGCTGAACTTGTTTTTAATTTGTTCTAAGCTGCCTTGAATCCCGTGCTGGGAGAAAGGCAGGATATAAATTAAACAAATAAATTGATAAATGGCTCCAAGTTGAACTGAACATTTGATAGTGTTAGACCTTTGGCATTATAGGGTTAGCATCAGGACAGTTTCCATTAAACTTGGAACAGTTTTAGGAGAGGTAGCAATAAAATGAAGAATGCATTCACTGTCCTATTGTGGCAAATCCACTAGCTATCTCTGGTGTGCATCCAAATACTTTTACTGTTTGATTGATATAGAGGTTGATATATATAAATCGACATATAAATTGATTTGAAAATGACAGCCCAGAGGCTATATCTATTGCCATGCATTACTTCCTTCCAGATTTACAACTGGCCTTCATCTTTCCATGTGTCAAGAGTAATAATTTGGATTTAGTAGGCATTGCTGCTTCCAGAAAAAAGAAGAAAATGGCCTAGTACTTTCTCAGAAATTTTTACTTTCTCACACATATACTGAAGTATGCATTTGAATGATGCCATTGCTGTTGTATGCACAATCCAACAGGATTTGTTCACCATTTATTAATAGCTAAATTATTGAACAAATGGTGATACTGAAATCCTCTTTAGGTTTCCAACAGCTATGTAGGAGACTTTTTTCACATCTACAAATTGGGGCACTGCTGTTACATTTTAAAGCCCAATGACATGTCAGTAGGACCAAGTATGTAAGTCCTTTCTGCCACACTATCTCTATCTTCCCAGTTCAAATGAGCAGACAATTGTATGCAATGAACCACTGCAATTGGCTCAACCTGCATGATGGTGGGCCTTTAATTGTGATTACTGAACCATTGTACAAAGTCACAAAAAATAAATTCCAGCATTGGGATACTGTTCTCAAAAGATGAAATGAATAAATTTAGCAGTTTTCTTTCTGCTGTCAGAAATTATTTGGAAACTGAACAGTTTTTGAAGACTATTTGGTGTTAAAGACCTAATCTACACAACATTCACACTCATTGCATATAAAGTTGTCCTATGTGGAAAACAGCATTTTCTGTACCGAAAATGATATAGTGCAGAAATATTATTGTCTTCATAGAAAATGATATTTTATAATACATAACTAAATGTGTTAGACACTTATTCCATGCAAAGTTTACACATGCTATTTCCCCCCCACAGAAAATAGCATTTTCAGCAGAAACGTTTGAAGCATAGAAAATAGTAATTCATTCTTTTTGCTGAAAATGTTTTTCTCTGTTCAAAAATAAGAGCAGATTTTGTCAGGATAAGTCCTGAATGGTAAATAGTCTTCTTAGTCCAGAATTCTCCTCATCAACACCCTAGAAATGCATTTTCTCAACATATCTTTGTATAGAGTATGACCTTCTTATCTATGGATTTGATATCCCTGGTTACACTTACCCATGCTCATAAAAATGTCCCCTTCAGAAGTATTTGTAGGCCTCTCTATGTCCTTCAGTGTGGTTCTGTGGTACCCTTCTGGCCCAGGTATAGTCAAAATGTAGGGTTTACTGTTATCCACCGTTTTAGGTATCCACAGGGAGTCTTGGCTTGTATCTTCTGTTGATAGGAGCCGCAGTGGTGCAATGGGTTACACCCTCGTGTCAGCTGAACTGCTGACCTGAAGACCAGAAGGTTGGCAGTTCAAATCCATGAGACGGGCTGAGCTCCCAGCTCTCAGCCCCAGCTTCCCATGCAGGGACATGAGAAAAGCCTCTGACATGATGGTAACACATCTGGGTATCCTCTGGGCACCATCCTTGCAGACAGCCAATTCTCTCACACCAGAAGCAACATGCAGTATATTCTCAATTCACTTCTGACATGATAAAAAAACTTCTGTAGATAAGGGTGTACTACCATAGTTTCAAATTTTCTTTCCATCCTTTCCCAGTGAACCTGCTACAAATGTCTAAACTTTCCTGGTCCAAAGAATATTTTTAAATTCCAATTCCATACAAAAATGTCAATGCACACTGCCAACTTCTCATAGTAGAAGGGTGGAATGTGGATGAAATACTCTGCTTATGCCTCTCCTGTTGGCTAAACATTCAACATTAAAGATTAGTTAAGATTAGAGGTTTCATACCTGGAACATTTTGAAGTAACTCACTTGTAAGTTGATGTAAGATTTTTTTTATTCTTTAATCTCCTCAACCAGAAAGGATTACATTATTATAGACAGGTTGTTATCTAAAGCAAACGAAAGGGATTGGGGAGGGGAAAGCAAAATGATGAATATGTTTTTGAACTTCAATCTTACCTAGGGAGAACAAGGGTTTCTTTTTTTAACCACACCTGAGATTTCAGGTAGAACAGCAGGATTTCTAGCCAGCATAAGAGGACCACCTTTCCAAATTAAAAAAAATACAATATGAACAGGAATATTTTCTGATACCCATGGCTCTACAGAGGAAGAATTATGAATTCAGAGTAGTTTTTTCATGTATGCAAGACATTTAATTTGTAGAAAGTGTTCTTTTTAATATTAGATTATTTAAGTTTCTTTTAAACTTATCAGAATGCTCTTCATGGAGAGGATATTCTATTTATGTCTAATAGATAGAAATAATTTTATATCTCCTTTTTAAAAAAGAAAAGATCTCATCAGACTCCATTATTCTTTACTTGGAGTTATAGAAAAATGGATGTCTCATTAAGCTTTTCAACCTGCTGAGAGTTCTGAGAAATTGTGCGGTGGGTGCAGCTGAATTCACCTCTTATTCAGACTATGTTTAAAATAACATTGTGACATATAAAAATTAAAAAGTTAGAAACATGAGACCTCTTCTTGGCTACCAAAACTTTTAACAACCTTGTGATATGACCAAATTGAATGGCCATGTATCACATTTGAATATCCCAACGTAATTTAGACCCTGTGGAGATAGTTTCTGTGCATTGTTCAACAGGTGGTGCTGTCTACTTAGCAACTACTAGATCACCTTAGAATTGTGCTGTAACTTATGGTGTTCAGGGATACCCACTTCAGCATGCTCAATATTGTCGAAGTCATAAAAGCAGCAGAGGTTCTCACATTAGTGCAGCTCTGCATAATTTGTGAATTGCTAAGTAACACAGTATACTAATGTTGCACGACATCCCATAAGAATCATAAAAAATCTGTTTGCATCACCAGTATGGGAGTGGATGCAAGTATCTGGAGTGGGACGCAGAATCAAGGAAAAATTGGCACTGAACTTTATATGGCTAGTGGGCCAATTAGTAGATTTCATATTGTGCAGCTTTGTACTTCAGGAAAAATAGCATTGCTCTGGTCTCTGTAATGAGTATCACTCCGTACGCCATCGCTTCCTCCCCTCCTCCTTTCCCTTCCTCATATCCATCCTCCTTTCCTTACTTCTTTTAAAAATATATATTTTTAATTTACTGGACATGATTGACAGGGATGCCTAGCTCTTTTATTGTTTATTCTGTGAAGTATCATGTACATTAAAAGAACTATATAAAGAGAATAACAGGCAGGAGGAGGCAACTTGCGAATCACATCTAGAAAATAGCCATATCGGGGCGGGCTTTAAAAGTATGTACAATAATATTTGGGATTAATTAATGATGTCTTGATGGACAACTACATTTTCACATGGAACATAAAAATATATAGTTGATGCCAATTAGGTCTCCAAGGAGAGGGCATTCCACAGTTAGAGCCATGGCAGAGAAGACCCTATTTCATGTCCCAACATGGAGTAGTGACTTCAGTTGTGGAGCACAGAGGAAAGCACTCAACAGAAGACCTCAATCAGTCTCTGAAAGCTGCATAGTTTTCAAGGATTATTCACAGTTCAAGACTTATTTGGGGGTGGAGAGATCACACCTGTTTGCTTTGTGCAAAAAAGAGCATAGAAATAACCTGCATATTTCCTCAGAAAAGAATGCACAGAAAAATACTCTTTTCTGCACAAAAAAATTTAATATTCAAATATTTTCTGAACAAAAAAAATCTAATTTCTGCACAAAACACAATATGATTTTTTTTTGCATAGAATAAGCCACAAACTCTCTCAGCCTCAGAGTGAATGAAGCAAAGTCAAACTCATTCTGAATTAGGATCCTCTACGCTGGAGCAGTCAAGATGGGGCAGCAAGGAAAGACTCCTTTTGATGTCAATATGTAGAAAGAAAATGCCCATCAATCTTGTGCTGCAAAAGTTTGCCTTCCCCAATTAGTCTAAAATTTGATAAGTTTTAGTATACTAAGGAATTGAAGTTTTGCCTCTTTAGTAGGAAGTCTATACTTTTTTTGTGAGTTCTCTTATTTCAATTTTAGAAATTGAAATCATGTGCTGGTCATCAAAACCAATATGCCACTCTATCTCCTAGAGCTGCCATAAGTTGAAGACAACTTGAAGGCACCGAACAACAAAAACCTTGAATTGCAAGAAATCTTATAGGTCAAACATTTGTCTTGTCAGTTTCTCAACACTCAAGAAACACATTTTTTGCCATTTCGGGGGAATATTTTTTAATGTTCTTCCCTTCTCTGGCAAGTCAAAAGAGCCATTGGATGAAGCAAGATCAGGAAGCAGGCTCAAGGAGCAAACAAAAAATCAAGACTGAAGATAATGAAACACAGTTCAGAAAGCCCTTGTTGTTCAAGGCTGAATCACAGCTGGAGACCCTGCTTGAGTACATCCTATCTAAGGAAGATCCAACAGCCAAACTGGATGAACAGCAACAGTCAAAGGCTTGAGTATATTACTGGCTTGTGCAGTCTGTGGGTAATTTAGTGCAGTTTGATGGCTTACAAATTCAGTCAACAGCTGTGCACAGACTAAAACACTCCCAGTTTGAATACCAGCAGCCTTGACTATTTAACTTTTGGAATATTTTTTTGCTATTGAATGACAGTCACATACATGAAGCCTAATTTTTTTTGGCACATTTCCTTGTATCAATTGATCCAAAGGTATTTTAATGTATGGGAATTTAGTCTCATGCCAAAATGAGGCAGTGTTAGTCTTTTATAGGAGTAGGAGAGAGAAGTGGAAAAAAACCGATTTGATTAGGTGTGCTCTCTGGAGAAAAATGTAATTTTCTGTTTCCCCTGTAAAGATTACAGATAATAGACTGTCACTCAGTTTACATTGTCTCCTGAGATCCTAGAAGATTTCCCATCTTCCTGTTCTGGAGTATTTAAAAAGAAAAGAGAAGTTATTTTGAGGAAATGTGCAATTGATGGCTATCCTGTAAACACTTTGAGCTTATTGTCTGAGGAAGCTGGCAGCTAGGGCTGTTCCCACAGAGCAAGCACCAGAACTGTAGAATGTGTGAGTTTCTCTTCTTTATTGAATCATTACATTTAATACAATTGGTAGTTTAAAGGTGTGTGGATTATGCAGAAAATGTCTCAAAGCAAAATGTGTCTTTATGGCTTCAAACCTATGTACAATGAGATTTACATGCTCATTTTGGTTTATACCAAGCATAAGTGCTTTAAATAGAATTTTTGTAAACAACTAGATGAAAAAAGGTTTGATGTGATGATTTTCATAATGCCAATCTAGAGGAGTGCCCTCCAGGCGAAATAATAGACAATACAGTAATCGCCAAGGACAACAGCCATGCATTTGATTATAAATCTAGCAGTAAAGTGAAGCAGAGTGGGTGAGAAAACATATATAGAGGTAAAAATACTACACCTTTATAATGGTCATTACCTTTAGAGCTGCAAAGAACTTGGTTACAGCAAAGGGAATGAATCCAGCTTATCATATCATGGCTGCTGAAAGAGAAAAACTAGGCTGTTAGGCTATGAGGTATCACAAAGGTACAGGTCAGTGCATTGTTTTTTTTAAATATGTGGGACTGCATCATAGAATCATAGAATTGGAAGAGACCTAATGGGCCATCCAGTCCAATCCCCTGCCAAGAAGCAGGAAAATCAAATTCAAAGCACCCCCGACAGATGGCCATCTAGCCTCTGTTTAAAAGCTTCCCAAGAAGGAGCCTTCACCACATTTCGGAGCAAAGAGTTCCACTGCTGAACGGCTCTCAGGAAGTTTTTCCTAATGTTCAGATGGAATCTCCTTTCTTGTAGTTTGAAGCCATTGTTCCGTGTCCTAGTCTCCAGGGCAACAGAAAACAAGCTCCCTCCCTCCTCCCTACGACTTCCTCTCATGTATTTATACATGGCTATCATGTCTTCTCTCAGCCTTCTCTTCTTCAGGCTAAACATGCCCAGCTCTTTAAGCCGTTCCTCATAGGGCTTGCTCTCCAGACCTTTGATCATTTTAGTCGCCCTCCTCTGGACACATTCCAGCAGATTGACTGCTTCCAAGCTCAGCAGGTTTATAAAGGCTTCCATCCCCAAGGTCACTTAACGGCCCTCTGACATTTGGGGAAGATGGCTACACAGGATCTGTTTCCCTCCCAAATTAATGCTAATCAATGTTCAAATCACCACAAAAGGCAATCAGGAACTGCTTGACAGTTACTAAAACAAACAAAGTTGCAACCAAGACAAATTCATAATAAAGTAGCCAAATGTGTTCTCCCCAATCTGAAAGTTGGTTTCTGTCAGGGCAGAAGAGAACTGCCTGTTGGAATAAGAGGTTAGAATGGCTCACCAGATGATCCTCATCTGTCATGATGAAGGAGACCAAGAAAAAGATATTTGCTGATTATTTTCTTGGTCACATCAAATTTTCTAAAGTCAAAGCCACCAGTAATAGGCAAGAAAATAAGAAACAGACTGGACTATTCTTGGTTGACAATGGCAAGCCCTTTCTGTGTAGTGATGTCATTTATTCCCAGTTAGATATGTATTGCATCTAGTGGCCCTACCTGCTCTACATGAAAAATGGCAGGGGACAATTTGTCCCCCTAAATTTTTCCCATTTGATTTCCCTCAGAGAAATCTATCTCTGAGTCCAAGATATGTTCCCTATCTAATTGATTTTTCACCAACAAACAATAGTTGTGTCCACACACTCAGATTGTCTTAAAACATGTAGCCAGAAATAAAATAAGTCAAGGATTAGTAACCCATATGCATCTATAGATAAATGTAGCTTTCGAATGAGAGGAATTGCATCTCCCAAATAGTGGCTGTGGCCATGAAGATGGCCCCCTTAACCCTGAAAAAAAAAACAAGCCCTGAATTGCTCTCATGAGAAGTCTTTGCCTGGCAAACTGGGGTCATGTCATCTGCATTTTGCATAGATAAGGTGGGAGACCAGCTGGGGAATCCTGATGGTCAAGACCCAATAACAGTCCAGGCTAGGTAGGGATGGGTGAGAAGTCTCTGGCCAAAGCTGACTTCTGATCAGTTTTCAATTTTACAAGCTGAATATTTCTTTGGGATAGTGTAGTTTCCTCAACTTGAAGACAAAATAGTCCCAGTAAATCCTCCAGAAATCTAGAGTGAATTTTAGAAGACTGGAGGAGCTGCTAGGTAAGACAGGTCAACCTGATGACATTTCTTCAACTCTCCAGGGCACTGAAAGGGCCAGCAAAGCTTTGGGCATTGTTGCCAAAAAAATATAGGTATGATCATAAATCACATTCTCCTTCAGTACAAAATAAAATAGAGGACTATGCTCTCCAATGTAAGGTACATGTATCACATATACCACACCCAACTTAGTTTAGCAAAAAGTAAAAGAATCCATCTTACACAATTGAATACATCATCAGATAAGAAGGTCAATTCAATACTATCTCCATTATGGTTCATATCCAGAAGTACTCCAGAAATGTGGCAGGTATGTGATGCATGCATGTTGGGAGCCAATTTGCAGATGCTATCTTTCTAAAAGTGAGTCAAAACATCTGTTATTGCTGCCTGGACTGCAATGAGTTGAGAAAGTTGATAGAGGGCATACTATAAATAAAACTGTTGGTGAACTGCATAATCTACTCTGTGTAGAAGGATTGCCAATTAATCATCTGAGCCAACACTTTTTAATGCTTTACTAAGTTATCTTCCTAGCCCTTTTCAATATGATCAAAATTGAGAAAAACTCTAAGGAAGGTGATGTCACAAAGAGATGTTGGATCCCAATTATCTAAGCACACTAGTAGCCTCTGAAATACACCTCAAATGTAACAACCTTGTTACATGTGTCGATGAAGATGTCCTGGATTGCTGCATCCTGCTGGCAGTCATGCAGGTGGTGTGGGAACCTGTTGTGGCTTCCCCCCTTCCTCATCACATGGGGGAAGCTCTTATTCGGCAGCTCAACCCACCTTTCCTTATGGAAAGATGGGGAACCTGCCATTGTCTACTGTCACCATTTTTTGGCAATGACAGCACTTCAGCCACGAAGCCGCCCCGGAAGTAGTTATCTGGTGTGTAATGGAGCCATTGGGCTTCATGGCTGAAGTTCAAAAAATACTTCAAGCTGATGAAATTAAGGTACGTGTGAAGGAGTCCTTACCTGATTACAGGACTGAGCTCTCATCCCAGTTCACCTATAAGAAAGACAACCTATTTGTTGTGACACAGCTGGAATCAGAGAGTGTTTCTGACGAGGATGATGGGACTCAGGTTCACAGTTTGGTTCAAAATGTCCCTGCTATAGACAGTGAAGAAGAAGTGCAGTTTCCCACAGCAATGCATGAGAATGTTGATACTGAAAATAGCCAGATGCAGAATGAGGAGGACAGTTCTTTGCCTTTTTCTCAGCCTAATAATGAGCAAGCAGGAAAACAGGCTGACGCTAATGGGGAGATTGACCTTGACGATCTTTAGATCGGACTGATCAGTTGGAATTCCATGTTTGAAGGAGTGAGAGGATAGCAAACAAGAGGGAGGCCAGAGGCCAGATAAATTCCTTCATGTTTTGCATAGGGTATTAAACAGGGCGTTTGAGACCAGATCTTTTGTCAAAGCAACTTCGCATTTACCTAAGGAGCTTACCTAGGCTAGGCTGGATTATCTTGCAGTCTTAGTGTTCATGGTTTCCAGGACTTTGTCATGTTTTCTTGGGCCTTGCTTTGCTGATGTCTATTGGATTATGCTTCAAGTGTTATGTTATTCTGATCTTTTGAAACATTAACCTTTGCTTTTATGAACTTTTTACCTTTTATTTTTAATAAACCATAAAAACTTCTGGCTGTGTGCAGTTTGGTGTTCTTCAGCAGGTGAATCTACTCTGAGCTGCAATACTATTAAAGAGGTACAGGAAATCACACCAGCAGCTCAAGACATATTTTTATGCCTCCATCATCCAAATATGATAATATGAGGAAGAAATACCTGTGGGTGCAAAAGGCTCTGCTAAGAGAAACTACTCCACAGGCAGTGTTAAGGTGGCTTAACAGTGGCTGCAGCACTTTCAATATTTCTTTGCTCTTGGTTATGAAGATTCTCAACAAAGTATGGAATACAGTTAGCTTTTTAGGAGGCTGGAGGTAACTGAAGCAGAGTCCAATCGGATCCTGAAATAAAGAAGGTGGAAAGTAGGGCTCTGTTTTATCATGAGCCAGGGAATGCCCAGTTCCTAGTCTAAGTCAATGACTGCTGGCTAACAGAGAGGAAATTGTCTAGGCTGCTAGTAGCAATGGTGAAGCAGTTCTTTTCATGAATACTTAAGAAAGGTAGTAATTGACCTGAGATCTAGATAGGGAGAGAGCCAGTGCGGGACAACGGCTTGAGCATTGGACAATGACTCTGGAGACCAGGGTTCAAAATTCTACTCAGTCATGGAAATCCACCTTGGACAAGTTACACTTTCTTAGTCCCAGAGGAAGGCAAAGGCAACCCCCCCCCCCCCCCCGAATAAATCTTGCCAAGGAAAACTCAAGCCTTGGGATTGCTATATGCCGGAAATTACTTGAAGGCACATAACTATACAATGACCAATCTGAAATAGGCATGGTTTTGCTTCTATAGCAATCATGACTGAACAGATGGATAACATTCATTGGCTGTCACCTCCTCTCCAGCACTGCTAGACTGTTTTGTCACCATTTCACTGATAAATCTTCTCTACTGCTGCTTCTTCACCCCTCCCCCCAAGTGTTGCTTGAAAGATTGCTGGCAGAGAAATGATGTTATGCACATTGGGAGGGGATGTCTTTTAGTGCTCCCTGGTGAACCATTACGGATTGCTGGAGCCACAGAAGACAATGCTGCTTTTTAAGATCTGCCCGATTTTCAAAACTACTTCAGAAAAATGCTGAAAATTTTGGTGGGTGGGGGGAAGGGTTTGAAAGCTACAAAACCTACATTTAACAAAAATGTTGGTGAAGTCAAAATTAGCTGAGTTATTTGAGCTTTGCTTAGATTTGTAAATACCCTAGGATTAAATATGCATCCATGTACCCATTGTTTTTTGTGCACTACTCTATGAACTTTTCTCTAGAGATCTGACATGTGTTTCCTGAATTCCTGACTTTTTCCTCAGAGCCCCATGAAATTGTATGCGGAATCTTTTGTTGTCGTTCCCGGGACACTCAGTTCCCTGACTCAGCCACTGAACATAAAGCAGTGAAATATACCTTAAGGGTTTCCAATTTCCTTCCTTAAAGACATGCTATATATAAAACAAACCCAATACAAAATGGTTGACTAGAAACAGATATGAATACCCATTGATGAAGGGCAATATTTTCTCATGGTTCATTACAAATTTCCCATATTTTACAGGAAACTTGTACTGCAAAATTAATATATGTGCTGGAAAATGATTCCAAAAACAATGGATGGCTTTGGGATTAATAGTAGAGTATAATTCAGCGAGTGCATTTTTCTGAGTGTGTTAATGAAAAAGCAGCACATTACAATCTACTTATGAATAGCAGAATACTGCCTCTGGAAAAGAATTACAAGGTTTTAAGAAATGTCCTTTATAGTAATCTATTATGAGGTTTAATTTATTATGAGTGCATAGAATTATAATTAAATCTGCTATATAGATGAAAACTATTTTAAAGAAATTCACTGTGTCTACTTCTTTTTTTAATTGCTTGATCTGCATCTTCCAAACAGAAGATAGAAATAGCTTTACATTTCTCCTATTGAGAAACATTTTGCAAAAGAAAGAAAAAAGTGTTTGACAAGATAAATACATTTAAAAATATGTGTACAACACATTTCAAAAATGCATACCAAAACATTGTCATTGAGGAAATGGGTCCATGAATGCATAATTAAGGATTCTATTTGGAAAATATAGCATATTTGCCTAAAATAATAATCTGCATGCAGATGAAGTCTTTGCAAAAAGAACTTGATGTCCTGTGTGATGCCCAGATCTATAGGATCAGTATCTACTGTTTCATTATCCTCTCTAGCCATTTTCTAAGTCTTTAAACATGGCTCAGATATCTGTAGGCCAGAAATGTTGCATTTTAATAGGGTTTTCTATTATTTGTGGTTTTGTACATATATGCAAAGTCCAGGAACATATTCCCCACAGATGGGGGAGGATACCCTGTATACCAATTCTTAGTAGTAATACGTAGTATAATTATATTTTCATTCAGTGCAACCTTCACCTAAAGAAACTGTTTTCCACAGCTCCACTGGTCCCTTACCTCATTCTTTTTTCCTGTCTTCAGCAGAACAAAATAACAGTTTGATCCACTGCAGCAGACATGAGCACTGGAAGAATTGGCAGGGCATGTGCAGTGGTTATATTATCCTCTTTTATAGTCACAAATGGTACCTCCAGACAACAAACAAAATTCATAATTTAAAATCATTTGTGCATACAACTGCATAAGACTTTCTTCACCATTCTTTGTGCATCTAATGAACTAGGCAACTGCCAGTGCCTAAAACAGGGGTTGGCAAAGTGTGGCTCACAGGCTCCAGTGCAAAAGCCGAGAGATCCTTCCTACTTGAAATAGTCAGCATCACTTGCCAGATCTTGGCATAAACAATCCTCTGTTTGTCATGGCAACTAAAACACTTCCACACCTTCTGACCTCCTTCCTTGCTATAATTTCTGTTTACTGTCTTCGCTCCCTATCGTCCCTCATTCCCTGGCAGCAGTCCTGTCTGTTTCTCCAAATGCTCCCAGCTCTTTCCCCATCCTTTCTTACTTGAATCCCTGATTTCAATTATCTTTGCTAAATTCACTTCAACAGATTCCTGTTTTAAATACTACCTGCTCTAATAGTGCCCTGCTCTAAACTCTCATTGTTCAACCCCTGTAACACAAATCTTCTTCACCTCCATATGTTCCTCTTTCTTAAATCCCTGTTTTAAATCTTCCTTGCTCTACCCCCTTCATAAAGAAGTCTTGTCTTTCACCCCAAATGTTCCTATCCCTCCTTCCTGAAAAGGATCTCTATCTATCTGCCTATCTATCTATCTGCCTATCTATCTATCTGCCTATCTATCTATCTGCCTATCTATCTATCTGCCTATCTATCTATCTATCTATCTATCTATCTATCTATCTATCTATCTATCTATCAGCCCATCTTTGTAGCATTCCCGTCTGTTTGAATGCAGCCCCCTGGCATAGAGTTCAGTAGCTGATCAAAATCAATAATCCACAAGAATCCCAAGGGAAGTTACCCTATTGGTCCTAACAGAGTTTAATTTAATGCCTTTTTTCTCATGGTCAAGAAGGGAATAACTTCTGCACTGAACTGAGATCCCATAGCCCAACAAACTACAATAGAAGCAACATCTGATACAAAATGTAGGCATGGGAATCTAAGATTATCCTAAACAATTAAATCAATGTATTTAAATAAGCTTACCCAGATGGGGGTGGGAAGAGGGGAGGTGGAGTGGGAAGAAGGGAGGTGGGGTGGGGGGATTTAAGGGTAAACTAATTGATCTAATTGAACTTACAATAAATAGATATGGAATAATGTGCAATGACTATTGGATTATTGGCCTAGATTACGCTTGAGGATTACATGATTAATTGTGAAGACATTGTCTTAAATGTTTTTAATTGTTTTGGTGTATTTTATAATTCTATTTAAATGTTTATTTTAATTGTACATTGTTTTATGGCATTGAATAGTTGCTTATGTGTAATCCGCCTTGAGTCCCCTCCAGGATGGAAAAAGGCAGGATAGAAATGTCATAAATAAATAAGTACATACTGAACATGTAACTTAGTTACAATAACTGTAAATAGTCATCTATACTGATTTATAGAATGTCAAGGTTTATATTATAATGCATTGTTATCTGTATGATTTTCAGAAATAAAACTAAAAAAGAAAACATTGTCCCTTTACTTCTGTATGATTTAAAAACACATTTTGCCACACAAATAAGTCAATGAATTTTTAAAAGCTTGCATGATATATTTAATGCATTATGTATTTGATTGACCTATGAAGGTACTCCTCTTTGGTGTTTCAAAATGTGTTGTGATTTGCTGCAATGGCAATAAAGTTACCCCATGAATTTGATCAAAAGCTATGTCAGTGTAGGAAATGTACATATTCTTCAATGGTTGGGTTCCTTGAAATTCTGTGGATCAGGAAAAAGCGGCTCCTCTCTTATTCTAGGACAAAGGAACACATTCAAAGTTACAAATGGTGAAGAAATTATAAAACACGGATAGCCCTCTGTATAAACTTTATCTGTCCATCAGTTTAACAGGTTCTTTGTTTATTTTAAGCTGTTGCTATTGGAATCCAATCCTGACTAGGCTAAACCCATCGAAGCAATACATTTTACCTGCGTGTTGATTCACCACTCGATTGAATATCTCTACTCTAATTGGGATTGACCAACAAGGTGTCAATCAATGTGGTACTTCCTTGGAAGATGGGTCAAAACACAGTGGAAGCCCCTGTTCCCTAGCAGAGAGGAGATACAGATTCATGATTCGTCAAATTACCATAGCAAGTGACAAAATGTGTAGTAAACATTCTGCTCAGAGTCCATATGGCAAAACCCCCCCAAACAATCAAAGGTGTGTAGTGACAAAAGGTGGCAACCTGGGTAAATGAAAATGCAGATAATAGTGCTGGAGGCTGGCAGCATTAGAGAACAAATGAACCCTCAATCTTTTCATTTTGGTTTACCCTCAGATAAGTGTGCAGGTACAGCTGTACCAGGAGCTCCAATTTTGTTTGTTTTGCATTGAATGTTTGTTGTAGTCCTAAGTTTCAGGGACTTTGCAGATAGGTGGCTTCTTTTGGCTGCAATCATAGGGCAAGCCACCTGTCAATTATCATTAGGTTCCCTGGTCCCGCCCCCTTTTTGGGTTTTGGTAGGGAGTGAACCATTTTGTATTTAGTTTCAGCCAAGTTAGCCAATGTATAGGATGTGTGCTGTTACCCCTGTACAAAGCTTCAACCTTTAAGAATTCCAGGGTCACAGAAACTCTAACAGAATCTCCAGGGAAAGAATTTCCAGGGGAGAGCATCTAAAGATTCCCAAAGGTTCCCAGGGAAACAGCCTTACAGCCCCGAGGAATTTCGGAGGAAATAACAGCTTTAAACATCCAAGAACTCCAGCTGGAGAACATCCATTGCCTTGCTGGTAGGTCCTCTCAGCGCTCGAGAAGCAGTTTGGCCTGGCAGCGGAATCCACACCAGTGAGGGTTGGATTTTAGTCAGCCTTGGGAGAAGTTAAAAAAGGGGAATTTTCCTTTAAAGGAAGTTATTGAAGATAGTGCCTGTCCCCTGTGGGTAAGACTGAGAGAACTAATTCTTTATCAAGAAAGCTTTGAAGTACCTGTTTGATTCATTAATAAAAGACTTTGTTGAATCTTTCAAGCCATATGAAGATTCTTTTGTAGTGGAAACCTCTGAGAACTTCTTCTTAGGCCCCTGGCTTCCTGCTGGGCAAAGGTTACACATCCTATATTTAAAGTCAGCCAAATACAGGCCCAGCGGCGACAGAACAGATAAGTGTTGATGGGATAGGAGTCCTAATCTAGGTTTAGGGCTAAGGAAAAAAATTATTCTTCACACAATGTCTCATTAAATTGTGACATTATTGCCACCAGGCATGGTCACAGAAGAAGGTTGGGCAAATGTACAAAAGTCAAATTTTGGACAGTAATTAAGTCTCCGTCTCCAGAAACAGTATATCTTGGCCATTATTAGAATGCGATGAATTTCCCACAGGGATCTGGTTGGTTAGTTTTGAACCAGAACACTAGCCTTTGGCCTAATAAAATCATGACAGTTCTTAGGTGTTTGCATTTGTCACAACAATTTTTCCAAAGGTGCAGAATGCTATTGGCTATGCAGAACTGACACAACCATGATGCTTCTGTGTGAAAAGCAGAGAGGGGGGAAAAAGTTAAATAACAATTGATATCAGATGCAAACGCAAGAACATTGACCACCTTCCCCCACTTCAGCAATTGGAATCAGTTTTCTTTGCAGCTGCTAGGCAGAATACAGCAGCTTTTGTATTTATGAGCACTTGGTGAGCAGTCTGACAGGTTTATTATTTGTTGGCTTTCTCCAGCATTGCACAGTAAAAATTGTTTTTAAAGAGTATTCCAAAGTCTAGCTAGCTGCCACTGTATCAAACCCAATCAATCTGCTAATGTATTTTCCCTCCTTGATTGATAACCGGGCCATGCTTTGTCATTTCAGGGAAGAGAACAGGACTTAATGGTCATTAATCCTTTCTTTCTCCCTTTCTGCAGCTGCACTGCCATTTACTCACATTTAGAACTGCTGGTTTATACAATCTCCTGTCCCTGCACCAAATTCACCACTGTCAATTTTGTTCTCCAAAGAAATTTCATCACATTGGTGTTGGGAGCTCCTGCTGGGATGCTAATAGACAAGAGAACAACTTTGTATAACTGCACCATTAATTTTGGTTCATTCTGCTCAAGAAATGCACCCTGCTAAGCAACAGATTGGTTGACGGGGATACTGGAGAACTTCCTTTGTTGCTTCACTACAACCCTTCCGCTTTAGATTGCCAAAAGCAGATTCCATCAGGGGATTAACCTATGAGTGCTGCCCATGGGCGTTTAATTTCCCACACCTGTGATTAACTTGTAATCCTTTTACAATGATGATATTCCAAGCTGTAGTGTACCCAATAAATAAGCAGGCTTTCTGGTCAAGGGGATCTTTTGCCTATTAGTTTTATTCCTGCAGAAAATGTGAAGGAGCTCACTCTGCTCTAGCTGAAAAGTTAGGAGTCATTAAATAAAATGAACCCCCTTGAAAAGAACAGAATTGAGTCATTATGGTGAAAAAACCCAGCAAACAACTTGATATTTGTAATTAACTGAGTTTTGAAAATCAGAAAGCAATTGCACAAGAAAAGGAATAGAGTATGTATGGTATTTGCAGGAAACATTTTCTTCATCTTTGGCTCATTACCTCAAAGGTTCAGAAAGCTCTGGATTGTCTTTAAAAAGCCAAATGCTTTTGTTCCCACCAAGGATTCTGGTTATCCTCAATCTACCACTTGGTTGCAATTGATGTTGCTGAGCCTTCTGTGGTGGTACTTTTCTGCTTAGCACAAATGCTCCTCCATCTGTCTCTGAAGAACAAAGCAGGCTGGCCAAATCTATTCTTTTACTTAAACTTATCTCATTTGGGAGCTGAATGCCTTTCTCTCTCTGTGTTTAGAAACTCAAAAGATAAAAATGGAGAAAAATGGCAGTCTCTCAATGTGCTGGGTCAAGGGCAGAGAACCCATTTCAGCCCATGGAAAGAATTTAGAGAAATCCTTGAGGGTCATATTCTGGGAATAAAAGAGTGGGATCAAAATGTTGTCTAAAACTCTTACTGCCAGGAGCAAAATCTCAGGAGAAGCATTCCTTTCTTTAAATGAAAAAAAAACTTTAGAAAACAAGTAAATGGTACTATCTTGGGAAAGAGTGTTTAGCTATCTGACATGGGCTAGAGATTTGTACTGCAACTTCAGGAAGGCTAGACTTGTGCCCAGAAACTGTGGGTCCCCAGCTCTAAATGAAGTGACAAAATGATGCACAAGAGGGAATATAAATATGTTGCCAATATCTGCTGGATAATGGAGAAAGCAGGGAGTTTCAGAAATAACATCTATTTCTGTTTTATTGACTATTCTAAAGCTTTTGACTGTGTGGATCATAATAAATTGTGGCAAGTTCTTGGTGGTATGGGGATACCAAGTCACATTGTCCGTCTCCTGAGGAATCTGTATAAGGACCAAGTAGCAACAGTGAGAACACATCATGGAACAACAGACTGATTCAAGATTGGGAAAATAGTATGACAGGGCTGTATACTCTCTCCTGACCTCTTCAACTTGTATGCAGAACACATCATGCGACGTGTGGGGCTTGACGAATCTAAGGGTAGAGATAAAATTGCTGGAATAAACATTAACAATCTTAGATATGCAGATGCCAGTTTGAAGGCTGAAAGTGAGGAGGAGTTGAGAAGCCTTATAAGCAAGGTGAAAGAAGAAAGTGTAAAAGCTGGGTTGCAGTTAAACATAAAAAAATCAAGATTATGGTAACCAGACTGATTGATAACTGGCAAATGGAAAGAGAAAACGTGGAGAAAGTGATAGACTTTGTTTTTCTAGGCATGAAGAAAACTGCAGGTGCAGACTGCTGTCAGGAAAGCAAGACGTTTACTTCTTGGGAGGAGAGCAATGACCAATCTCAATATAATAGTGAAGAGTAGAGACATCACACTGGCAATGAAGATCCACATAGTTAAAGCAATGGTAGCAACCTGTGGATGTGAGAGCTGGACCATAAGGAAGGCTGAGTGAAGGAAGATAGACGCTTTTGAACTGTGGTGCTGGAGGAAAATTCTGAGAATACCTTGGACTTCAAGAAGATCAAACCAGTCCATACTCCTGGAAATAAAGCCCGACTGCTCATTGGAGGGAAGGATATTAGAGGCAAAGATGAAGTAATTTGGCCACATAATGAGAAGACAGGAAAGCTTGGAGAAGACAATGGAAGGAAAAAGGCGCAGACCAAGGGCAAGATTTATTATTTATTTATTTATTTATTTATTATTTGCATTTATTGACCGCCCCTCTCAGCCCGAAGGCGACTCGGGGCGGTGAACAGCAACAAAAAGAGACAGTGTACAATAAATCAAGACAATATAAACCAGACAATACAAACATAACACATACCTATACTAAAAATCCGCTTCGTCCAGTCCTGGGGTCATAGCCAAAATTCATAGTCCTAGTCCATTCCAGTGTCGTTTCAAGATACACTCAGTTGAAGGCCTGCTCGAAGAGCCATGTTTTCAGGCCCCTACGAAAGGCCATCAAGGAGGGCGCCTGTCTAACTTCAACAGGGAGGGTGTTCCAAGATGGATGGATGGTATCCTTGAAGTGACTGCCTTGACTCTGAAAGAGCTGGGGGTGGCCACAACTGACAGGGAGCTCTGGCATGGGCTGGTCCATGAGGTCACAAAGAGTTGGAAGCGACTGAACGAATAAACAACAACAAAAAATATATGCAGATATGTCTGAGTTTAGCAGAGGGATCATTTATATATATCCATGGTACTAGATCTTATCTTCAGTTGGATTTTGCACTTATATAGTACAAATATATATATATACACACATACACGATGTGTGTGCCTTCAGTGACCTGATGAATTTCATAGTTTCCCAGACAAAGAATATTCAGAGATGTTTTGCCCTGGCCTTCTTCTGAGTTATATCTGATAGCATCTCTTATTCCTTGGTGGTCTCCTATCCAAGTACTAATCAGGCCTGAGCATGCCTAACTTTCAGGATCAGACAGAATTTGATGCCTTCAGGGAATTTATTCTTGCACTGTCGAATAAAGTATAAATATGCATAGGTTTACAGCTGGAGATGGACAAATCAATCAGTCTTATTCTTTGCTGGTTTTCCTAGTATTTTATCTCTGACATTCTTGTTATATCTGATTTCCATATCAGTTGGAGAGACTTTCCTTCTCTCATAGAGGTTTCAAAATGCATCAAGGTTTTCAAAATCTATGCATTTTTTCATGTGCGTTGTCCCCCAATGTATACCTTTGAATGTAGTTTGGCATTTTTAAAGGCTTGTTTGCAAGAAGTTTTTTTCTCAAATATATGCTTTTTAAAAGTTGCACATTAAATGTATCCCAATGGCTTAGTATGTATTTTCCATTCAATATACATTGCAAACCTTGAAAATTATAGATTTCCAATTCAAGAAGAGAATTGGTGGCTTTCGTAGGTGCAAAACAAGCATTTCTATACAGAAATGGACATCTATTTCTTCTATCCCGTGTCTCTAATTGCAGCCTATTTGGAACTTATACAGTAAAAGCTGAAATACAGTCCTTTCCTCCCCATACAGATTGAATACCCAGATGCAAAAATATAGTGGGCGAAATCCAGTTAGGTCATGTCTGCCGTTTACATGCGCTGCATATGGATTGCAGCTGGTACTAGCATTGGAAGTTGCCTTCTAGTGCTCAGTATTGTCTGTGATGTTTGGCAGCAATCCTCCAAAGTTTTAGATGGATCTTTCCCAGCCTGTTTGGGGACACCAGATATTGTTCCCGGAACCTTCTTCATATTGTAAAACAAATGCTCTACCGCTGAACTATGGCCCTTACTTAATCAAACAATGACTGGAATTCTCTGAGAGATGTAGACATGTGTAAGTTATGGTATGCATGTGGGGCCAAAAGGGCATTATTGTGTGATAGATATATTAATTCTGATAATAGAAGGGGAAGCAGAGATGAACAGATAGCATGTCTATCTGTGTCTTAGTTTTACAAGTTGTGCATTGTGTATTGTGAATGCAACCTATACTTTTGTTTTGCAGTGATGCATTCTAAACCTTGCATTGTGGTTGTGCATCACATTGTACAGTGTTTGCATACCATACTTTATATTACAGTTGAACATTTAACTGCGCATTGTGGTTGCTCATGCTATACTTTGCATTGTAGTTGAACATTCTATACTTTGCATTGTGGTAGTACATAATGTTGTGTGCAATGGCATGTGTTATGCAGTGTTGCTATTCTGCATTGTGACAGTATTATTGTTGTAGTAGAACCTGCGAGTAATGATGCTAACAGTAGTTTGGGCATTAGAAGGGAAAACAGGTTACTTGAGAGCAAGAGTTTGATGAGGAACAGCAGAGGAAGAGGATCTGGGATATACTCACAGCTCCTACAGGTGAGGATTCACTTGAGGGTTTCTCTGGGGATGATGGGTCAACAAGTGAAGAGGAGGAAGGAAACATTATGGATTGGTCCCAAACACGAATCAAGGAACATGAAAGGCACTTCAGATTACTTCAACCAGAGAAATCAGCCATAGCAGAGCAACTGATGAACCAACCTGGACACAACATTTTATTTGAGAACACAAATGCTGGACCACTCTCACAACCACCATGTCAGACTACACAGAGAAGCCATTGAAATACACAGGCATGTGGACAATTTCAACAGAAAGGAGGAAACTATGAAAATGAACAAAATCTGGCTACCAGTATTAAAAAAACTCTAAAATTGCAACAACACAACAACAGATAGGAAACAAACAAGGACATCTAATTACCTCTCAACAAAAGTTTGCCCCAGGTCAGGCCACTGTATGCTAATCAAGGTCAGTTGAAACATTCACACATAGCTCCAGCAGAGAAGAGCCCTTTGTCTCACCCTGGTCATTCCACAGATATATAAACCCTTTTGCCTAGTTTCCAACAGACCTCACTACCTCTGAGGATGCTTGCCAAAGTGCAGGCGAAACGTCAGGAGAGAATGCCTCTAGACCATGGCCATACGGCCCGAAAAAACCTACAACAAACCAGAGTTTGAAGTGTCCTACAACTGGGAAATTTCTCAATGTGATAAGGGGGTTAGTCTACTTGGTTGGTATTCATGTCTTTCCTTGAGACTCTTCTCAACTCCAGTGCTCATATACAAAGGACATACCTGTAGCCCATCTTGTTATGCTTCCAGCCTTCTTTTATTGGTCTCCTCCCATATTTCACCCATAGAGACTAAAACCAGGAGGTGTTTTTCCTCTTCTCCTGAGGCCAGGGAGCTGCGAACAGCCCAGGGAGTGCTATTGGTGTATCCTCATCTTCCACATTTCCTACATCGGGGATCCAGCAAAGTGAGTGATGTGCATTGGGACATTGGCTAGGAAATGCTGATCATATTGGGATAATCTTGATGGTATCCCATTACACAGATTCTCAGTTCTTCATTTCTCTCCTATGCAGCTAAGTATATGCAAAGAGGATTCTGGCCAATATAATTCCAGTTTTTTTTCCATATTTCTAAGAATCCTCTAAGGAATAGCCAAAATGAATTAATTTGGCCAGTGTTGATGCAAAGATTTTCAGTTTTAAAAAGTTACCAGAATTTACCAGAAATGATTTTAAAAAAGGTCAAATAAATAGAATGTGGGAGAAACCAAAGCTTTCATTCCCAGCCCAACAAATACTTTAGGTTCCCTCAGAAAACATAAATTTCTCTGATTGTTTGACAGTGAAACCAGCATAAAATAGGTATTTCTTTTTGGTAAATATGGAAAAATGCATTCTTGAGGATATGCAGGCAGTAGAAAAGTAACTGTTTATTAAGTTCACACTGTAGAGCCTCCAGCAGTATGCAGAAACATCAAATGATGGCGAGGCAACACTGACAGGTTTCCCCAATCACTTGGATGCCTCCAGAAGCCTACTTCATTTTAATTGATGGATGTGGGTAGCATCATAAATACTAAATAAGTAGGAGAAGATCAACTTGTTTCAGACAGCTGGGCTTCTCAAATCACACCAGTGAGTTTTTGCCTTTACATTTGGCATCATTTCTTGAGCTGTGAGAAGTTATATATTTTGTGGATGGAGATGGAGGTACTTGAGGATCAATATAATTAAAATGACTTGGCAAAACATCTTCTAGCAGTTCCAAACTTTCCCATTAAAGTAGCATTATAAACTTGGTGCTTCTTAATAAGGTAATTAAATAGTTGGCTGGCTTGGGTAAATGCTAACATGGATAAATTATAACATAAAACTGTAGCACTTTTGTGTTGTTTTCTGCTCATTCAGGGTTTGTGAAGACTTCCTTGTATGCCATAGAGTAGACGAGAGGAGGATGTGGACTGTTGGCTTCATACAGCCACTTTTGTGCCACTGAAGACTCCTGGCAGTTTCCTACATTTTTCAGTATCATTTTTAGTGAGTTTCCATTTTCCATATCAATCAAACCACCTGGAACTTCCCATAAACATGACAATTGGGCTTTTTCGACCCCCCAGGATCCCCCAAGTGTCCAAGTCTTTTAGTATAGCCAAAAATTACTCAACTAGAGCAACTGGAAATATTATGACATCACTCTCAGTCATTTGTTCTTGAGTAGCCTTCAAGGGGTAGGGGTATAAAATATTGGTCCCTTTCCATACGTATGCGGTCTGTCCCAAAAAGTAATGAGAATGATATTTTTAAAATTAAACATACATGCAATTGCAGTTGGCCCCCTTCAAAATAGGCAGTTCCAGCATTGTTGCCACTTTTAATAGCAGTGGAGGAAGTCTTTTCTTGAGATTTTGTTCATAGCTGACATCGCAGCTGCCTAGACATTTTCAATTGTCTCAAAATGACGTTTTGTATGCATGTATGTACATAGAGAAATCCAAATAAATAAATAGAGCATTTATAAAATGGTTAGTAAAACTGGATAACTTGGCAACTCATTAAACTGTTTGTAACCTTTTGTATAATTATAACATGTTGCCATTGTGCGTTATACTGCTTTGAAACTGGACCCATCATTTTGATACATCCTCAGTACTGCATCCCTGAGAAGATTATGGAGTTGTGAGCAAAGGAGTTTAAGGTCTGTCTCATTAATGGGTATTTTGGAAGACGGGGAACTCAAGTTGCAAATATTTGGTGATTGCATACATATTTAAGTAATTATTATATCTAAAATGTACATATGTATGTTTATCTGAGAGAAAGAGAGAAACTGAACTTAAATTACTCATGGCTAACTTCAGTCACATTGATTTTAGTGGGTATGCTCTAAGTATGATGACATCTGACCTCAATTTCTTTGATTCTCTCTTGTTTTATCTTCAAAGATTTCAAATCTCTCTTTATGGTTCATTACAATTTCTGTTTATGTTGAGATTAATTGAATCCACTCAGATGAATTGTTCTAGAGGGCAGTGTTATGACATCATATGTAAATGTTTCAGCAAGGATCTAAAAGATAAAGAGATGATTAAGAAAAGAGATTGACCATGTAACATTTTCAAAGCCATTCCCACAATATATTGTTATGACAGTTATAATCAGATGGTTAGATATAAAATCTTTGTAACATTTCTCTGGAATTACGCAATGATTTCATTCAGTTATGCATCGGGATGCTAATAAGAGAAATACCATAAAATCCCATGGTAACAATTGTGTATTTGTCAATTTACTATAATAAATTGACAAATACATTGGAATATGACTGGGTTTATGTGATTTTAATTGCTGTTTTAATTATGTTTTAATTGGATGGTTTTAATGTTTTGTTGGTCCATTGATGTATATATACACGTGGTATTGAATTGCTGCTTTTGTAAGGCCGTCTTGAGTCCCCTTAGGAGTTGAGGAAGGCGTGATACCGGTATGATAAATAAATAAATAAATAATCCAATGTTGTCTTCTATGTGGTGGATAACTTGAAGTCAAAGGAATATATAGGATCTTGGATTTGATTCACTCAATCAATTTGGGAGCTTTTTTGGGGTGACTGATGGATTTCTATTCACCCTAGATATAGTTTGAAAGCCTTATGAAGAAGATATCTGCACATTTCATATTATGTAGGAAATTTACTGTGCCTTCAGAAAACTTTCCAAAAAGGTTGTTTGTGATGGCACTGAAAACCAACCTATTGGAATACAGGAATTCTTAGTCAGCTAACAGAAATTCTCACCAAAAAAGCACTACAACAGAATATACTATAATTGTGAAGAGCCAGCATAATGTAGTGGTGTCAGTACTGCCATTTGATCTCATTTCATGGTAGGTAGAAATTACATGGTATATGTTGTTAGTCCAGTGCATATTCTCAATGATCAAGATGTCTGAGAACACATTATGAATAAAACTCCAGCATGGGGTAAGATGCAGGCAAGATGGACATGCTTAGATATATTCACCAGAGGAGAGTAGTAGAGGGAATGCTTTAGTCTAATCATGTGAAATTCTTTTATGTATTCATTCTGTAGACATTGAATGATTGATATAAACAGAAAGTTGAGTTTGAAGAATTCTTGATTGGGAAGAGAGCATAACGTTGGGCCAAATACAATACTTTAATGGCTTTAATGGCTGGAATCACTGGGTTGTTGTAGGCTTTTTCAGGCTATATGGCCATGTTCTAGAGGCAGCTCGAAAAAACCTACAACACAATACATTATACTTAGGCAAGTGGCAAGCTTGGACAGCCCCTTCTTTTTTCAGGTAGCAGACAGGAATTCTAGCCTCTGTTGTTATCTCTCTCTGCGCACAATATATTTATTCATAAGAATTTGATAAATTAAAAGAACAGCAGGTCTTCTTTCAAAGTGCCAGTAGGTCTGTCTTCAGCTACTGGGCAAATCTCTCTCCCCCCTCCCCCCGCTCCCACAAAGCAACCTGCCCAACACAACAGACTAGCAGTAGCAACAAGCAACCAGCAATTAGTGATGCTAAGAAGTCCCATCCACCTGGGTGTGGCCTGATTCCATTTTTTTTCACTCAGGATATAGTATCACCGATATACAAAGCATCGTATTCTTAGCAAACCAAAATGGTAGCAAGCCAAGCTCCAGCCATTGTCTCTAGACAGCTGTGATTTCATTCTTTATCATCAAAGCAGTAAGGTGGGAGGCAGAATGGTGGGCCTCCCATTGATTTCACTTGTGCTCAGATTCTCCACACTCCTGGAGTTATTGCATGTTTGTGTTGCATGTTTGCTGCTGTCATTCAACTTCTCTTGAATGGCAGAAATTAGGACCTCTTCCCATGGCCTTATTTTCAGCAGCAGCGACAGGTTTTTAGCAGTTTTTTTTCCAGATAACCTGATGGCTCCTATCACATGCTGGAGAAGTACTTCCAGGGCAGCACTGTGGTGAAACTGCTAAAAACCCATCACTGCCACAGAAAAATTGCCGGCAGTGAAAGATGGGAGGCATCCCGTCTTTTCATAGCAATCAATGGGTCAAGCTGGCTTCCTGATGTTTTCCCCCTGTGTGATGAGGTATGGAGAAGCCAGAACGATCCAGAGCATGGTGCATGGGGCAGCAGGTTTCCATGCCTTCTGGGTGGGCACTGCCATAATCGCTGCAATCTGCTGCAATCCATGGTGATTTAGCAGTGTGTGTGAAGAGGTCCTAAGATAAACATGATTGTGCTGTTTATCTTACCAATACTGCTGCTTAAAATCTTTGGCTAAATCTCCTTCTACTTTTTTTTTGTATATTTCATCATCCCTATCATTCATTGTATGGTATATGAAGACATAATGGTACATATGATCTTTATGCACTATCTAGGATTAACTCATGTACTTAGCATTGATTGCAGGAGATGTGGGTATGTGTCGGTGTGTGTGTGTGTCCCAACAAATCTTTTTTTAAACCAATTAGGCAAGTATGTCTTGGAAAAAAAGAATAAAAATATTTTGTTGTTTTGTTGTTTTGACTTGTAATACTAGGAAAATTCCAGCATTTTTTGTCATTTGTCAGTACAGGGTATGGCAGATAGTGCGAAGCACCTTAAATAAGTTATAGAGTACTGTGACTGTCTAGAAACAAAATTATATAGAGCAATTTTAACACAGCATAGATTTTGCTTTCTAAATGCAACACTTTTAATGGGAAGAAGAAGGTGACTTTGAATATGGATATGTATAATAATTTCTCCTTTGTGCAGCAGCCTGTCTCTTCTCTCCAGTTCTCCTTTCCTTGGCCGATTGTACTGCAAGAAATGTCGCTGAGAGAATAATGAAAGCAGAGGCACACACAAAAGGAAGCTAGCTACATGCCGCTCTAATAGGTACCTTTCTCACAACCTCCGCAGGTGTCCTGAGACATCAGAAGTACATTCTCCCCAAGAAGAGCCTAATGTTTGTGCCATTTGACAAGCTGAGAAAGCCCTTAACTGGATAAATAGAGCACGGCTCCAAGAAGAGGTGATGTACCAAGATAACAAAAGGCAAAGAAACCCTCATATATGTTATGCGGGGAGGAAAGGGGCAGATACAGTAGCAATACTGACAACATGGTGGCACAGCATGGAACTATTGATATATCCTAATCTCTAAAAGCCTAAATGGACTTACCTTGAGAGATTACTAGAGACTCAAGTCTAAAGAGAAAAGGGTATTTGAAGTGGAAAAAGCAATCAGCCCTTAAAGCAGTGAAATAATGAAGAGATGGGCTATTTTTCTTGGAAAATTGGCTTAGAGGACATTATGATGACCTGGCTTAGAATTAAGAGGCTTACTACAGTGTGGTGATGATGATAATCATCATCGTAATACTCTAATACTCATTTCCTTGTTAATTTCTATTGGTGGTGGTGTATTAGTAGGGAAGAGATGGAAGTAAATGCTTATCTAAAAGTTGCTTAACTTTTAACCATTATACTACATTCTGGATGTTCTATACTAAGAGCACTATGAAGGCTCTCCAGTGCTCTCAAGGCTGTTGTTTTTTTTTTTAGAAGTGAGCAATGTGTGATTTCTCTCTTCTTCTTGACTCTTGTCTTGACTTTAGCAGAAGAACACAGTGCTCGTCACTGTAAACTTTCCTTCTGGGCAACAAGACATACCATTGATATGTAAACTGTAACCTTTGGGCTTGATGGAAACTGATGGGAAATAGAGCAATAAAGTATGCTCACAGGTCATGGCTGACAAACGTCTTTGTTTTTTCAATGTCTGTGTCTATTATCATGGTCATTGTGGTATTTTCTCATTTTATCTCTTTGTAGTGCATTTCATTTTCATTTGTAGAACAATCACACTTAAAACCTAAGCCCAAGCTTTTCTATTTTGGAAGGTAACCTCCATTGACACTTCAGATTGTGTCAATCTGACACAATCTGCATGTTTGGGTGCTTCCAGACAATGCCAAAATCTGTACCAAAGAAGGTCCCCACTCCTCCCAAAAAGGTGCAAGGAGGAATGGCTACTATAACATTCCTCCTTGCATCCTCCTGGCACGAGGAAATGACGTACCAGGAGATTTTGGGGGGGGGGGGGGGTGAAGGGAAAAATCCCTCCTTGACCCCTCCCCCATCTCCTGGCACATCATTTCCTTGCACCAAGAGGCCACAAGGAGGAAGGTTATGGCAATCAGGTACGTTTTCTTTAACTTTTAGGGATAAATTTGGAACTTGGGGGGAGGGATGGGTGCAATTTCACCCTTTTGGGCTTCAGGAGCTGAAAAGGTGTGAGATGACAGTGAGTTCCCACATGCCCAATACCCCATTAGACCCTGACCTTTCACGAAGTCCCAAATTTAATGGGCATCAAATTAATTTGGAACAAGCCAGGCAAACTCTGGTTTGTTCCAAATTAATTTGGTCTTACCAAAGGCATCATTTGGTCCCAGGATATTGGCCTGTCTGGATGATCCCTTTGTTCATCTAACTATCAATACCTTAGTCCATCTCCCCCCCCCCCATCTAACCCACGGTAAGTAAAGTGAAGTTTTCCAGATGTTGTTAATAAACTGTAGCTGTTATCAGTTCTAGCCAGCTATCTAGTAAGAATGCTGAGCGCTGAAGTTCTATATCTATATCTCCACTTTCCCCTCCCTAATTTAACCAGTTTTTATCCATCTATTCAAATTGATAGTTTTAACTTATAGTACTCTGATACCTGAAGGAAAATTTCCTCCTTTATCTGGGTGTGCCTTAAGGCAATCTAAAAGTGATCTTCTAAGTGACTCTATTTTTGAGGGTGATTATCAGAGACAGGATCTTCTTGACAATGGTCCCCCCCCCCATTATTGAAAGCTTGGCCCACAGAAAGACACATGGCACAATCAATCTTTGTCTCTGACCAGATGAAGACAGTTTCTGTTTCCCAAAGCCTGGAGTATATGAAGGCGATGGTCATTTTTGTTTTATTGCCTGTAACATATTGGTGTTGTTGTTTTTTTTTTAATAAAAAGGTAGCATTGTGTTTTGAGCATGCTGGCTTTGTATTTTTATCATGACTATAAATCTTTATTGCCTTACACTATTCGTATTCTATTTTAAAATGATATAATACTCAGAGAACTTCTTTTAAATATGGACTGGCATCCTGTTAGAAAGTTATGATGTCCTAAATTCGACTTAGGATGTTGCAAATGCTTTGTGATCATGGCAATATTAACCCTGAATCACAAATGACCTGAAATCCACCTTAAAAGCCAGGCAGTCATCCCAAGCAATGAAGGTCGATAAAACTACCAAGCAGAGTGTTGCAGGTTCATGTGACCAGCCCTTCTTGTCAACAAGCCAGGCTTCAGAGAGCAGAAGCAGGAACCTTACAAAGTCTCGTGACAATTATTCATTGTAGTTTTTGTCAATGGTTGGAGTGAGTGGCCATATGATTCTGAACTACTCTACTTGGCAGACAGAGATCTTAATTGATTGTGATGGTTGACTGGCTTTTAAGGTGGGGTTCAGAGGCCAGATGGAGAGTTACAGTGTATTGTAACTAACTATTTGATTCAACAACTTGGTTATAATAATAAATAAATAATCCTGGTTGGTCCAGTCTTGATAACAGTGGCTGTCCAATGTCTCAGGCATGATTTCTCCACACCATTTGCTATATAGCCCCTTTAATGAGAAATGCCAATGATGGGATCTCAACTTGCAAAGTTAGCACTCTGTTTCTGAGCTATCATCCCACCTCAAAAAAGTCTTGCTCCAAATAGAACTCCAATCCTGCTTCTGAGAATCAGCATTTTCTAGGTTTCCTAAATATCATTGGTACAGACAAAATGCAATTACATTTTTGGAATAGTCGAAATCCTTAAGTCTTGGATTTAATAATGCTGCAATAATATTAATTTATGAAATGTCTTTGGAAATTGCTTCCTTACTCAATGAGTGCTCGAGGCACAATTTGTGATAAATGTACAAAAGGATAAAAAGAATGGAGATAGTTTCTGAGCTTGTTTCACTTAGTATCCAGCTGCTTCAATCGCTTCAATTATTTGGCTGATTCTAGGTTTTTTCTATGTAAATGAGATGAATCTACTGGGCTGAGATGTCAACCCAATTCAGCATTGTGATATTTCACTTCCTAACTTCCAGAAGGCTTTTGGTTTCTCTCTTCTCCATCTGTCTTTGATATGTTTGAGATACAACAGACAGGGACAGAATTAAACTCACAGTTATGCATGTGAGGTATAGCCATCAGCTAACTCTCCCAGGGAGCAATTACAGCTGCCCAATAATTCCAGAAGGAGATTCCATTCCTGTGAAGAAACAATAAATTGTTCTCAAGAAATCAACAATACTCTGTGTAATATAATGTGCCTAAAACAGAAAGATTCAGGTGAAAATTATTCTTATAAATAGCCATAAAAATGACCATTGAGCCCAAATAATGAAGATATAGCTTGTCTAGATACCTTACCAATGGGTACAGAGCTAGCATTAGACAGAGTGAAGCAATTGCCTCTGGCAGCGGATCTTTAGGTATTGTGAAAGAGGACCGAATGGTCAGGTTTTAAAACTTTGTTATGTATTTATAACTGCCAGTGAGGGGAAAATGATGCTTACTTAGGTTTTTGCCTTCTGTGTCAGCATTACACAACTGGTTTGGGTACTTCGTATTTGACTTGTGTGGCAGAGGAGGCAGCAAATGGTCTTGGTTTTGGTTGAATGGTTGTTGCAGTCGTAATACTGTATTTTGCCAATGCGCTGCTAGAACCAACATGTTCTATTTTTTTATTGATGAGTGTTAAAAAAGAATACAGAAGAGCATTAATTTACAAGGTTACATTTAATACTGATCAAATTTGCCTGCGTTTGCAAAGACATATTTTATTCATTGTCTCCCAGTTTTGCCAACTTTTGTCAGAAAAAAAAACACACACACATATCCTGGAGTTTCATATGAAAGAGGGATGTTCCATATTCTCACATACTGCAGCCCAAAGAGGTAAACAAAAAAACTGTTTGGATATGAAAATGAAACCAGATGCAATAAGAGACGCCAAGCTTTGCCATTCCATGTATCTTCACTCAGTCTTATTTGTAACATTAGCCATTAGGCAACACAGCATTACATCACTGTTTTGTGCATTTCTTTGCTCTTTACAGGGGAATATGTTAGGGGATTGGTGAAACATACCCAACATGATAACAACATCATGGGTTATGTTCTTGTAGGCATAAAAAAAGTGGGCACAGAGCCACACCATACTTTATACTTAGCTGGATGAAAATCAGATCCCAGAAAAATATGTCATTATGTGTCAACCGGATGAAAGCTAGGAAGACTTTGGTATGAAAGTTAGGATCATATTGATATCCGATTTTGATCAGAAGCCTCACATTGAACAAGATGGAACCATGTGGAACATCCTAATAAAACACTAAGGAAGCTGATTTGTCACTAGCCATCCATCAAAGCTAGAGAGCTCTCAAAGAATGAGTGGAGTCACTTTAGAGCAGTTCTATCAATTGCAGCAAGCCTTGCTTGCTTGCAAACTGCTTCTCTTTCAGGGCTGGTGTCACATCTTTAAGACTGACATGCAGTTAGGCATGGATGGTTGAGTATAAATCTGTTCCATGACAATTTTTCATGTAATCAGTCATAAATTTGTTCCATCTTATATCTGCATATATCTGCAATTATAAAAAGACAAAAAGATGCATTAGAATATATTTTAATTTTTGCCTACTTTCCCAGTTTATGCATTTTGTATGCTGTTTTCCTTATTATAGAGATATATGTACATTTAAAAATCATTTGCACATTTGGATGTAATTTTGGACCTAAGTTTGGTGAAGGGTGTAGTTGAAAAAAACTGATTGATTTCTTAGTCCTCAACAATTTCATGTTGATTTATTGAACCTAACAATTTCCAACATTTGGCAGTAGGTGTTCAGCAACAACAAGAGAACAGGGTAGTCCTTCATCCATCTCTAGCCACCATTGAGCCAATATCTGCATTGGAAGGGGACAGCTGTGGAGTTTGAAAGACAAGAGAGAACCGATTCATTCATTTCACTTGGAGCTTTATGATACCCCCTTCTACTCCAAGATCTGTTAAGAGTTAAAGTCAATGGAGGCCCTTTCCTGATCTTATCAGGCAAGCTTACCTAGAGAGAGGCATCCACATTAAAAAGTTATGATATCACTTCATCCTATGGAATCCCTGTATTTCTACTATGGTGCTATCTAATCAATTCCCTGAATTATATCATTAGAGCTTTATGGAGATAATTTTAATTCCTTCACAAAACTACAAATTCTATGATTCTGCAGAATGGAATCATATCAGCTAAAGTGATATGAAAATGCTATGAATGTCCAAGAAATGGAGACCAAATATATTATCTTACATCACTATGTGTAACAATAAATGAAGTTATTATGGAAACTACTCTTCCTATCTGTTAAGAAACTTTTTAAATAAGTGGAAATAAAAGTTATGTCAGTCAGGTCAATTCCTCCCTTATACCTGATAAAATACTCTACACTCTTACACTAGTTGACATTAATCACAATAGTTTTTGTTCTCAATGTCACAGCCATTATAATTCCGAATGGCTGAAATCCTGTTCCTCTAATGTAATGGTTATCACATGAGTGAGCAGATGCTGACATGGGTAGCAGTTGACATTTTATAAAATGAATGTCATCCAAGCAAAACAGCAATAGGATTGGAAAGGTGGAGGTAGGTAAAAGTCAGTACAGCTGGCTTAGCTCAGGGAAGCTCTAAATTTGCAGATATACTTCATGGTTTCTTAGAATATATCACTTTGCATGTTGAAGGCTTTATGTTATTAGGTCATTTTGGTAAAAGATGTTTGATCTGATCTGTGTGACAAAGCTGAGAAATAGACAGGTAAAACCATTTCCCTGACAATAGGATGTCAAGCTCAAATAAATGAGTGGGCAAATAAGAGGAAAATATTGTGTTCAGCAGGTCAAGCTTAGAGTAGACATTGCAAAGTAGGTCATTTTGATCAAGTTTTCTGTCCTTTATATGATGACATTTGTGAATTTTAGTAATTTTACTAAATTGCTAAAAAAGGGATAAATTTCAGAATACATAGGAATCATGCCATTTTATGCTCAGAAAAGTATTGCGACATTAAGCCAAAATATTGCTGAGTTTGGATGCAAAGCTAGGCCTTTCATCTCTCTAAGCTTAACTCTCTTGCAACTGAGTCTTATCCAAGGGGTGGGAATTTTGCAGACATCAATATGTCAACAAGCTCCCAGAAGCCCTCTCCAATAGGTCAGCAATCCTAAGAATTATAGTCCAAAATGATTTAATTTAATTTAATTTAATTTATTTATTTACTGTATTTATATACCACTTTTCTCACCCCTGGAGGGACTCAAAGCGGTTTCCAACATAGTCATGGCAAAATTTAATGCCAAACATCCATGCCAAAAAATAAAACATAAAATCAACAATAACATAAACTATGAATTAAACTATTTAAACCATATTCATTCTTAAAACTTAAGCAACATTTACACATTAAAACATACAATTAAAACATATTAATATAAACATTAAAATCACATAATCCAAAAATTGTAATCCGAGGCCATTCCAAATGTTAACTGCACATAATACCTGTTTGTTTCTTGCACTGCTTACTAACCAAAGGCTTGGTCCCACAGCCATGTATTTACTTTCTTTCTGAAGGTCAAGAGGAAGAGCGCTGATCTAACTTCACAGGGGAGGAAGTTCCAAAGTTGAGGGGCCACTACTGAGGAGGCCCTGTCTCTTGTTTCCACCAACCACACCTGCAAAGGAGGCGGGACCGAGAGCAGAGCCTCCCCAGAAGGTTTTTTTATCTCCTATGTGTCATAGAGCGATAAGCATTCAGATAGGTAAGCTGGGCAAAAACTGTTTAGGGCATTATAGGCTAAAGCCAGCACACTCCCCCTGTCGAGTTCCCTACACAGATCATCCACTAAGGGAACCCAAGCTGTTTCTGTTCCATGACCCAGTCTAAGGCTAGACTGCACCAAGATCTGGATAACAACATCAGAAGGGTTACACAATCCCCAACAGAACATTGACAGTCTGGTAGTTTTTTCCCCTGTGTCTATCACTTGAAAAGATATTACAAATCAAAACATGGATGTCATTCCAGTGTGGTAACTCATAGTGTCACCCACCCTCAACTTAGTAGTTGGTACAGAAGTGGACAAAAAAGCAGACTTTGGAAAGGGATGTTTGGAAAGTGTCAGCTGCAGTTGCCTCCCTTTAAGAATGCAGAACTAGCTGTTGCTCCAAGGACAAAGTATGGGAGGAAAGGGGAGTGACCTCTCCCCTTGCAATTCCCCAAATTTGGAGAGGTGTATGGAAATAGTTGTTCCTCTCTCCTCACATATACAACCCAAAACTCATGTGATGAAGGAGTTTCATCAATTCTCATGGCCATTGGCTGTAATGCCAGTGGGAAATGGGATCAGGGATGGTTTCAAGACCTTTGTTTGCGTGAAGGGGAGGGTGGCACAGTCCAAGCAGCATTCAGACAGAATTCCTCAGATGAAGGTGGGCAAAAGACAGAGAGGAAAACCAGTTCTTGCTGGGAGTGTTCTTTGGGTAAGTTGTCACTCCCTCCAATGATGTCACCCAGTGTTGTCTGCACCCCTTACTCCCTAGTAATGCCACTGACTCAAACACTCTTTTAACCATACATTACAGTTCATACATTCATCTGTAACCTCCATTTCTTTTTTTTTGTTACATATATGGATTTTAATAGTATAAGGTTATTCTAGAACAGCAGACATGTTGTTAGTTCATAATAGCCAACAAGGGTTACCCCTGAATAAATTCAGTTCATAATATTTCCTAATGCAATAACCCTCCCACCCCAATGCACACCCCTGTAATGTTTCATCTGCTACATATATCTGGAGAATCTAACGTGATCCTAGGGGAACATTACTAAATATCTTACAGAATGAAGAATTACAGTTGTGGTCAGAATCAAATCTGCCTTAAGTCTCTCCCCCACCCCCCGCCCCTTTATTTCAGCTCACTGCAGAGGTAAAACAGAAGGCTTGGGCAATTTCTGTTTCTAATAACTACTGCAGTGAAGTTGAAGAACAAATCTGACCCCCAAATGAAAGCATAATTTATAGGAAACTCCTTCTAGAAAAGAGGGCTTTGGATAATCTGGAACTGCAGGCATGGCAAATAAGAGGCTTTAAAACTGCCAAAATGCAACTGTAAAGGTCTTCGGCATTAACTCTTCAAAGAACTCTGACTGATTTGTAGAGCCGTCTGCCTGCCTAACACGAAAGGATGCTTCTTTTTGAATTACAGGTCCCTTAATTTAACACAGCTTGTTGGAAAATGAAGGACGTGTTTATAGTAAACGGCTGGCTTGGGCTCAGGAATGGTTTGTTTGGGTCTTGTCCCTTTTATGACAGAAGGTGGAAACCATGACACATTTGGTGGAGCTTGTCATCTCCAACCTGCATGCTTTGTAACCAACAAAAGGGGAATTACAGATTTATACAGTTTCATTGAGGCCTTTAATTTTTTTAAATATTAGTTTGGACTTTGTTTGCAAATTAAATAGTCCAAGGAATTTCTGATGTATGGGATGACAGCAGTTTAGAGTGAGTTACTCATTCCAGATTTGTCACCTGATCCATTCAGCACTAAAAGAGAAACTTTGTGGAAGATATAGAATTCTAGACCAAAACCACGGCTACTTGCCTTGTTAGATGCGGTCTTGAACCAAAGTGAATTTCAGGATACATTTGGAAGTATATGAGAGAGGGAAGTCTCTTGGTCAGAGAGAAAACTTCAAGCCAAACAATGGCTGTCTTCCATACCTAAAGGCCTGTAGTGTCTTGTATTGTTTGAAGTTTTCTCTCATTTGCCCAAGCCTCTAATAATAATATTGATATAGTAATCTAGTAATTTTTAATAATATACTGAAAAAATGATAGTACAGAAGTATGTTAGAATCATAGAATCATTGAATTGGATGAGACCTCATGGGCCATCCAGTTCAACTCCTTGCCAAGAAGAAGGAAAATCGCATTGAAAGCTTCCCTTTTTGCGAGGCCTTTTTGTTTTTGCTTGGAAAGGAAATTCAATTTAAAGTAAGAATGTATTTTATCAAACCTATTCAGTCAAGAATCTTCACATTTTGCTTATGGTTACACACACGTTATCATGAAAGAATTATCTAGAGAATAAGATAGTATATGAGTATGTGCTGCAAAACCTTTACATATGAAAATAAGAGTTACAAATCTTGACTCAAGGTCTTTCCATGCTACTTGACAGTGTTTCAAATTGAAGATGTTAGATGTAGAGTCTGATACTTTATCCATACAAAACAGATGGTTCACCACTGAACAGTAGTCCCTTTGTGCCTTCTTTCGGTAGGTGTATGGATTTATAGGCAGGTGTGCCCAATAGTGCTAACCAAAAGCATTTTGCTTTCTGAGAAAAAAAGACAGATTCACATTTATCCAGCCAGTTTCACATCCAGAAGCTGTCTGGACTGGGGAAGAACAGTCAACTCTACTTAAGAACAGGAAGACTAGAAACAACAAAAGTTCTCAGAAAGAATGTAATGTAGGCAACCTCCCATATACCCTATATATTATTGGCAGTAGTTGTCACACTCTACTTCATTGTACAGCCACTCAACTATAGCTATTCTACCTCATCGTAGAGCCAATTCAGTCCTCAGATTGATGGAAAATTCAATAGAAAGAAAATAAACAAATACAAAATACAGGCAACAATGTGCTTTGGCTTTCTTCCTACAGTTTTCTTATCCTACCAATACCAAGCTTCTGTTGTTGTTTTTTTTAAATGGAGTCCACATAACTGACTTATTGGGTCTCATGCTCATTTCTTCCTCTTTTTTGCCATCCTCTTACCAATTACCTTTCATGCATTTATTAACATATATATTAGGATTTTAAACCAGTTTCCCCATAAATCAATCTATCGTTCAAATAAAAAGCTTACAATGAAAAAAATATATCAATCATTTCAACTGTCCCACTTTAACATTATTAATATATGCCCTGCATATTACATCAGAGAAGCTCTAATGCCTTCTATAGGCACAGACCAAAGGTGTGCAAAGGGTGGCCCAGAGGCCACCTATGATCTCAAGGATGCTTTTTGTATCTTCAGGTCCCACACTTCACTCTTTTTTCCTGACCCTTATGGGAGGAAAATGCTGCTCCTGGAACTCTTCAAGGTCAGCAATTTCAGGGCCAAAACCTGAACCCACCAAGAACATGTAGTAATGCCATAGAGGAAGGGCTAGAGTGATGATACAATAGTGTCTTTATGAAGGACATTTATGATGGACATCAGTCAGCATTAGGGCTGTGCAAAATGCATTAAATTCATACTTACAATGTAATATCTGATGCATAGGCACAGGGCCGTAGCCAGAAGAAAAATTCGGGAGGGGTTGAAATTTTTTTGGGGGGCTTTGAAAATTTTGCGGGGGGGGGGGGGGTTGAAACCTGCCTCCTATTTATTTTATTTATTTATTTACAGCTTTTATATTCCACCCTTCTCACCCCGCAGGGGACTCAGGGTGGATTACAGTGTGCACATATATGGCAAACATATACAGACATACACAGAGGCTATTTAACTTTTTCTGGCCGCCAGGGGGGCTGTCGCTTTCATCGGCCATCTGCGACACTGATGAAGCACCTCCGCATTCCCCGCACGCTTCCCCGCTGGAATGCTTTGCCGGAGTCTTCTTTATGGCCTCATAAATCAGTTAATAAGATACCACCTTATTTTCCTACTTGACAGATACAACTGTCTTTTGGGTTGTAAAGGTCGACAACAGGCTACACACAATTGGTTGGAAACCCACTCCAACCCGGGCTGGCTTCGAACTCATGACCTTTTGGTCAGAGTGATCTTAATGCAGCTGACACTCAGCCAGCTGCGCCACAATCCCCGCAAAGAGAACAGCAGGGGGCAGAGCAGCTTTCCATAGCCTGCAGCTCCGCCCCTGTCAACCACCTCCACCAAGTCTGGCCTCCTTAATGAGAGCATTCAACACACACACCTCCAACTTGGTTGCTTCACTACATCGGCTATTGCTGCTAGTAATGACAGTGTGAATAAATTGTCAATATTTGCTTGAGATAGTGCTTGCAGTTCTGGAGGGACTCTTAATTTTTTGCATCTCATAGACTTAGCATGAGGATTTGGTTAACCAGTTAAAATTCATGAGTAAACCAGTTTTTTTAAAAAATCTGAAACATTTTGGGGGGGGGTTTGAACCCCTAAACCCCCCCCCCCCCTCGCTACTGGCCTGCATTGGCATGGCCTGCATCAAAAACTTAATCAAACTTACCCAGTCCTTTTTTGTAAATCTCAGAAGCCTCCCAAAGTCAGTTTCATTTTCAGGGCAAGGAAGCAAAGCCAAGCCAAAAAGGCTGCCTTTCCTCTTTAAATAAATGGTCTCTCACCATTAGGAAAGGGAAGCAGCAGGGAGGAAGCAGAGTTTGCTGGGAAAGAGACAGAGAATGCACAGAATTCCGGGAAGTTTGGGAAGGCAAGGAGCTCTATGCCAGATAATTCAAAAGGATCTACTCTAAACTACAATTCCCAGAATTCCGCTCAGCATCAGAAAGCTCTAGTCAGGATATGGGAGAGATTTGTATCTTCTTAGCAGCAGCCAGCCAGAGTTCCAATAAATTGTTGAGTCTGCAAAGAGGAGGACTGACTGATACTTCTAGTAAGTAAATCTCTGTGCTGGGCTGGGAAGAAACTCCTAAATGGAAGTTCGATTGGTTAATATGAGAGACATTCAATGAGGTAGCTGTTGTGGCTTAAAAAACATTTTTGTTAAACTTTTAAAAAAATCCCTAAAATCGGTAGGTGTAAGAATATTTCTGAAAGTTGGGGGAATGATTCTCTAATATCTTGTGCCATTGTATAGAAAATTCAAGGAGATAGCTCTTGTAGTTTTTTTTTTAAAAAATGTTGTTGATATGTTGTTCGAAATTTCTCCAAAATCTATAGATAAGTGAAACATTCTTTTTAATCCTAGTATTTGGTGAAGTACAAGCAGTCCCTGAGTTACAAACATCCGACTAACAAATGCCCTCATAAAAATGTCCCAGGCAAAACTACGGTTAGGTTTAGGGACTAGTTTAAGGTGAGCTTAGGGAAGTAAAAGGTGAAATGCTTCTGGATACTCTTATAACTTAAAAAACCCCACTTATGTTTATTGTCTCAATAAATACATCTTAGTATAGGAAAGGACACAGACAAAAGAACTTGACTTATTCTTGATGAAAAGAGCTCCTAAAAGGAATGTCTCATATATGGTTGTAAGCTAGCATGGGTCCAGCCTTATGGCTGGTCCTTCCCAGACAAAGTGGGGGGGGGGGGGGGGGGGGACAGCCTTCAACAATTGTTGTTGTTGTTCATTTGTTCAGTCATTTCCGACTCTCGGACCAGCCCATGCTAGAGCTCCCTGTCGGCTGTTACTGCCCCCAGCTCCTTCAAGGTCAATCCAGTCACTTCAAGGATGCCATCCATCCATCGTGCCATTGGTTGGCCCCTCTTCCTTTTTCCTTCCATTTTCCCCAGCATAATTGTCTTCTCTAAGCTTTCCTTTCTTCTCATGATGTGGCCAAAGCACTTCATCTTTGCCTCTACTATCCTTCAATGAGCAGTCGGGCTTTATTTCCTGAAGTATGGATTGATTGGATCTTCTGGCAGTCCAAGGCACTTTCAACAATACAAAGAAAAACACACACACACACACAAAACTAACTTCTTAGGAAAGGTGGAAAGTAACATCTGTGGGCAATGAGGAACCATAAAGGCAAAAAAGGAATTGACACAAGGCAGGGCAAAAAGACTGGATATTTTCTCAGATTTGGATAATTCAAACTATGGACATTAGTCCCAGGGGTAATTTATTTATTTCTTTATTTATTTACTTTATTTGTATACTGCTCTTCTCAGCCCTTAGGCGACTCAGAGCGGTTTACAACAGTTTAGATATACAGAATACAAAATCATTATGCATTTAAAAACAATTACTAGTATTATATTGCATTACATTACAATATTATAAATATTATATGTATATACAATATATTATATTATAACATATTATTAGAATAGCACAGGAGACAAGGTGGAACTGTCCCCTGGCCCCTCTTTCTTCGCTCCAGCCCAGAGCGGCAGTTGGTGCTGGGGGGAGGGGTCCCCAACGGATGGCAAATGCAGGACACAAGATGGTGCTGTCCCCTGGCCTCCCCTCTCTTCGCTCTGGCCCAGAGAGGCAGTTGGTGCTGGGGGGAGGGGTCCCCAATGGATGGCAAATGCAGGAGACAAGATGGTGCTGTCCCCTGGCCTCCCCTCTCTTAGCTCTGGCCCAGAGAGGCAATTGGTGCTGGGGGGAGGGGTCCCCAACGGATGGCAAATGCAGGAGACAAGATGGTGCTGTCCCCTGGCCTCCCCTCTCTTAGCTCTGGCCCAGAGAGGCAATTGGTGCTGGGGGGAGGGGTCCCCAACGGATGGCAAATGCAGGAGACAAGATGGTGCTGTCCCCTGGCCTCCCCTCTCTTCGCTCTGGCCCAGAGAGGCAGTTGGTGCTGGGTGGAGGGGTCCCCAACGAATGGCAAATGCTGTATTGTTGAATTAAAGTAATTTTTGTAAAGACTTCATGTAGTTTGTTAATGGAGAAATGGTGAAGTGTGGGCCGTTCTGTTGTTATGATTGCAATTTGCTTGATAAAGCATCTTTCAAGTGTAATTTTATGTTTTGTCTTACAGGAATGCCATGTTCATTGATTTCATTGCCCAGTGGAGATTATTTTCTTTTTGGGTCTTATCTGGATGTAGCAGTTGTTAAAATTCCTTCTGTTCTTTTGTATACATCATTTCCACTTGTTTTGGTGTCAAGGAATCTCTTTTATAATTCATAAATGAAAGGGAACAGAGGAAAATAACATATTTTCAGGGCAGATCTCCACAGCTTCAGGCAAAGAACAATTTAATACTATTTTGAATAAGACTGGAACTGAATACCAAATAACCTCTTTCCTTGTCCATTGGCTTCCAGCAACTACTGTTTACCTTTCACAGTCTAACATTTTTTTTGGCATCTTGATTTTTAGCCCTCTTCCTGGGGTTAATTGTGGCACTGATTCAGAAAATTTCATTGGATAGACTGCATCATCTCCAGTTTCTTAGGGCCCTTCCACACAGCCCTATATCTTAGAATATCAAGGCAAAAAAACTCACATTGTCTGAGTGTGGACTCAGATAATCCAGATCAAAGTAGATATTGTGGGATTTCCAACCTTGATATTCTGGGATATTGGGCTGTGGGGAAGGGCCCATAGATATGTGTACCATGGTTCTCAATGGGCAGACAGATGGCAACTGATAGATGGCCTGTGTTCTGTAACTGAAAAACTAGAACTGATAGGGAAAACCTGTGCCATTTTCAGAATCAGCAGATCAAATATACACAGAAACAGGACTAACATTTGAGGCACCAAATGTTGTGTCTTGGCCAGTGTAATCTATCACAGGTCAGATAGATTATACTCAAAAGTCAAAAAGACAGTCAAAAGTGCTTGCTACCAGCTTTGGCTGATAGGCCAGCTGCACCCCTTCCTAGACCTTCCTAGATGGTAGTGCACATGCTGGTAACATCAAGGTTGGATGTCTGTAATGTGCTGTACATTGGGTTATCTCTGTACCATGTTTAGAAACTCAAATTATTTCAAAACACGACAGCTAGATCTCCCGAAAAGTCTCATTTTTTAAATATTTACAAATATTTTAGCTTTGACTTGGTATTTGGAAGGTGACATTACTATACCACAAATAACTAGCCATAAAATATCTTTCTAGTAGGAATGTATGGCATCCTTTGGCAAGTTTTCAACTGGGCCAAGGCTGGCATGGAAACCTTCAGTGAATGTGTTGGGAAGATTTATGTATTTATTTATCATATTTATACCCCGCCCTTCTCAACCCCGAAGGGGACTCAAGGCAGCTTACACACAGGCAACTTTTCAATGCCTTAAACAACATACAATTAAAATAAACATTTAAATTAAGATTAAAATTAATGCACATTAAAACAGTTAAAAACATTGTTGTAGATGTAGCTCATTCTTCTGGTCTTGAGATATTAATTTAGTCTTTTGAACAGAGCCTATACTTGCAATTCGACATCACCATAGGACAGAATAAATATCTACATGCAGAGATAGCTATGAGAGCACTACACAAGCCCCATGAAGAATAGGGATACTACCAACAACTGTCAATGACTGTGTGCCATTGTTCAATGCACAATCACAATGTATAGGATGCCATACATTCCTACTAGAAAGATATTTTATGGCTAGTTATTTGTGGTATAGTAATGTCACCTTCCAAATACCAAGTCAAAGCTAAAATATTTGTAAATATTTAAAAAATGAGACTTTTCGGGAGATATATATTCCTAGCTCTACCAAGGCAGTTGGGTCCTTTTGAGACCATGAGTTACAGACTAGCAAGCCACTATTTTCACAAATAACATCCAAAATGTTTATAGATAGCATTAGATAATTCACAACCATACACATATGAACATAAAATATATACAGTAAATTACACAGATAAACAAGATCTATGCCCCATGTTGCTATATGATGAACTCTGTCATGAGATAAAGCTTCCCCTTTGACTCCTGATGCTGTCTGAGAGATAGCAAGGTAGTTTTAATTTATTTTACTATTTATTTACTATATTTGTATATAGCCCTTCTCAGCCCTTAGGTGACTTTTTGATTTTACCTCCTTTGGGGACTCTATTTGCTTCCTTGTTTTGCAAAAACCACACACTGGCATATGTGACAGGTGGGTGTACATCACCAACAGTATTTCAGCCACAATTGTGATATATAACTATTAGATCCAGGTCACCTAACAGACTATACTATTTGAGTGAGTCTGGGCTCTTGTCAAAAAAAGAAAAGAAAAAAAAAGAGCAGAGCACAGTTAAATTAGTTGATATATGATTTAGTTTCCCTGAATCCCAAATTAGGAGAAAGGCAGGTTATAAATTCTAAGAAATAAAATAAATAAATATTGCTACTACTACTACTGCTACTACTACTACTTTTGTTCATTCGTTCAGTCGTCTCCGACTCTTCATGACCTCATGAACCAGCCCATGCCAGAGCTCCCTGTCGGACGTCACCACCCCCAGCTCCTTCAAGGTCAGTCCAGTCACTTCAAGGCTGCCATCCATCCATCTTGTCCTTGGTCGGCCCCTCTTCCTTTTGCCTTCCACTTTCCCCAGCATAATTATCTTCTCTAGGCTTTGCTGTCTCTTCATGATGTGGCCAAAGTACTTCAACTTTGTCTCTAGTATCCTTCCCTCTAGTACTAATAATAATAATGATATTCAGTACAACTGTAGTTGGGATTATGTAAGTGAGTATGTTTCTATCCAGTTGATCAGATTTCTCTTAATTTTTCATTTTTCTAAAACAGTTTTGAGTCTCATTGTGTTACTTGGTTCTGATTGTTAGCATGTGAGGAATTACTTTAAAAATTATTGGCTATAATTTTAAACTTTCTAAAACTGTAGTTATATATATATATTTAAAAAGCAACTCTTGACTTGGCAGCTTTTCAAAAGTAAGGTTGCTGTTCTGTCACCTGTGCTGAAGTAACATTTAATTGCCAATCCTCTTGGCTTCTATAGGTGTTTTTTGCCCCAAGCATCCAAATGTCTTGACCATTTCTGTGTTAGTTAATAGAAAAGAAGAATGACAACTAAAAGAAACTTCAGCACTGCATGGAAAATTGCAAAAGCTCACAGAAAAAAAACTTCTTATGGCACAAACCCTCCAACTTACATGATAAATGTTAGGAATAAGTTCTCAGGTCATGTAGAGGCTCTTTATTTTTATACTTCCCATTCACACATACAGACGCTGTCCTGGAAATGAATTTTTATCATGAACATGAAACACGAGGCTGACAGTTTCAGCTTCTCTTAAAATGATACAAAGCTAAATGTCAGAAGCTTTAAAGAGTGATGCAGCATGTCACACAGGGGAGAAATAGTCCACCATTGATTCTGTGTCATATTAAAGGCTGATTAATATGACTTGATAAGAGACTTGCTCATGATGACTCGCACAAATAGGAGCTGAGGTTTCTGAACATGCCAGGGTAGTTTATGTAGTGCCTATTTTTGCTACTGATATATGGTCTATAAAGTTAACATGGGTGTAATGTTACGTCTTTGGAAATTTTATCATGTTGTCTGTGTTGTCTGTGGAAAATTATATATATATATATTTCTTCCATTCTGCTGATGTTTGCTCCCTTCCCGTCCCCAGTTTTTTTTTTTGAGTTTCACAAATAAAATGGGACAAAAGCAAGAGGAAATCCTCAAACAGGCTTACACTATGAGTTAATAGTGATGTGCACATAAGAGACCTTTGACAAGTTATTCCAGTCAAATAGTTGCCAGGGCATTATTGGGTTCTTCCAATTAGGATGACCATAACGTTCTTCAGGGAACCTTTCATGATGTGGTCAAGGCCAAAATGAAGACGTCCCTCCATAAGTCAGTATTTCTTAACAGTGATCGATGTGAGTGCAAATTGGTAGTAACATGATCAATAAAAATTGACCGGTCTTCATAAAACTGTTCAATTTCTTGTGTCCATTACAAATATCAATGTAAGGAAACTCTTATCCACCATTTTTCCATGGTGAGATAATTAACCTTCCAGCAGGGAGCTATTTCTACCCTACAGCTAGAATGAAGGCAATACGTTTTAAGTTTTAGATTAGTATTTTCTCCCTTTCTCACACAAACACATATGGAGAGAAATATTTTGCATGCAATGGGAATCAGCAACAAGGTATGCCAGTAGGTTGATGAATGGGAGAATAAAATGTATGATTTTGTGGTCAAATTTAAATTCATTATATTAATGAATTCTCATGCATGACAGTTTCGTGCATTTATTGCTATAAACATTCTATATTGTGTTCTCATCAGTCCCATCTGAAAGGAAAACACACACACAACTTGCACTTAAGCAATGAGTTCAGTAATATTCTGCACAAAGCAAATAGTCAAACTCCTATTTAATTGAGAAATACAAATCTTTGTATGCATTTTATCCTAAACTGTGCAGTTCTATATGATTTTTGGTATATTTCTTGACACAAGAATTGCCCCATACAATTGTAAGAAACTTATATTTTTTTAAACTATACTCATATCTCAGTCTGCCCTGAAAAAATTATATGTCAAATATCAAATCAGGGATTTTAAAATATGATTTTCAAAGATTTAGGCAAGGATATAAATAAGTGCACCTGCCCCATAAACATTATGTCGATCAAAGAAGTTTTCCTTTAGTACTGGCATTTCTAATATTGCAGCTGAGAATTTGGAGAAAAAGTTTAGACATTCAAAGAAAAGGATTTGTTAGAATCTCTGCAAAACACAAACACTTAATGGACTAAGTAAAACACTGCAGATGTATAAGATAATACAAGTACATACAGATTTGTGGGTGTCTGAAAAATCTATGGCTCTGTATGGAAAGAATCATCCTCAACTTTGATACATGTGGTGGCATCATATAGATACATTCAGGGCTTCATCTAAGAAAAACAAATATTCTAATTATGACATTTGAAAGTATTGTTTATTTATTTATTTACCACATTTGTATACCGCCTTTCTCAGCCCAGAGGCAACTCAAGGCAGTTCACAGTCGGCAACAATTCAATGCCTCAACAATTATAACCCCCCCCCCAATTAAAACAGTTATTATAAAATACAAGTGAAAGATTTAGCATAAAATATAAAAAACCCATACAAAGCCATTATCATGAGCGTCTCCTTACTAAAGTACTATATCTGAAAGAACTTCAAGTAGATAGTTGTTTCACAAAATTATGGCTCAAAAGACTTTATTAATAGTTTAAGCAGGGTAAAGGTGGTGGTTAATGCCTCCCTTTGGGAAGGCAACATTCCAGCCAGCTTAAAACAAGCTGTTATAAAACTGCTGTTGAAAAAACCATCACTGGACCCCACTCAATTTGTCAACTATTGGCCAGTTCCTAGTCTCCCCTACTTGGGCAGAGTCCTGGAACATGTGGTGGCCTCGCAACTCCAGGATTTCCTGATAAGCACTGATTATCTGGATCCGGCACAGTCTGCCTTTAGGCCGGGACATGGTACCGAGACAGCCTTGGTTGCCTTAGTGGATGATCTTCGCTGGGAACTGGACAGGGGGAGTGTGTCCCTGTTGGTTCTGCTGGACCTCTCATCGGTCTTCGATACTGTCGACCACGGTATCCTCCTGGGACGCCTCACGGGAATGGGCTTTGGGGATACTGCTTTGCAGTGGCTCCAGTCCTTTCTCGAGGGTCGCTCCCAGAAGGTGTTTCTAGGGGACTCCTGCTCGATCCCGCAGCCATTGTACTGTGGAGTCCCGCAGGGCTCAGTATTGTCCCCTATGTTGTTCAACATATATATGAAGCTGTTGGGAGAGATCATCTGGAGTTTCGGGATTCAGTGTCATCTGTACGCAGATGATGCCCAACTCTGTTACTCCTTCCCACCTGCTACTAAGGAGGCTGTTCAAGTCCTGAACCGGTGCTTGGTTGCTGTAATGGACTGGATGAGGGCTAACAGATTGAAACTAAATCCATACAAGACATCGGTACTCCTGGTCAGTTGAAAGGCCAAACAGGGCATAGCGTTACAGCCTGTGCTTGACGGGGTTACACTCCCCCTGAAGGCGCAGGTTCGCAGCTTGGGAGTGATCCTGGACTCATAGCTGAGCCTGGAACCCCAGGTCTCGGTGATGGTCAGGGAAGCTTTTGCACAATTAGAACTTGTGTGCCAGCTGTGCCCGTACCTTGAGAAGTCTGACTTGGCTACGGTGGTCCACGCTCTGGTTACATCCCATACAGACTGCTGCAACACTCTCTACGTGGGGTTGCCTCTGAAGACTGCCCGGAAGCTTCAACTAGTCCAACAAGCAGCAGCCAGATTACTAACAGGAGCGGGGTACTGGGAGCATACTACTCCTCTGCTGTGTCAGCTCCACTGGCTGCCAATTAGCTTCGAGCACAATTCAAAGTGCTGGTGTTGACCTATAAATTCCTAAACAACTTCGGCCCAGTTTACCTGTCCAAATGGATTCTCCCCTATGAAACATCAAGATTGTTAAGATCTTCTGGAGGGGCCCTGCTCTCGGTCCCACCACCTTTGCAATCGCATCTGGTGGGGACGAGGGACAGGCCTTCTCGGTGGTGGCCCCTCGGCTCTGGAACTCTCTCCTGTTGGAGATTAGATCTGCCTCTTCCCTCCTGACTTTCAGAAAGCTGGTAAAACCTGGCTTTGGAATATAACATTTACGGAATGATGATCGAGTCAATAACGGCTGACCACACCGGCGGATGGTGATGAATTTGTGATTTTATTCTGACGACCTGGCTTTTGAAATTGTATGATATTGTATGATCTGTATTTTAATGTATTTATATTAATGTATTACGATGCTATTATGTTTACTATATTTGTGTTGAATTTTCTGCAGTTAGCTGGCCTGAGTCCCTCTTCAGAGGTCAAGAAGACCGGGTTATAAAAGCTCTAAATGAATGAATGAATGAATGAATGAATGAATAAATAATAATTTCCTACCTGCCTCTGTCCTTGGCTCAAGGCTTGTATCATGTGCAATCACTTTTTATTCACTGTGGTTTTATTCTCTTTTCTATCATTACTTAGCATTGAGATTTAAACTGATTTGCTTTTATTGGAAGTTTCACACATACTTTCTAATCAAAATTCTCTAGTGGCCATTTTTGTAATTTCCTATGAAAACCTTTTTCCACAGAAACTTATTTTGCCTTTTTGTATCTCCTCCCGTGAAAATTGTCCCCTTACTCCGAATGTAGGGCAGTATATTAAGGAATTAAACAGTGGTAGGCTGACATTAGTTCCCACTAGGTCAGACCCCAAACTATAGTTGAGCAATGAGTCAATCTTTAAGTTAATCCCATTGATTCAATGGGCCTACTCTACTTAAGAGCAATAATAGGATTTAGGCTACTGTATGTCTGGTCAAAGTTTCTTGTATGAAAAGATACATGATAACATGGATGTTCTGTCTACCCGACCAAGCTATTCCTCCCCAAGTGATTCCAGCTATTAGTGAAATTAAATAGGTATCAATTCCTCTGGGGAGAGAAGAAAGAAATGAGAAATTATTTCAAATTGTAAAACAATAAGCAGAGAAATAAAAACCAAGCCAAACAGCTAGGCAATTCTGAGAACTATTTCCCATTACTCCCTGCCTGCTCTTCTAGAAAAATTAAGATGTATCCTAAGGCTGCAATCCAACATCCACCCAACATAGTGTAAATATCCACATGTTGCACAAGCATTATTGAATCCTCTGTAGAATACAAACATTGTTCATCATAAGTCAATGACTAGATGCTGTTGTGAAGCAAACAACTGCAAGATATAATACACATCTGCACTGTGCAATATGCACATCATTATTACAGCTACTGTTAGCAGAAAACATCTGTTGCACTATGCTAAATAATTTGTCTCACGAGGTTCTTGTGGGTTTTTTCGGGCTATAGAGCCATGTTCTAGAGGCATTTCTCCTGACGTTTCGCCTGCATCTATGGCAAGCATCCTCAAAGGTAGTGAGGTAATTTGTCTCACATTTGTAGTACCACTTTTGTGGTTTGTTGAAGTCCATATTCCCTTGGGTGGTAATAATAATAATAATAATAATACTTTATTTATACCCCGCTACCATCTCCCCAAGGGACTCGGTGCAGCGCTCATGAGGCCGAGCCCAAAATACAACAATACAAGCAATAACAATAACAACACAAGCAATTTAAAATAATAAAACAATAAACCAATAACATACAATATCAATAGGACAACACACTTTAAAAACTATGGGTAGGCCAAATGTAATTAAAATTAAAAGATTAAAAACAATCAGGGGCTGTATATTGAGGAAGACAGTGTGACAGCTGACCATGTGTAGGGCCAGAACCAAAGGGGTCATCCCTTTTCTCCCTCTTTCTTCCAACCACCATTCAGATAGTTTGCTGGTGGTGGAATGGGAACATGGTTCTCTTAAGATGCCTGAATTTCTTATTTTCAGGGAATGTATGAAACCACAACAAGGGCAACATGTATCCCAGGGTCACTTTTTAGCTCATATGTTGTGTATACAATAATACATAAGAACATATTTGCAAGCAACCCAGTTTTAAATAGGATCTGTGGCAAAATTTATCAGAGAATCCACTGGTTCTGTATTTTCCCTATTCTGAAAGGGCGGCAACTTTCCTACACTAGGTCCCTTTGTCTCAAGGGAATTTGTGGTTGGGTGGGAAGTGCCTTAGACCTGAAAATTGAGAGCTATGCTTGAATGAAAAATTATGTAACTTTGTAAGTGATGGATGATGACAAAAGATATGCAAATGAAAAAGAATAGTGAAGATTCACATCTGTGCATATACAAATGCATTCAAATGACTTTATATTACCATGCCTTGTGGAAAATTGTATTATTTTGTAAATTAATTTCAAGACAAAATCCACTAGCATGAAAAACAAATCTGGAGAGATGCATGAATGATTAAGCAGATGAAAGTGCCTGAACTTCCGGAACACATGGGAGAGTGTTTTGCTTGATTTGTACAAAATGGGTTCTAACTAAGGACAAGGACATATTTGTACAGTGGTAACTTTTGCATCGTAATCTCTCAACACACCGATGAGCTGCATACAGATTTCCCCTCTCCAGTGATCAGATGCTCCAGCCAGCAAAGTGTCTCAGAATGCAAGAGCAGTCAGGTAGTCAGTTACAGATTATTCAACAAGATGAAGGGTGAAACAAGAAGATGGTCATCAGATGATCCAGGAATTGTTTTAGTAAATCAACAGTTTACATACAAGTAGCCACTATCCAGCAAGGAGTGAATGGAGTTCTTGAAATGTAGCCAGTCCAGATAATATGATTGTGAGCAACAGAGATGTTGGGGGCCTGCTGGGAGATATATAGCAAGCTGTTAGCAAAACACCAGGTATTTAATTAATCAGTGCCTCCTATTTAAAAGCCACTTAGATTTGTGCAATCTTTCTCTTAAACATTCAAAAAGGATGGTGGTGTGTCTTCAGTATCTGCTACCTCCTGCTGTGGAGCAAGGCCCCCTATTGCCTCAGCCTCCAGCTTTCTGAACTTGGGGAGGCAGCTATTATCAGGAAATGTACATTCCCAGGCACTCGACCCATTTGTGTCTGAATCATCTATTACCGGAGGGCAAGTTATGACATCCAGGATATATCGGTGACTTGAAATCCCCCTGGAACTTTCTTCTCCCAAATACCCCCTTTTCCTAATACATTCACCATTCCTACTCCTGGAACTCCCTTGAGAAGAATATGTATATTTCGATGCTGGAAATCTTTGATGTCCATAGTAAAAAACAAACAAACAAAAACAAAAACAAGAAAAAAGAACCAGAATTAGATCAGAAGCCATTTACAGATTCCCTTTGTATATTCTAGTCTAAGGCAGATTGCAGACAGTCACAGCACATGAAAACTGGCCACTCTGACTTACCACAGGGATACAGTTTCCCACAGGAAAGTGTCATTAAGATTGAGATGCAACTATCGACCACATCACACTAACCAAATTCAGTAACCTAGAATGCTTTCATCCTGTTTTGGGGATGGAGCCCCATGCTGGCCATCACACAATGTTGTGTTATTTCTGGTGGAGGCCCGACTTTATTAGAGTGAAAGTGTCCTTGGATGCTTCCTGTGTTGCTTCCTCCCCAGAAGGGTGACACTTCTTGTGTGTGATAGGAGAAGTATCACTGAAAGGGAGGTGCTCACAGGGCCTTTGTGATAAGGTCATATGACAAGTGAACCTAAGTCACCTCTTCCCCTCAGCTCCTCTCAACCTACCCTTTAATCTTCTTCAACTAATCCCAAATTTGCTATTTATTGGCTGGTGAATAATTAGGGTTGGTATGGCATAGTTTAAAGCTATGTTCCTATATCTCAACCACAGAGACAGACAACCTATAGGACCTCCCAGGTCTCAGAAGTGGTGCCATTGCTGTGCATGTAGTTATAAGTGTATAGTTGGAAGTTCCTCTGTCCATGCATTCCATCCATCCTTGCCTGTAAATAGCCACACTGGAGGTGCTTCAGCAGTTAAGAGATCATTGGGGAATATTTTGCCATTGCATAGTAAATGGATAATTCTGATCCTTGCAATGACAAGAAAAAATGAGTTAAACAAGCATACACTAGACTTCCATCTCACTAGCAGAATGGCAGGCAATGATCTTCTAAATCATTTCTCCACCCAGCTAATGAATTGTGCTGTAAATTTACATTTGTTTCTCATTGTCTCCACACTTTCTGCATGTCTTCCATCAAAATAGCACTTTCACTGTAGGAAATGTCACAATTTTCCCCAGTGCTCTAAAATACATTAGGAGATTTGGTAGGCCTGGGTAATAACTCAGCAGTAGATGGTGGCATGAGGCTATATAGATGTAAGTCAAAAATTTGGCAAAAACAGAAAAACAAATTAGTTTTGACAACAAGGGAGAGGTTATATTAAACATGGATCTATATTACTATAGCGATAAAATTGCCAGGAAGTGGACATGATGTTTTACCAAATGAAATCTAAACATTTTACAAATGGAATCAAAACATACTTAGTTTTCCTGCAGAAGCACATATTGTGCAGATGCACTGTGAATTTGTATCATAATGGACAGATTTTTTTTAAATAACTTGTGAAAGCTCCAACTGTAGAGAAAAGTTAGATGGGGCTGTAATGAAATCTATAGGCACCACTGGAGGGCACTCACTCATGTTAAGAAAATAATGCCACCCATACCTTTCCTAGGAGTGTCATTAGGAAAGGTAGTCAACAGGCTCCATTCAATTCAAGCTGTATGTGAAAAATAATATTGGTAAGTGACAGAAAATACTCTCTTCCCTCTAGAGAGTGAATAGATTGATTCCATTTTTTAAAAAAGATAATAATGTTTCCCTCTCTCTACTAGAAATGTTTCATCTATTCATCCTCTCAGTTTGGCAAGGTTACTTCATTAACAACCAAATGCATAACTGTAATACCCTCTAGGTTGTATTACACAGAAATTGGTATGCATTAAAAAATACTCACAAACTGCAGCTCAGCATACCGAGAAAGATTAAATTCCTCAAGGATCTGCAACTCACACAGCCAGAGGAAAGAGAGTTTGGTCTATTCAGCTTCAAGAGCAGCAACTACCTTGTATCACACTGGAACAGCACATCTAACCTAATGGTTTGCTAACTTCTTGGCTTTATTGCTAGTTTACATCTTTTCTGATGTTATTTACCTTGCTTGCTCTGTTATTTGACAATGAATAACTGTAGGATTGGCCCTGACATGAAAGGGAATGAAGAAGTCACTTCTCATGGGACAAGCTGTGGAAAATAGCCAAGGCACTCTTCTGATTGCTCTTGCTGAACCTGTAGGTGATTTCCTTCTGCTGGAGAACAGCATTGGATATGCTAGAAGCACTTCTTTTCACCCAGATTTGTGTGATGGTGGGTGATAGTTTATTTCCAATATTCAATTCAATTTGGTCTAGTCAGTGTGCATATATAGATTGGTGTAGGGGAGTTTATCTTGCCCAATCTCAAGGAGCAAGAAAGGTGAGATAAAAATAAAAATAAAGTAAAAATATGTCTTAGACTGGTCCTGAATAAGTAGCACATGCATTTAACTAAACATAGAGATCTAATTGACAAAGCCATCATGGTGTAGTGGCCTGAACTATCTCATTACAACCTACACATAAATTTCATACTGTGTACTGAAGAACCTGCATGCTTCAGTGGTTTGATCGTTGGGCTATGAACCTAGAGATCTAAACCTAGAAACCTAAAATCCCTGCTTGGTGTTGAAACCTATTGGATGATTTTGGACAAGTCTTAGCTTCAGAGACAGGACAAGAAAACTCTTATGAACTGATCAGGCCAAGAAAGCCCTGTGATAAGTTTACCTTAGGGTTGTCATAGCTTTGAAACAACTTAAAGGCAGACAACAGCAAAGATTGAATGGAAGAATCCCAAACTGTCCTAGAGCCCAGCTGAGTAGGTTAGGGTGGAACAAATGTGTTTCTGATTGGTGGAAAGGAATTGTGTCAATGCCATGTCCATCATGCATGTGCCAATGGAAAGCCCAGCCTAGAAATCTATAACCAGTGATGCTCCCACTGATAGAAGGGACTCAAATGCTGGGAGAGTGTGGTGAAAACTGATGCTATGCTGTGCTGCCTTTAGATACACCGGATCCAAAGACCTCCTCCCAAATTGCTTGGAAAAGACCACCAGTATGAGGCTAGGGTTGTTTTTCCACATCCCAACCATTTCCCTCCTGCCCTGGGTGCAGCAAATGAATAGTACTGTAAAAACAACAGATCATCTGCCCTATAACGCTCTCAATTCTTCCTAGAACTATTCTTTAAATTTCTTTTTTTGTTTTTTTGTTTTGCTACCTTTCTTTCATAGGTTCTTATGTGAAGCTAAGATGTAAATCAGTCTGATTTATGATATCCATTATCCACCTTTCATATTTTAGAACCACATTATGACATAAAGCACCATGTTAGTGCTCATTCTGAAACCAGATTAACAAATATTTATGATATCCTTCAGTAAATGTCATACACTTTGTGAATGATTAATATGCAAACTGTTCTTTTAAAAGAGAATATGGAGTTCTTGTCTGTTAATATTTACTCAGAAGTAAGTTTTATTGAGTTCAGCGAAGTCAGTTAAAATTCTTTTGGAGTCTCACATCTCAGGACTTTATCATACTAGAGCTGAATTGCACAAACTTTTTCAGCTGCAGAGCCCCTTTTGAAGCAAAAGGTTTTTTTTGTGGAGCCCCAATAAATGTTTAAATATTATATTATCTATCTATCTATCTATCTATCTATCTATCTATCTATCTATCATCTATCTATATCAGGCATGGGCAAACTTCTGAAGAACAATTTTAGCCAACATAAACGTAATAGTATTTCAGCGGCTGACGTCAGGGGCCATTCAGTCCAACCCCCTTTCTGCCATGCAAGAAAAGCACAATCCAATCACCCCCTGAGTGGTGGGAGGGAAAAAAGTCTTTTAGCTGTGAGGGAGGTGTGGGAAGGGGAGGAGCAGGAAAGTGGAGGGAGAGGAGGGGAGGAGAAGGAAGAAACTTTGCAGCCCCTCAGTATGCTTCGTGAAGCCCCAGGGGCTACATGGAGCACACGTCAAGAATCACTGCACTAGAGCATCTATCCACCTTAAATCCAGTTGCTGCCTCCTGCAGAATTCTGGCTTTTATAGTTTAGTGAGGTCTGGGACATCTCTGGCTGAGCAGTTTAAAGGCCCATCCTTAAACCATAAACCCAAGAATTCTGCAAGAAGCAGCCACAGGAATTAAAGTAGATAGATGTTCTCATGCAGAGTTTATCAAACTGTGTTCCTCCAGATGTTTTGGACTTCAGTTTCCACAATTCTTAATGTCTCATAAGCTGGTTGGGATTTCTTGGAGCTGAAGTCCAAAACATCTGGTGGAGCAGTTTGGGAAACACTGCTCTAGTGTGATGAATGAATCTGAGGTAATTAGAATGGGACAGTTCCATAATGTCCATATTAAGTAGAGGGCTGTTATTATATTACTATGTAGCAGAGCTGGAACCAATGCACAATGGGATAGACATTGCAGCAGTACTGATGTGCAGTACAACAGTTCAGATGAGCACCAGGCACAAATGCACACCATGTACACTTACTGGTGCATCCTCACAACTCAGGACTTCATCACATGGAAGTATTTAAGCTGAGGGACAGCGGGGGAATTCATTGGGTGATGGGGCGACTCCATGGGCAGCATCCCACATCGTCCCTTTGTAATCCATTTCTTGTTTGCCCCTGGATTCTTCCCATGTTGTCCCTGGCTTGGTCTATGAGAACATTCTTCTGAGACACATTGTGCACAGCGCCATGAAGGAGTCCACCAGAAGTAGTCCAGCATCATGTGATGGAGTTCTGCAGGCTCCACCCTGACTGCATCTTAGCAATGTCAAAGGATGGGCCAGAAGCCCCATGTGATGAGATCCTTAGTATAGGGGTTTCTTAGTATATTCTATACTATATAGCTACATACATATAAAGTTACATAATGTGAAAGGTCATATAGGATTGCAGCAGTTTACTTTTGTAGTCCCATAGTGCAATCTACTGCATGTTTATTTAGCATTTTCCTCCATGACTTCCTTCAGCAGTTGTTTCAAGACTGCTATTTTCTTCTAGTTGTTTAGTGTCATTTGTATATCTTAAATTGTTGATGTTCCTTCATCCTATTTTCACACTGCTTTCCTTATTGTCTAATTCTCCAGGAATTTCATAATTTAAATACATAGAGCATGAAAAGTTTCCTTTTAAAAGTATTAGCCAGTGGCCATGCTGGCTAAGAGATTCAGAGTTGTTATTCCCAAACAGTAATTTCCCACAGCTCTGTTTAAGCTCACAATTGCAAATATATAAACTGGAGCTATCAATGCCATGTGCACTAAGTCAAGATGAGAGTGGGATGGGACAGTTGGGTCAGATGCTTAGCAGGTCTGTCTGTAGATATCATTCAATGTTGCTTAAGATCCACTATATACACCAACTTGAGGAGGTAATATGTAATGTAATAAGTAAGTAATGAAGTAACCTACATTTCCAAAGTAAATTGGGATAAAATCCATAACTAGATCCAGTTAAACCTTCCATCAAGTCAAACTTTGATCTAAACTTGAAATACGAGAACAATATTCTCAATCATTCTATTAATAATGGAAGACTCAAGGAAGTTACTTAATTTTCTGTGTTCTGAAAACTTTTTTACTTGAGAATTCAGAAATTAAAAATACTTTCTAAAAAGGTAATCTAAAATTCCTTCAATGCTTCTCCTTTCCCCTGCCCTGATTAAAGCAGTACCATGGCAGTTTCTGCATCAATGGAGAAAGCTCAATTTGGCTTTGCTGATGAAACCAGGCCTCTTGTGCAAAATCAACTCAGGCTGAGGTGTATTATTACAGGAAAGGCTCTTAATTTAGCAGACATTTTCAGCTACCACACAGTCTCTTATCTATGCCTTACCTTGGAGCAAAAACACCCCCTCAAGCTGACATGAAAGGCATGCAGGCATTGCGGGAAGGCATTGAAATCAAAAGCAAAGTAAAAGGCTTCCCCCAAGATATGCACGAACATTGTGAGTCACGGTTCTAGTCTCATTTGCACACACATATGTCTACAGTCATTCATTCCCAATAAAGTTATTAGAGATATGCCAGCAAACTTAAATCAGAATTTAGTATTTGGGGCTCTCAAACTGGCATAACTCAGTAAATCTCTGTTGCATTTGGAGGATGATGTAAACTGCCCCAGTGAGAGGACCTAGTTATTTTTTATTTTCAAACTTGTTCATTGTGTTTTCCCCCTCTTTCTCCATGATTTCTGTCAGCATGCAATCCTATCCATTTCTGTATTTCACTCGAGGCATGGTTGCTTAGTGCAACCAGCTAATCAACAACACAGAGTGCCAAGTCCCCAGATCACAATAGCAGGGGATGGGTATATGAACGAGGGCTGTTTTTCTGTGACATGCTGATTCTCGACATGGTGGGATTTCAGAGCGGTGAGTAGAGAAAGATGTTTGAGCCTAGTGAAATGCCTTTACCAAGAGATGAAAACCATCATCTTGTTTGTTTACATTCTGGCCTTCAGCAGCCACCTGTGCCTTGGGGTCTCAAGCTTGTCTGAGCTTTTTCGTTTTTTAAATGCAGAAAGCAACAAAACAGAAGGTATGCTGTGTCTCATGTGTACATTTGGATAGCAAGAAATAGTTTCTGCACTTACTGACAGCATGAGTTGTTCTTTTAGCTATAGAAAGCTAAGGAAGGATGAGAGTGGGCAATGACTCAGAAACATTTTTCACCAAAAGTAATAAAATAAAATAAAATGACAGGTTTAATACTTGAAGTGTGCCTGCTATACAGTAACTGTGCATTAATTACAAGAGCCTTTGAAAAAAATAATCACGCTGCAAACGCTTTAAGTCATGTACCATGTGTGTGTTTTCTTGCTTTTACTAGTGGTAGCAAGGTACATACACGCAAAACCTGCATGCTTCGCATTCACAGGCCAGCTGAATTTGTGCTCTAAGTACAAGATTTATTCATGTGCTCCTATATGGCTGTTGTTAGGTGATGACTCTGACATGTGACAACCCTATCATAGGGTTTCTTTGGCAATTTCTTTAGCAGAGGTTTTCCCTCTGTGGCTGAGGAACCATCTACACAATTACCAAAATCTGGAGCAGGTCTGCTTCGGACAAGCCCTGGATTCAGTGGTTGTGTTTACATGATCTGCTCCCAAAATGCAATAGAGGTGGGAGCCGTCCAAACTGTCGAATTGGTGAGGGCGATTGCTGGCTTATGACTCTTACTTTTGTCACTGTGGCAATAATAATAATAATAATCATCATCATCATCATCATACTTTATTTATACTCCAAGGGGACTTGGGGAGGTTTACATGAGGCCAAGCCCAACAACACATCAGTAAAACAACAAAGCAGTAAGCAAATAAAACAATACAATTAATATAACTCACATATAAGCAGTAACACACAAAATTTAAAACCATATGGTCGGGCCAGATTAAAATTTTAAAATAAACACTGAGTGTGAACCGAGATAGGATGTATCTAAGCAAGAGGGTTTTAAAGGATAATGTAGGGAGAGCAACCCATCGGGTAGTTAAAGGTCTTCTGAGGACATTTTGCAGGGAATTGGTCAGAGCAGGGCATTGTTTCCTTTATTCAGGGAAGGCACACTGGAACAGCCATGTTTTCAAGCTCCTCCTAAAGATTGCCAATGTGGGGGCTTGTCTGATATCCTAGGGAGTGAGTTCCAGAGTAGGGGGGCACCATAGAGAAGGCCCTCTGTCTCGTCCCCACCAATTGCACCTGCGAAGGGGGTGGGAGCGAGAGCAGGGTCTCTTCAGATGACTGAAGAGATCACGTGGGTTCGTAAACAGAAATGGGGTCACGCAGGTAGGTGGGTCCCAAACCGTTCAGGGCTTTGAAGGTAAGAACCTGCACCTTGAATTGGGACCAGAAAATGAATGGCAGCCAATGGAGCTCCATAAACAGGTGGGTAAACTGTTCCCTGTAAGTTCCTCCAGTTAGTAACCTGGCTGCCGCCCAATGGCTTAGGGGTGATCCTGAGCAACCTGGGGAATGAAATGTGGTGTGAATGTATGATCTGTGTTTGGCAGGTGTACAGGTTCAAATCAGAAGGGATCCAGCTGCCCACATCGATCCCAAAGTGTGTGGCTAATCCAGTGTTTTGGAAAACCTCTGAAGCATACAATGACTTCTTCCAATGTAGGGTAAAATTGGGTCAACTAGTTTAACCATGGGTTAGGGGCCAGAGATGAACCCTGAGAGAGTATACATATCCAAGTTCACTCAGTTCATTTTCATGGCTAAGGGAGTAGGGTTTGAATTGTAGTCTCTCAGAGTTCCTAGTCTAATATTCACTATACCATACTGGTTCTCTGTATGCTCCCATACATGGGATCACAACATCAGACTTGCCTTAATGGTTAGACTTCACAGTCTCTTCACCCTACAGTTCTGTTGATTGCTTGCTGCATTTTGAAGAGAGATGTGCTCCTGAGCCTGAATGCACATTTAGATAATGTTATAACACTAAAGCAAAAGCAAAAGAAGTACACTGAATTTCTTCTAATACTATGTGAGTGCTTCCCTTTCCCTTTACCTGTCAGTTCATCTTTCTTGATAGGTATTAGGGCCCTTGAGCTTACAGAGACACATTACCTTCTTCATCTTGATGTTGTTGGAGCATGGCCATGAAACAGAAGCTGTGGTCTGAATCTAATATGTAGGACAAGGGGATTCTTCACCCCATCTTCAGATATAAAATAGGGGGTGTTAATTAAAGTCGTGGTGTCTTCCTGGGTGATATGGTCCATAACAAAAGGCTTATAGTACAATGTTTAAATGCTTCCATAGATTCTATTATGATATTTCAGATTTTTCAATAGAACTTCATGCATGCACACACACAGACTCACATTTGTATAAGAACATGTCAGATTCACTGCCATTTTATTCAAGAAAAAAATATGATGGCATGGTTCAATGTATTGTTGAAGGCTTTCATGGCTGGAATCACAGGGTTGTTGTAGATTTTTCAGGCTATATGGCCATGTTTTAGAAGCATTCTCTCCTGACCTTTCACCTGCATCTATGGAAGGCATCCTCAGAGGTTGTGAAGTCTGTTGGAAACTAGGAAAATTGGATTTATATGTCTGTAGAATGTCCAGGGTGGGAAAAAAAACACTCTTGTTTGTTGGCACTAGGTGTGAATGTTTCAATTGGCCACCTTGATTAGCATTTGATGGCAAGACAGTTGGGTGTAGCTTGTTACTGCCTAGGGCAATCCTTTGTAAAGAGATGATTAGCTGTTCCCATGTATTTGAGTTTTGTTCTTTATTTACAGTTATAATTTTAGAGCTTTTTGTAATACCGGTAGCCAGATTTTGTTCATTTTCATGGTTCCTTCCTTTCTGTTGAAATTGTCCACATGCTTGTGGATTTCAATGGCTTCTCGGTGTAGCCTGACATGGTGGTTGTTAGAGTGGACCAGCATATCTGTGTTCTCAAATAATATGCTATGTCCAGTTTGGTTCATCAGGTGCTCTGCTATGGCTGATTTCTCTGGTTAAAGTGATCTGCAGTGCCTTTCATGTTCCTTGATTCATGTTTGGGTGCTCCATTTGGTGGTCTCTATGTAGACTTGTCCACAACTGCATGGTATATGGTGTGATTCGTTTTTCATACCAAGGACACTTCCTAAGATTCATTTGAAGCTCTTAGAGGAGTTGATATATGGGTACAGAATGACTGCTATTGTTGACCACACTCTGAAATAATTAGTTCTAGCTGAGTTAAATTGAAGGATTTTATGCTCCTAAGAATTTGATGATATGGGAGAGGAATCCACAGTATATTGCTTCTTCATCATAAGAAATGAGGGGTAGAATCACCAAATTACTATACTTATTTTAGATAATAATAGAAAATTAGAAAGTGGTGCTGAGTACAAGAAATAAAAAATTCTCACTCAGGTAGAAATAATGAGTTGGTGATGGAGTAGCCTTAGCACTTAAGAAGCCTCATGAATGTCTGTGTCAAAACTAATTACCTGAAAATGGCTGTTGTGCCTATGGACAAAAAAAGTGTATTGCCATCTTTTCACCACCATAATAGCACACAGAGAAGGGTGAAGGCAAGTGTGATGCGAATTGCAGAAGTATAATTTGCAGTAAATGAAACTTCTTGGAGGCTGCCTCAAAATTGTTTAAAAATGTATTGGTATGAGTTAGGTTCTATGAATAGTTTTTGTGGGACCAGTTTAGAATGATAGTGTGTAGTTTTGTTGATTAATACCTCTTGTTAGGTAGGAGTAGAAGTACAACCTAATCTCTCTCCCCCTTGCCCCTCTCCAGGCAGTGGCTATCGATTTACCAGTTTGCATTTAGCATTATTTTTGGCATATTATCTTGAAGTAGGGTTTTTTTCCCCCTTGTAAAATACAAAGAAATAAGCTTCTGCAGGGGGAATCATGCTTCTGGGTCTATCATTTTTCTAGTAGATGTGCTCTACCAAACAATTTAAAAAAATGTAATTATGCCTATATGAAGACATCTCTTAGACTATCCTATCTTTCATGATTTTCAGAAGCTGCACATAACAATTTGATGTTTATGGTTTCTCAGTAAAAAATATTAGACTGTTCGCATTTGGGCTCATAGTGGCACAATTACCTTGTCAGTACATTTGGAATACTGAGTATAACCATCAAATATGAAATGGCTGACACTGGGAATAGCCTTTCCATATCTGCTATCCGTGCCATTATTTGTGTGCGGTGTAGCTGTCACATCCAGGTAAACACCAGACTCATCAGCCATGGGAGTATGCATCAGAGAAAAATTGCAGCTTTTTATACTTATGAAGGACCATGAAAAGCCAACAGATGTAGCAGTTTCATAGTTTGATTTGGATGCTGCGTCTTGGTGTCTGCCTCGAGAAACAAGCACTACCTATATTTTAGCAAATACTTATATCTATACTTATATTAATATGACAGGGTGATTTGACTGTACTATATGCCACAGACTGTAGATACATGGTTTAATAATATTCCTCATAACAATTTTTTATAATATTTTTATTTAAAAATACAAGCATTTTTGATGTATAAAACTACCAAAAATACATGCCTACAAGTTAAACAAAACCATCAAAATAAACTACAAATTTCTTATTATCTAACTCAGGGATTCTTAAACCTTTTCACTTGGGCCCGATAAATTTTGCCATGACCTCAGGCATATAGTTAAATTATATAAAATAGCGTTATAATCAAACATTTACTGATAACAATCCAGCATTGACACGGTTTGCTAAAAAAGCTGATTTTCTTTTTTATGAAGCAGAGATGAAGCATCTTCAGCATAGTCCTCTGTAAACAGTGCATAACAGATTCATTTAAATATCTAAATAGTCACTAGGTGATGTTCAGAAACCTTTGACTATTGACAATTTTTTGTGACCTTAACATTGAACTAAGGGTTCTCCATTTGGGATCAGAATGCACAGTTTAAGAAGCAGCTCTATCTGATGGTCATTATCCTTATTAATCTACAGTTAATGCAATCACACTTCTACTTTGGGCAACACTTCATTAATTCATGAAGCATACAGTTGATCGATGCCCCCATTGTCATCAAAAGGTGATGAATAGATCCCAATCTTTCTTTAAGGGCCCATCTGCACTGAGCATTTAGGTTAGTTTGCACTTGGATCAGCAATGCAGTACCTAAAGGCCACACAGGGCTGATCCATGTTAATGAGGTACACTAAGTTGGGGGAAAACCCAAATTCTGATCCAGGATTCAGGCTTTTTCCTTACCTTAGGGCTGTCAACACAGATGGACCAGTTCCTAAATGGAATTGGCCACCCATACACTGATGGAGATGGTAGGTGGGAGAGAAGGACTTTTCCTTCTTCTTCTTCCAGCTCCCTTAGGGAGAAGGCAGCCAGAGTACAAAAGATCAGGTATGTGGTGTGTCATGGCTGTTCCTGGCCACAACACAGGGAGCAGGGGGATCCCCATGGTGACTGTCAAGAGGTGCTGAACATGATTTGATAGTCAAGAGTCCCTCTTATCTCCAAGGCTATTCAGGGAGTCCCTATCTGGACATCAAATGGGACTAATCTAGCATATGGGGCATGAGATTGGCTCCACATTAGCAGCCATTTCAGAAGGAATTAAAGTTAGTCAAAGATCACTCCTCAATCGGGATAAGTCAATTTGTCCATCTTGGCTAATTCATAGATCTTCATGGGCCATTTTTTTCTTGCTTTAGAGAAATTGGTTCCTTCCAGCTCTGAGCATATGCAATCCTTCCAGCAGTCATCATATATTGTAGCATTCTCCCAAATTTCCTTTCTAAATGATCAACCAGCATTATAACAAACAAAACCTATATCCCAGCATTAAATGTATTGAGTCTATTATATTTGGGCCTTTCTGTAAGCCCAGAGCCTGTCCCCCACCAAGAGAAGTGAACAACTGCAGATGGCAAGGGCAGTGCCCATGTCTTGAGTGGGTGGAAGGCCAAATTTGGCTGTGCAAAGCATTTTAGATAGTAAAGGAGTTGTAGGGATTTAGCAGAAGGAGGCAAATCGCTCCCAGTGCTATATTTTGTAGGAGCTTGGACAATTTTACGTGTTTTTGGATGGTTTTAAATGTAGGATAGTTTTAAATGTAAGGGGGCTTTGGTTAATCTTGGGGGCTGAAGAAAAGGAGTTGATGATCTCATGTGACTTGCAATTTATCCTATTTAACAGTTTTGCAGAAAGAATAAATTCAGCAGGCATCAGGCTTGGTTATGGAAAGCCAGAAGCTGTATCTATTGATTTTCTATCTGTATCAAAACCGTGATTCCCAGCAGGAAAAAGCAAGCTGTTGAAAATATAGATAGCCATATGTTTGTATTTATACTCCAGTAATCCTATTCACCCTCCTACTGACAACAACTGAAAATGTAGGTTCAAAGTTCATCGAGTTAAAATACAGAGTATAATTTGAGGGGGAGATGGGACTAAAAACTGCAGGACCAAAAATTGAAGTGACAGCTTGTACATCTACACTTTTGTGTCCTGTTCTCTGGATCACAGCCATAATCGGCATAAAAATTCACACTAAAGAAAACATTATGTTTGCATAAGAGTATAACAGACTAAGTTGCATTTCTCACTCCTTTCATCAAATGAATATAATTATGAAGACATCATCAGATGCTCAACCAATAAGACAGCACACCATTGGCAAAATTGACCTATCTGTCTAACTCGAGTTTTTTTGAAAACACACAAACACACATATATGAACTTGGAAGACTGATGTAGTGTTTAAACTTACCATGGGATGTAATAGGAACCAGAAACCAGGTGCGGATGATTGATCTGCTCATAATTAAACTGGCTGTACCCTGACAGTGCACCTGGTTGTGGAATGGATTAATCTTCAGTCTGGTCAACAAATCTAATATTTGGAACCCAAGTTGATTTTTCTTCCTTTCTCATTAGCTATGAAATTAAAACATGTACCTCTTACTGGATTTATGCTTACTGGATTTCAGACATGGCAAATATACTGAACTAGAAATATTCTGCAATTACAAAGGTTCTTCTCTCCCCACCCCCAAAGAAATAATGCTGTATCAGATATAAGAAGGTTGGCTGATGTCCTTGTCCTTTTTAATATAAATGGCACTCTGGATTTATGCTGCTGGAGTTGGTGTTTTAAGTGTAAATACAGAAATCCCAGGATAATGATGTTTAAAACCACAAACAAAGCTTCAGCTCCTATCTGCATCTTAGATAATAATAAAACCTCTTTGTATAAATAACTCCTTGCACGAACCATTGGGTTAGGTTATTATTCTTTACACTTTTACATGAAAAGGAGTCTCAGGGTGGTTCCACACAGTCCTTTAATCCAGGAGCAATCATGTTTTGGAGGGGGGGGGGGGTCCACATGCCCTGCTGAGTTTTTCAGCAGGGCACCAGGACACAAAAGAAAACCCATCAAAAACCTGTTATTTCCCCTTTTCTGGAACTCTCCTGGCTCATACCAATGATGTACCAAGAGAAGGGGGGGGGGGGGCAGAACAGCAGAAGCAATCCCCCCTTCTCTTGGCACATCATTGGTACGAACCAGGAGAACTCTGGTTAAGTGAAAATGATGGCCAGGTGAGTTATTTTCCTTTTTAAAGGCTTTTAAATGGGGTTTTGGGAGGGGTAAAGATTGTCTTGGGTTTCTTGGACTCCAGGAGCCCATGAAAACCTAGACAGATGTGTAGATGGGCATTGGAGGTTGTATGGTGCAATCCCTGGTCCCATCTACAAAGCCTCTACACCTGGAGAGGCACAGGTCTTCTGAAAGACTTGTGTATTTCCAGCAGACAAATTATCTTGGCACAAAGCAGGGTTTTCTTGCATTGTGCCAAAAGCATTCATTTTCCCCTGAAGCATCATCTGGATGCCCCAGGAGAAAATATGGGAGGGCACGCACTACAGGTGCTATCCGGATTCACCCTCATTGAGATCACTGAAAGGGCAAGGGATGGTGAATTCAGGTAAGGGTTCAACCATGGTGATGAAAAATGTGTAAACACTACTTCAGTGAGATGGATAGTAATTTTTGGAGGGAAGACCATCTTCCTCTTAGAACACTAAAAGAAGAAAATGTTCTTTGCCTTTGTTTAAGATTCTTGCTTACGTCTCTGTAGTTAGAAACTCTAGGACTCTTGTGTTCAACCTCAAATAAAAGACTTCTTTGTAGGGCACTTCCTTTATTTTTGGGATTGGCAACATATAGCTATGTATGATCGCTGGCAACTATTTTTTTTACAGGCTCTGAAGATCCAGTCAACCTTGAAAAGAATATTAATTTGAAAAGCATAGAGAATCATTCTCCATGCAGTGTTACTTCTTTTACTCTGAACTAAGTATGAAGGTGGGGAGGAATGAAATTATTTTACGTACAAAAATATGTGGAGATTACTTTTTGCCAGAAAAAGTGGTCTTGTTTTGCAGCAGCAATCAAGTACAAAATAGTGGCTATCTGAAAATGTGTGTGTGTGTCAGGCATGTAGCCGGGGGGGGGGGGGGGGGCTCGGGGGGCTTCAGCCCCCCCCGAAATTCTCATGGTGGTTCACGAAAAGGCCTTACTGGTGCATTATTTAAACTGTTATGTTTATTCATATCATAATCTGATCACCATACTCAATCTATCCCATATGCATGGGGGTATTGGGGTAATGATACAAATGGTTTGCTAGGCTAGACCCTCTTTCACTCAGACTCAGCCCCCCCCCTGAAACTCAGCCCCCCCGAAACCCCCCCTGAAATTTTTTAGCCCCCCCCCCCCGAAACGAAATACTGGCTACGGGCCTGGTGTGTGTGCATGCACACAAGTATATTTCTGTCAAACAGTTCTGAATCCACGAATACATAGCATATTTTGATGTGTCTTGTAGCATTAAAAGAATGAGGATGAGAAAATGGAATATGACAGCATATTTAGGACTAACTGATTTTTATTTTAGTATGATCTTTTGTGGGTATAAACCAACTTCTTCAGATGTAGTACTGAGTGATATTAACTGTAACTTAAAGATACAGTTGTATGAGTGGGGTAATTCCTATTATATTCCAAAAAGATAGAAATTATGCCATTTACTCTAAAGCTTAAAAGGATTTGGGCTAGTTGATACAGTCTTTCAGATCTTTACAGTGGTTGGTAAGAAATGATGTGTGGAAGCAATACATGTATTTATTAAATTTCAGTATTTTTGAGTTCAAAACTCCGAGAAGATTCCTTTTGCTATATGTGCGGTAGTGGAGACACTTGTATTATTATAGGCAGTGCACAATGAAGCCACTGAGTTTGTTTATACCTCTAGACTGGAGTCTGCGTATGATTAAATCCAGCTATTTTTCTTTGTAGTCTTCCTCAGTAATTTCTTTGTTCACCTGTAATCCCTCACTATATTGTCACTTGTAAATAACTCACCATATTTCCAGGAAGGTTGAAATGTTCTTCAACTAGTTTGTGGGTATTGCCATTTCTAAAGTCAGATATGCATCTATTTCTTCTTTTGTGTAGAGAGTGCCCTATTTGTCCAATGTAGAGGATCATTGCTGGCATAGGATGACATATAGCACATTGGAGGAAGAGCAAGCAAACATCCCTGATAATGTGAGTCATTGATCCACATAATATTGCTTCCATTAAAAAAGGGAAGGACTATTGTCATAGCAAAAGTGATGTCTTCATCTTGCCTGGTGAGATCTGTGTTCTGTGATAAGTACTGTTTACAAGTATCTAAAAGTAATATTTAGAAATATCAAAAATTACACACGCAACCTCAATGTAATATAGTGTTTAGTGTTTGGAGATTATATATATATATATATATATATATATATATATATAGAGAGAGAGAGAGAGAGAGAGAGAGAGAATTATTTAGATGAGAGAACCTCCAGTCTGATCAATCATCACATTATAGCCTGGGTAAGACACTTCATCAGATGGGGTTGAATTTGGCAGCAATGTCAGATCCCCTTCCCTTTTGCCTTGAAGTCTGCCAGCTTCCACCCCACAGTACACACCTACTTCCAGAGGGGCTCTGTGGCAGAAGAGAAGGGAAACCAGTGTATGCCACCACAGTGGCAACACGGGATGCTTCCTATGTTGCATACTGTTCCACAGGGAACCAGATGGAGGAGGGAGCTGGGCAGCTGACACTTCCAACTGTAGGATGAGGCAAGGAAGAAGCCAGGCAATGCAGGGCAAGGGGTGACGGGTTCCTCCCATTGGGCACCTCGATTCGACACAATGTATGGCAATTCTGGCAGCAAATGGGATGAGGTCTTTTGTCTCACTCAAATTTACAGAAGGATGTACATGGAAATAAATTTAAAATTATTACATAGCTATTACTGTCTTAAACTGTCTCTGCTACTGTGACTTTAATACTATTATGATCAGCTATAACCCAAAAATCTCCACTTCTAATTTCTTCATGTGAAACTGTCATTTAAGAAATTCAGAGTTTTCTTTCTAGTCATTTGTAGGGCACACATGAAATCCTGTGTACTGCTGCTTTAAGTTCTTAGTTTGCTTAACAAACTTGCCTAAGATAACTGCATGAAATTCATAAAGTCACGACAAGGCAACAACGTGTAAACTGTAACGTAACATGCCCAGTGGATGGCACTTACATGGCAAAAGGTTTGGTTACCAATGGTTTAGGGAACCAGACATATTTTGCACAAATATGCAAATGTGGTACGATAGCTATCTTTAAATATTTGAACAGGTGTCATGAACAAGCGGGGACAAGCTTGTTTTCTGCTGCTCCAAAGACTAGGACACAAACCAAAAGATTCAAAAAGATTCTCTCTAAACGTTAGTAAGAACTTTCTGATTGCAAGAGCTGTTCAACAACTCTTGCAATCAGCTATTTAATACTACTTGAAAGCGCATTCAAGTCTTTTTTTGGACATCTTTAAACAGAGGTTGGAGGTTCATTTTGGGATGTGCTGTTTGGGATTGCTGCCCATATGATAACAACATTATCATATGGGCTAGTTTGCCTATTGTACACTACTTGCTGTCCCTTTTTCCACAAAGGCCATTACATGATGCACATTTATGTCCAGCCAGGCTCCATGGCAAAAGTGAAGAGCAAGTGGTGTATGCTATCACCACAGCAACATGGGAGGCTTCCTTTGAGACAATGGGGGAGGGGGAATCAGGGGGTGGACGCTTCCCCCCATGGGATGAAGCCAGCTGTAAGTCGAGCAATACAGGGTGTGGGGTCACAGGTTCTCCACGCCTCCCCCCAGGACCCATGGATTTGCCATGATGCATGGTGAATCCACTTTGAAGAACTATTTCAATCATCTCTCACCATTATACAGACTGCTATTCCTGGAGTTTAATAACAATTGAGTCATTCTCTGAGCCTTATCTATAGATATTTCCATGACCTGAAAAGCAACAGAAGCTGCATAAATGAAGCACCATTTTCAGTTGGAAATAGGTATGTTCATGGTGATAAAGATGTCATCAGAGAAAGACAATGAATAATATTTTCAGTAGGAGCTTGGGAGATGCCATAAAAGGCATATCTTGACAATCCTAAGAAAGAGCTATTGGTTCATCTGTAAAGTATGATTAGTGGAATCAAGGGACATGGATTTGGCAGATTTTTTTAATAATTGAGACCAGACAGACTCTGACCAGTAGGAGGTCATCTAATCTCTGTCTAATATGATATAGTCCAGTTTTGAATATCATGTAAATCAAATGTTATGTTTGGCTCATGATCACAGATCAGGAGAAGAACATCTATATAGAAAACTTTTCCCCTGGCTTGAAGGTTCATCTTTTATGTGACTAGGCTGCAAAGATAAAATGAGACCTAAAATAGTAACTGTGATGTTTGAGCCTGAAGCATATTGGATAGGCCCAAGAAAAATACATCAGCTGAATAAATTATTCTATGATAAGATAACTAAATCTTTGATACAATAGGTCTACTTTCATTAACATTAACAATAAGCTTGAGACCTTGGTGTGCTGACTTAAAGAAAGACATGGAGGTAAAAACATGATTTTCCTGAGAGTATAATATTGATCAGAAATAAATTCTGTGCTGAGGTCAAACTGAAACCATGGCAGGCAATTCCTGTTAAAAGAAAGCTTGAAGACAAATTTATATTTAGCAGAAAAATAGTTTAATAGCAGTTGAACTTCTTGAAGAGACAGGTTTCTGCGCATGTGGTATATAGGTGGGTCACTTTGGAGTCTCTTCCTCCAAATTAATGTTACATGTATCAACCAGGCCTGTAGCGAGGGGGTGGTTTTAGGGGTTCAAACCCCCCCGAAATGTTTCAGATTTTTTAAAAAAACCTGGTTTACTCATGAATTTTAACTGGTTAACCAAATCCCCATGCTAAGTCTATGAGATGCAAAAAATTAAGAGTCCCTCCAGTACTGTAAGCACTATCTCAAGCAAATATTGACAATTTATTCACACTGTCATTACTTGCAGCAATAGCCGATGTAGTGAAGCAACCAAGTTGGGGGATGTGTGTGTTGAATGCTCTCATTAAGGAGGCCAGACTTGGTGGAGGTGGTTGACAGGGGTGGAGCTGCAGGCTATGGAAGGTTGCTCTGCCCCCTGCTGTGCTCTTTGCTTCAGCGTGAGCTGGGAGGCAGGTTTCAACCCACCCCCACCCCCAAATTTTCAACCCTCCCCGAAATTTTCACCCCCCCCCAAATTTTCAACCCCCCCCCCCAAATTGTCAACCCTCCCCGAAATTTTTTTCTGGCTACGGCCCTGTATCAACTGTTATGAAATACAGGTACATAGCACTTTAACACTGAAAATATTCAAGGCATATGAGGCATATGAGAATCAACTTCAGGGCATCCACATGATGCACAGATTCTTCTTGCTTTGAACTTGAAGGGAACTCAACACAGTTTTTCCTCACATTAGTCAAAGTTGTGGAGTATTCTAGATCTTTCCTGAAATTCAGGAGTATCCCCAAATTAGGAGGCAATGTAGACAGTTAGGCCAGTTCTGGTCTGGAACCCACCTCATTGTTCACAGAGTTATCCTGCTTTCCCAGGGGTCTGCTCTATGGAGACAGGGGATGACACCTACCTTGGCTGTTCTGTCACCATGATCGTAATAGCACCAGAGCTCTTCCTGTCCCTGGGCTCATTTGTTGACATTTTCAAGGGCACCTGCATGTCTTGGAGAGGGGGATTGCTCCCTCCCCTGTCCAAGACACATGTCTGCCCTTGCAAATGTCAACAAAGGCACCCAGGGATGGCCATGAGCTCTTTGGAGGGGGTCTGCTTTATGGGGACAGGGGATGACACCTACCTTGGTAGTTCTGTCACCATGATCGTAATGGCACCAGAGCTCTTCCTGTTCCTGGACTTATTTGCTGACATTTGCAATGGCACCTGCATGTCTTGGAGATGGGGATTGCTCCCTCCCTTGTCCAAGAAACATGTGTGCTCTTGCAAATGTCAACAAAGGCACCCAGGGATGGCCATGAGCTCTTTGGAGCTATGTAACTGCTGAGGTAAGGGTGAAAGGATCATCAAGGTAAGGGCAGTAGTCCAGGAGGACAAAACACCACAGGGTGGAGCCAGCAGTGTAGCAGCCCCCCGAACCGTGCAGAGATTGCACTCTGCATCAGCCCTGGAGGTTCCTGCTCATGTAGATGTGTTTGATAACTCCATAGCTTGATGCCCTCCAGATGTATTGGAATACAGTCATTTTTTCGCTGTCAGAGTACCTGGGGATTATGGTAGGTTACAGAAAAGTCTATGTTACATTCCATGAAAATATAGTTGATATCATCTACACTGGTCAATTCAAACATAAGTTATTTCTGTTAATGTGGGCTTACTTAACAATTCTATTTGTTATCTATGCCCAAGATCAGGACACATATTGTGAAGTTTTGTAAAGGTAGAACTATGACATCTCTCCTTCTCATAACCCCAACATGGCTTTTTTCCTGCACAGTAGAGCGTGAAGGAGGCAGGAGATCAGCGTGCGGCTATTTTTCGGCAGCTGGTTGCACAATCAAAGTCATATTCTGGATCCTCTCAAGGGTCCTTCTGACATCTTAGATGATGATAGCATTGCTAGGCATTCGGTGGAAAAAAATGACTGTAGGTTTTTTGTCATTCCCTGATTTCACTGGCCAGTAAGTGATCATAATGGGAGGAGGTTTTGAAGCAATTTAAATGTTGAATTTGGGGTTATGGAGTTTGTTCATCCGTAAAGAATTCTGACTACCATAATGACCCAAAAAGTGAGTTATGTAGGCATAAATTGGCCTTATACTTTTGCAGGTCACCAACAGGATACCATTTGATTCAATGTTTTTTCTCAAAATGCATACTTTGGATACTGGAACTCTGTATCATCTTACCGGGTTTATCAAATATAAAATCAGTGTTGTAGTTACTGAGTGCAGATCTTGAAAATCAATCACATCTTATAAAATAAGATCATCATTCCATTTGCACAGGGTGTCCTTATAAGTATTTCAACTTATTTTAATTGTTTAAAACAGTTATGGATACCAACTGTGTTGAAATGGATTTTTTAAAAATACCAAATAATGATTTTACTATCAGGTCATTCAATAAAGGTTTATTCGAGCTACACTTTATTTCCTTTACTGTCAATAATAGAAAACATCACCTTTGACAAAAACAAGAACAGGAACAGATAGAGGAATATCAATTATTCTGAAATACTTTGATATTGGAATATCGAGAAAGACTCAATATTCTTTTGGCATATTAGTGCAGTAGTTTTAGTGTTGAACTAGGGTTTAGAAGAGTAGGATTCAAATCCTCACTCAGCCATAGAAATCACATTCTCTTAGCTTTAGCAGAAGACAAAAGCAAATGGCCTCATAATAAATCTTGCCAAGAAAACTCTATGACAGGGTTACTGCTGGAGCTGACACAAAAGCAGAGAACAGTGACATCAATGTGTAAATATATTAGGTAATTACGCTTAGGATAACCAAAATGAAATTGGATGGAACAGGAGTATTCCTCCCACATCTATTTCCATTTTCCATGTGTATGATGGGACAAATCTCTTATATCATCTGAATTAGGCCCAAAGGTTTCATCATGTGATAAGAAAAAGACCTGCCTCATAAGACTAAATGTACCACACTGGGCAACACCTTTGGGTCCAAAGCAAAGGGGCTTATTTAAATGGGGGAAAAAACTATTAACCCAGGATCCAGTGCTGGCAGACTTCATGGCATACAGGGACCTCCAGTAAGTATCTGGAGTTTTTAGTCCATAACTTGACTTTGCCCTGTACTTTGGAGCAAGTGTGGGTTTTACAGCTATCTGGAACCTTGGTTGAGTCCTTTTCAGCTGGATCTATTATCCACTTGATCTCTGTCACCATTGTTCTTTCCTTGCACTAATCAGCACAGAGAAGGGGGTGGGGCATCCCCATATCATTGCCACTTCTGCTCCTTGCTGACTATGGGGCCTGATGCAGTCTCAGCTCATCTACACGGCTGGGCAGCAATGCAGTGCTACAGAGGTTTTGGCCTGCTGTGTATGGCTGCCATCAGTTGATCTGGAGCTAGTCCAGAACACAATGTTCTAGTTTAAATCCAAATCCTGTATCAAATTAAATGACCTTAATTGTATGTGTTTTTGACATATATGCTCATAGGACATGCTAGTGAAAAGCTAATTAGTTTCGACATCATCATAATTTACTACAAAAAGGAAGTTCTATTAAGTTCAGTTGGACTTATTCACAGATAAGTGAGTACAGGACTGAAAGCACTGATCCACCAGTAAATCTAAACATACAAGGAATGTTATACTGAATGCTGAACATTTTAAAGTACTGAAATTAAATAATTTTAAATGATTAGTGTGTTTTGACTAATAACAATGGATAACGGGCAAATTTCAATAGAAAATGAGTTACTTAAATCCAGTTGGTATGACAGTTGGAATACTAAGAAAGAGAAATGCAATATCAAATAACCTCAAGCCAAATAAGTCATCCTTGGGGTGCCATAAATAGGAACAATGCATTCAGTGATGACAATAACATGGGATATGTCAGAAAAGTATACAGTGCTTTATTTGGTGTAGTACAATTTAGTTTCTGAGAGAGAAATGAAATAAATTGCATATACATTTATGTGCATGCTATTTCTTTTTACCAGCAAAACTGAGTCAGTGTATAATTAACTCTCAGGTTCAAAAGATGGGAAAGGAGAGGGGTCAGTGTGGAAGGAGGAAAAGACTAAAAAAATTCAAAGGAAGAAAGATTGGAATTCTAACTCATAAGATGTTGAAAAGCAGTTAAGACATTGAAATATACCATGCAACAAGATTCACAGACTTCTGCTAAAGATACACAGAGAAAATCTTCTAGGGAGTTTTTCCATCTATGATAGAGTATTGTGTACTTTCTGACTTTGAAAAATACTCATCAATAAACCGGATTGCTTTCATGGGTTGCCCTTGTTTCTGTAACTGTAGATTCTTCTTATCTAATCTTGTCTAACCATCTTGCTTATCTATATCAGAAATGTTCAGAACACTTTCCTGGATTTGGACTTCCTATTCAGAGGATAGAATACATAGGGAGCTTTTGAATTCTTTCCAGACAAGGTGATAAAGGGACAAAATTATCTGCACCTTTCAAGTATAATGATTCTTAATGACATAAGAGTTATTTTTTTTCCTGCATCGTTTCAAGGGGTGTCTGCTCTAAAAAAAATCTCACCTTCACTTTATAAGTATATTAAGTTATGTCTGGTTATTCTTTTTTTATTTTCTTTTTTGCTGGTATGACATCCCATATGCCAAAGTTCCATGGTTAGTAAATGCACATGAAAAACTGTAGCAGTAGTAGAATACAAAACCACAACAAAGCAATCTCAAATACCACAAGAAATATACTGGAAATTAAAATTAAGAGGCCCAGACTACACATTTTAAAGGACTGGGAAAACAGGAAGAAAAAAAAACCCTTCATCTGGCATGAATAAGTCCACAGAGATTGCACCATGACATATTAAATTATATTACACGAATAGGCAAACCAGCATTAAACTTGGACCCTACTGTATGTGACATCAATGTGTAACTGAATGATGCCACGGACACCATACTGCCAATTTGCCTCCTCCACATGATTACTCTGTCCTTCACTATTAATGGGCCAAGTCTATCAATAACTGCCAATTTCACCACATTCCCAAAGCCTACATAGTGCAATGGGACTGTTATTCTATGTCAGCATGCTAGCACTTAAGTAACCTTTGGGGGTTCTCCTCTCCTCCTCCTCTCCCACCCACTCACGAGGCTGTATTTTTTATTTTTAGTTGAATACCTGCAATTGCAAAATTGATTTTTAAAAAGTATTTTTTTAATTACTGAACAGCATGCGGACAATTGATTGGAGATTTGGTGCAGTGTATTTGGAGATGTGCAACAGCAAGGGTGGTCATGCTGGTATGAAATTGGTATCAGTGCCTAAGGAACTTTTCACATGGGCCCAAATCTGGTTGTGGCGGCAGGTTCTTGCTATTTTCACCATGGAGCCTGACAACTCTGATGACACTCCAGGGCAGCTCCATGGCAAAACTGGCAAACCCCCCCCCCCCCGCTGCCACCGCAAAATTGCTGGCGGCACATGATGGGAGCCTCCCCGTCTTTCCATAAGAAAAGATTGGTTGAGCTATCTTAAAGAGGTTTTCTCCTTGCGATGAGCTGGGGGGAAGCTGGGACAGTGCAGGGAGCTGGCTGACAGGTCCCTGTGTCCTCTGGGTGGGCTTATGGGTCTGTCATTTTGGACTGGAGGCAACAGCAGCGAGTGGAAAGTGACAAGAGAATACTGGTCAATTCTTCTGCCATGTTGTGTGAAGAGTCCCTACATAACTGATGTAGAATTGTGCCCATGTGTGATAAGACCCTTTAACTTTTCTGACAAGGAGGCTTTTTTTCACTGCTGTACAAATACTAAACACTGTTGTGTAGTTGAGGGGATCAGTTGAAATAATGTGTCTGAAGAAGAATTAAGGTTTGGAGAGATATGTTTAAGAAAAAATGTCTTCAGTAAAACTAATTCTAGGACATGTAAGTCTTTAAAATTTAGAAACAAAACATTAAATTGTGAGCTAGTACCAAAGTAAGAAAGCTTAAAGATATTGTGGCTAAGCTGTTCCGTTCAAGTACTTAACCTAAACCAAAATTATAGTCTTCCATCAGACAGATTGCTCATAGCTCGAGGGAGGAAAAGAGGAGGGCTTTCATTCCTCCCCTCCCAGTTCCCTTAGCCAGAGCCCAAGGTAGGTGAGGTGTCACGATTGGCAACAGCAATGATCCAAGAGGCACAGTTGCACAGGAGGAACATCCTGCCAGATCCAAGGCTGTTCAGGGAGTCCTTATCCTGCCAACATGCAGGCCCTATTTGACATCCTGGATGCCATATTGGGCTTGGATTATATCAATTGATGTGAAGGGCCCCTGGAAACAAACTTGGTTGAAAAAGAAGAATGCAAAGGTTTTTGAAAACTTGAGGTGCAAAGGGAAGAAAGACATTGTGCCAGGTGTCTTGGAAGTTGATATTTCATCTAGGATGCTTGGAGACATACCTTTTTTTTGTAATTTCAGTTCTGAGGTTCTAGTGTTGTAAGTATTTTGTAAAACTGTCTTTTCTTTTTTTCAATCCTAATGACTGCCAGAGCAAATTTGCACATTTTATATGCTGAAAACTGACTTAAAATTGAGCTCTCAGAGGAGTTCTTGAAATCTGCATATCAAGTTTTTGTTAGTCTATGACATCACCACAAGAAAGAAAGATCTGGCTATTAGAATATATTTAACAATTGTGTTAAGGATCAAACCCAGGCATTAAGTGTTTTAGTTTTGAGTCCTTGCTAACTGAGACTTTTTTTTGTTGCTGAGCAAAAAATCATGTTTCCAACCCTTGGGATTATATGTAATAGTATACCATTTTTAAATTGTTGCTTTCCCGACAATAAACATATTTAACTCTCTATTTCCTTCTCTTTTATAGCTTCATTTATATTTTGCTTTTATTAAGCCCTTTGGAATAAAAAAGAATATAATCTTTATTAGTCATCAGTAGCCAGTACCACAGACTTCAAGTGGAGGAAACTCATTACAATCTAAAGACTCTACAATCATGAAAAAACAGTTTAAAATAGCTGAGGCATATGGATTCCAGTTCATCATATTATCCTGTGTGCTTTGATTTATTTTGCTTTCTTAAGTTCACCAAGTTATATGTGCTTCCTGCCTTTTCCATTGGCCTTTTTTTTATTTTGGATTGTGTGAAAGTAGATACCCGTATTTTTTTTCCAAAGAAAGAAGGCAGGAAATGTTCTTAAAGAGCCCCAAAGAAATTCTACCAGCAAGTAAAGCAATATTCTGTAGCAAAGGAATGTGTAATTCTATGTAACAAATGGTGAATTCATTTTTAGGATATGGATCTTTCTGTAGCCAAAAGAGAATCATGGAGAGAAAATAAACCACTGCACTTCTTGCAACAGTGCATAATGCCACAACTTCAAATGATTCTGCGCTGTAGAATGAATGCAGTTTGACACCACTTTAACGGCCTTGGATCAATGCTATGGAATCCTAGGATTTGTAGCTTGCTAGAGCACCAATACTCTTTGGCAGAGAAGGCTAAAGATCTTATAAAGCTACAACTCTTATGACGACATAACATTGAGGCATGGTAAATAAAGTGGAGTCAGCTGCTTGAACTTTATAGTATAGATGCACTTGTATACTTCCTGAGCTACTTTAGAAACTACACTCAATGTTCCTGCATTCCTACATTCTTGTAGGGCTTAGGTGATCAGCTTATTTTTTTTAATAGCTCAGGGACTGTTTTGAATTGCTCTTGTTTTCTTCAAGTTGATTGTGACTTATGGCAATGCCATCATAAATTTTCCTGGCAAGTTAGAGGAGATTTGCCATTGCCTTTCTGTTAGGCTAAGTACATTATCACACTATTCAGTGAGTTGCACTGGAGACTCTCTAGACACAAATAAAAACTTTTTTTTTACCACACAGCATCATCGTAACATCATCCGAAACCAAGCTTCAAGTCATGCCAAGGTTGTATGAAATGAAAATGATTTTTCCCATCTTTCCCTAGTGTTTGGTTTCTGAATGTGCTTTCTATCAGCTTTAGAAAACACAATTTACAATGTGGTAAAATCCATTTAGGGTGAATATATTATCAATTGTAGGCTGTCCTTCCTGGCTGCAAAGTAAAAACTTATTCTTTTCTCCCCCTGATCCTCCAATTACTCTCCTTCTTGGGTGCAAAGAAAAAACTGAACTCTTTCTCCCCCAAGCGTCTCAGTCACTGCCCTTTTTCATTTTTCCTTTTAATTTAAATAAAGGAACTATGGTGGTCCTTGTCCGCATCAAGCCATTTCCCTTGTTAATGAATGTTTTTTGTTTCTTATAAGGCAAGAATATTTTGTAGAACATTCCACCTTTGCCCTATTCCAAAAGCTAAAAAAATCTCTGAAATACACCCGAAATTTTGATTCCTCTATGTATGGGCTTCTAAGTATTACCAAGTGGTCCAGTGCCTACAGATTGCTTACAGTAAACACTGCATCATCATCATCATCATCTCTCCATATTTTACATACCAGAATGAGAACAGTTGTTCAATTGCCTCTTGTCTTTTCAGTACTCTGTCTGATCAATGAAACAGGTAGCAGGGCTCTTGTTTTCCAAGGCAACAAAATTGATACAAATGCATATGCCCTTCTATGAAATGTGCTTGCAGAACATCAGCTTTATCAGGCTATTGTATCTTGTTTGAAATTCTGCTCATTTCATGCCCTTGGCCAGCAATATTAAAAAGCAAACAGTTCATTTCACATTTGTATGGATATTCTCCCTGAGTGAATTACAGATAGATAAACCTCTCCCCCTTCTAAAGCAATGGAGTCTCTTATTTGATATTGCCAAGCTTAATTCTTCTTGTATACTGTAGATGTCCCTCACTGATGGTTAGCTGAAGTGGGAGACATAAATCCCTCTATTGATTCTCATTGACCTTGTTTATAGTTTCATTGTTTTCTTTTACACTACCAAGGGAAGGCTAATCTCTTCAAGCTTTGAGTATACATTCTGCAAATGTGAAATGAAACAAGAACTTGATGCCTTTCAGATCCCTTTGAGCCAGCAACCATTAGATTTGTAAGCTATGCAGAAATGGCTCCAAATTTTTGTCTCTATTACTTCTCCCTTGTCTATCTACCCTCAATATTTCAGACTTCTCCCACTGCTTTCCACTGTGACTAATCTATTGCAAAATTACTATGAATCCACAGAAGACCAGCTGAATAAGCCACTGTGGGAGTGAAGGGGCATCCACGCCAGTGCATTTTGGGTAAAGAGGAGCCAAAAGCCTATTCCAGAAGTAACTAGAATACTACCAATTTGCACTTCCAGGTTTATCTGTCTATTTTAGGCTAATTTCAGTCACTTTAATTTTAAACTAGAGGATGTCTCACATCCAATGCTGTTTCAGCCAACAATTGGGGGAATATAATAAGACATTTCTCACTTTGAAGCAGAGGGATGATTCCTCAAACTGTTGGGGGCTGGGCTATATATGAATACATTTCTATGCACATGGTACATATCTTATTTGTAGTGCAAAAAAAAAAAACAACCCATGAAAGAACAATACAATGTTATAAATGAACGACGATTGTAACCAATATAAAGTTACCAGTATTTCAGTGGGAAGTGTGGGGCTGCTTTGGGCTGATGAGATAGTTGAGTTAATTAAGATTGTTGTTGTGTGCCTTCAAGTCGTTTCAAACTTAGGGCGACCATTAGTCTAAAGTTAAGGGCAGGCACCAGGTACATGATCTTTTGTTTGGGGACCCCAGCCTTGAACAAATAGTTCTTTAGGAAGGCGCTCTAGACCTTTTATGGGACTTGAGAGACTTTTAAAAAAGGGAATTGGGGGCACATGCAATTCATGGGCTGCAGTTTCTCTTTCACTGTTCTGTTGTAACCATCATCATAAGGGCTTGTCAGATCCACATGTGATCCACTGAGCTATCCTTACTGTGATACAGAAACCAGAGATGTTCTCAAAGACTACTAATTCTGAGACCTCAATTAGCCTAGACCAGGGGTCCACAAACTTTTAAAATGGAGGGCCAGGTCACAGTTCCTCAAACTGTTGGAGGGCCAGATTCTAATTTGAAAAAACATGAATGAATGCATATGCACACTGCACATATATTATTTGTAGTGCACTTTAAAACACTTTAAAACAATACAATAATTAAAATGAAGAACAGTTTTAACAAATATAAACTTATTCGTATTTCAGTGGGAAGTCCAGGGCCTGCTTTTGGTTGATGAGATAGGATTGTTGTTGTTGTTGTTGTTGTTGTTGTTGTGTGCTTTCAAGTCGTTTCAGACATAGGTTGACCCTGAGCGAGGGCTGGGTAAATGATCTTGGAGGGCTGTATCCAGCCCCTGGGCCTTGGTTTGAGAACCCCTGGCCTAGACCAAAGTGTTAGGCTGCTTCAGGAAATTAAAATGGAAGTGGCTGCTGCTGCCATTTCATCTAGTACTTCATCTGGTACTAACTCAATATTGGTACCTGTCTCTATCCGTGTTCCCTGCAGTGGGGTTTATCATTAGGGTTGTGCTTCTAGAACATGGCCATACAGTCTGAAAGCCTTCAACAACCTACCTTGTTGTTGTTGTTATTGTTGTTGTTATTATTATTTCTATCCTGCTTTATCTCTCAGAAAGGAGGCCCGATGTAGCTATACAAAATCAAAGCACTCATGAAAGATGGATATCCAGTCTGTTTTAGAGAGGTTGTGAGGTCTGTTGGAAACTAGGAAAATTGGGTTTATATATCTGTGGAAAGTCCACGGTGGGAGAAAGAACTCTTGTCCGTTGGAGCTAGGTGTGAATGTTCATTTCTCTCTCTCTCTCTCTCTCTCTCTCTCTCACACACACACACACACACACACTTACAGCTGTATATATTTAAGCTAAAAATGAACAGCTCTACGCTAAAAACTGTTCCCACTAAATATGCCTGGGAAAGTAGTGGAACCAAAAGAAGAACTTCAGATACCGGGAAATATGTTCTTTCATTAGTTCAGTGGATATCTGATGATTATCACAATTTACATGTATATTTTTCTGTCGAATGAGTACTCAAGAATAGGAAAAATAGGCTGTTGTTGGAGCAAACTCTAAATCCAGACACTACTTTCTTTTAAAATTTGATTGCTTTTTAATTGCTCTCTGAAGTATTGCCAGACTTCTTGCACCACAACTTTCAGCCAGCAGAGAGAATAGGAAAAAAGCAGCATAAAACTCTTTTAACATTGCCAAACTTTAGAAGCTATTTCCTAACAGTAATTGTGCATTAAGCGCTACATTTGGAAAGCCCAAACCAAGTCTGTCAAAATGAATTGAGGCCCTGGCTTAATTGGATGATGGCTGCAACACAATAAAAAATCCTGCCCACAACTGGAGGAAGGGAGGGGAAGAAAAAAAAAAGTGGTGGCACCATCATGACAAACTTTGTTTTTTAGCATGAAAGATCCTGGGTAGAAACCTACTTCTTTGGATGCAATATTGAGTGGTATTAAAGCATTGGGTATAAAGCATATTTATACAGTAATGGCAGTGGGATAAAATGTAATAGGATCCAGAAAGATACCAATTATGTCCCTTGTCCTCATTTTTCAAAGGACTGGATGAGTTCATAGAGTCTTTATGATCTTTATAATGGTCCCTTTTTGCTGATGTGTAAAAACAATAAATCTTACTAATCATCAGTTTTCTTGTGCTGAAAGCTTTTTCTAAGAAAATTCCATTTGTTACATGTGTTGTAGTGAGGACTCATGTAGTAATTAGGCTTGTGCAATTGATAAAAATGTTTCAAAATGTTTACAAAACTAGGGGATGCTGGCATTCCATTTCTAAAGTGTTTCTAAAGTATAGTTAGTAAAACTTTTGTTACTATAATGGGAATAATGAAACTTCATTACTTTATCGTTATAGTAATTGCTCAAGTGGGAAAACTTCAGGGGCTCCTTTCTTCCTCATTTGTACAACTATTGGGGTGAAACTTGCTACTATGGTAAAACATATTTTTACATCAAGTTTCAGAATATTTCACTTATCCATGGGTTTTGGGGAAATTTTCAAAGTTTTTCTAAACAACATTAAAAAAACTACAAAAGCTATACTTTTGAAATTTCTATACAATGACACAAGTTAACGGGGTAATTCCCCCCAACTTTCAGAAATATTCATACCAATATAAGGGATTTTTAAAAGTTTTGACAAAAAAGTTTTTAAAAGCCACAACAGCTATCTTATTGAATGTCTCTCATAATGATCAATAGATTTAGGGATCTCTTCCCAGCTCAGCACAGCGATTTACTTACTAGAAGTATCAGTCAGTCCTGCTCTTTCCAGATCCAACAATTTATTGGAACTCTGGCAGGCTGCTGTTATGGAGGGACAAAATTCTCCCCAATCTGATTGGGCGTTCTGATTCTCAGCAGAATTCTGGGAAATGTAGTTTAGGGCAGAGCCTTTTGAATTCTCTGGCATAGGGCTCTTTGGAAACTACATTTCCCAGAATTCTGTGCTTTCCCAGTCCCTTTTCTAGCAAACTCTACTTTCTCCCTGCTGCTTCCCTCTCGATGTTACATGAGAAAAAACGGCCCTAGGCCCCAATTTTTTTGAAACTTTGACTCGGTTGATTTTTTATCCCATTCCCCAGTATTACACACCTGGGAGTCTGGTTTGCTACTGTACTTTGGGAAACTATATCGCACTTGTGTATGAAAACTGTCCTAAAATTCCATATATCTTCCTGCATGTTCCTATGCGCCTCCATATGTTTTACCTTGTTGTTCCTGGGACCCCCATTCCCTCCCATTGGTGGGAGAGCATGTACCTAACCCCAAAAGAAGTCTTGCTTTCCCTTTGAGTCATGCAGCTTGCAAAAAGAGATACCAGACTGTGAATTCTTCAATCAATCCCTGGGCTCACCCATATTATGGAAATTATCTGGACATATGTAACATCTGTAAGGGGGAGACAGTGGAGGGTCCTGTCCTGGAGTTGGAAAGAAGATGTTTCTTTAAAACACCAGCAAGATCCAAGGATGCCAGATCAAAGCAAACACCAAGACACATATGGAGTAATTGGAAGGAGGGAGGGGGGAGTGAAGGGAGATAAGTGGGAGAGTGAGAGAACAACAAGGAGCTCCATTGGATTTGAGTTGTCAGTGTGTCTGAAATAAAGGTGTTACTGGGAGTATTCCAAACAGCTACTGAGTTGTTTGTCGTAAACAACTGACAGAATGGATGATCATGCTTATAATCCCCCCTGCCTATGGGGGATGCTGGACCCTCTCACAATCTCCTAATATGCGAGAAGCCATTAATTTAAAGAGAAATGGCAACCTTTTTGGCTTTGCTTTGCTTTCTTGCACTGAAAATTAAACTGACTTTGGGAGGTTTCCGAGATTTACAAAATGCAAATAAAATGTATTGGGTCCTAATTGAGCTGATTATTAAAAAATCTGAGATTAAAACATGACTGAAGTAGTGAAGATGGTAATGCATGCCACCTTGAAGGATATGTGTAATAAGAGAGTACAAGGCATAATGGAAGTGCATTCCAAATCCCGGGGTGTCTGGACTGTCCAACATGAATTTCCTCACCTGCCTAACATTGAATTCAGGTAAGAAGGAAAGCCAGATTCTGAAAACTTTTCTTATCCCTTGCATAATCTTGCTATAAGACTGGAGGCAGGAGAATATGATCCTGAGGGTGAAAACCTTCATTGCACTTCTCATTAGCCATTCAAATAGCACCTTACAGGTGGCATTAGGTAAAACTGAGATAGGTTAGGATTTTCTGGAGGCTGTATTTCACATGACAAAAAAAAATGATTGTTTTATTCCTTCAGAAAATTCAGCTAGTTTAGTGGCAGCTGGGAATACATAATGGTGATTTGAGCTGGATATTCTCCGTACTGAAATTCCATACTCTTTTGAATAGGGTGGAAGGGAGACATATTGAAGTAGCATGTGATGCAGAGGTAATCACTCCTTACACTGGCTACCTATTCCAGGAAAGTGCTGAACATTTCAAAGGCTGAGAGCATAAGATACATGGTGTTATATAAATATTTTAAGTAAACAAACACACACCGTGAAGGTGACAGAGCAGCTCATAGGCATGACTTTGTCAACCATACAGTGATTATTTGCATCCCTAGGTCCCTAACTGTCAGGAACTGCTTTATGGAGACATGAAGACTGTAGTGGGTAAAGGGGACTGACAAAAAAGATATACAAGGTGCTCTGACTGCACAAATAAAAGTGTGTTTCAATAAAAGACACCTGTGGATATAATTCTACTTTTATTTTTTTTTAAAAAAAAACATTCTTACTGCTTTATTGAGATTTCTTTTGTTACAGACTGATATGTAACCAAAAATAGAAGTAAACCGATTCAGGGATTCTGTTGAGGAAATTAGTATTCAATAACTTAAGAATTCCCTGGCTGTTGTTATTTTCACTGTCATCATAATATCGGCTCACTCAAAGTGATAGATAAATGAATAAATCTATATCCATATTGGCAGTTTATCATGTTCCTTAATATTTAAATACAGCTGTGGAGGAACTGCTAACTAAATTTTAATGATGTATTGTTAAACAGAGCAGGGGAAAAAATGAAACTGCGCACTGGGAAGAAAATGTTTTCACTGTAGCTCCTTTATATGTGCAAGTAAAAAAATTTTGCCCAGGATTCACAGACAAAATACAGCAAGCTGTCCATTATATTAATTACACAATGATTAATTTGGCTATAGTTTGTGAAAAGAATAACTAGAAATGTGGTTTCAGATGGCATGTCTTCCTGCTGAGATTGCACCAGAGAGTACAGAAATAGGTGCAACACAGGCTCAGTTGAATCATCATCAAGAGCTGACACATCTTTTAACGTAACAAAATTAAGCCATCAGTTTGACAACTGAAAGAAAACATCTCATATATAAACATTATATATGTATTCAAGAGACAAGTCATTCAAATAAGTCCATTCCCAAAGAAATAAATCAGACTTGATGGAAGCTCTTTTCAACCACTGTTTTGGGTAGTTTTCAACAATATCACTTCACCTTTTCAGCATTGTTCATTTAGATTATTACAATTTGCTCTCAGAGGCATTCTCACAACCAAATTTATGGTCTGTTCATATTACATAATTATAACACTATGATTCTACTTTAATTTCTATAGTTCTGCCATATGGCATTTTAGAATTTGTAATTTAGGGAGAGGTACATCCTAAGGGCATCCGATTCCCTCTGCACAGCACTTAAATGAAACTCCACATATGAATACCAGGTACTATCAGCTATATTTTAGAGGAAGGAATTGGCAAAACCACCTCTGAGTATTACTTGCATAAGAAACCCTTGACAAATGCATGGGATCACCATTTGTCAAGAAGAAACATGAAGGCACATACATGTGTCTGGATGCTCTTTCTTAGATCAGAGTACTCTGACTCAGCTTTAACAGCTATGGCCATTTCCTAGAATGTGCAGCTTTAGGGAGAGGAATTTAACATTCTTAACCAGGCATTCTGGTGCTACAAAATCCAGGACTCTATAAGACATAACTGTGCCAATTTAGGTGCTATAGTTGCATTGTCTGAAAAGGGACCCAGGATTATATCCACACTGTAGAATGCAACATTTTGACACTGCATTAACTGCCATGGCACAGTGCTATGGAATTCTGGAAATTGTGATTTTGTGAGATAGTTACCCTTTTCTAAAAGAAAGCTCTGGTGGCTCAGTAAGCTATAAATCCCAAGATTCCATAGGATGGAACCATGGCTGTTAAAGTGATCTCAAACTATTCTGAAGTGTGAATAGTCTCCAGGTCTGTCACTCCAACTAATTCCAGCCAATAGCATACAATCTCTGTTTTGGCTTCTCAACCAAACCAAATATCTACCTTCTCTTTGAGAGCCATATTGGCTGTCAAATTCAGTACAGTTTTCAGGTGACAATCAATATTTAAAGTAATTTTAGATAATGTATACAATAATAGTATGTGTTAGCATGATGAATAATATTACTGTCTCTTGTAGAAATGAATAACTGCTTTTATTTGTGTTGAAAATTCTATGTAACTACAAACAAAAGCACAGTTCACTATCCTAAATAATAGCAATGCCGCTTTTCAGGCACAAGACTGGAGTTTCCCATGTTGTGCCCTGTTCAAGAGAGTAGAAAATAGATTTATTTCCAGCTCCCTGTTGGGGATGTGGAAATTTATTTTATTATTTTCAGTTTGGCTACTTCTCATGATTATAGCTCTCAGAATCTCAGAAGCATCATAGGTGGATGACTGTGGGAGTTGTGGTCCAACCAGCCTATTAAAATATTTCTGTAATGTCTTACAAAAAATATGGGGCCATAGAAACTATTGTGTATTTCATTGAAATGGAATTATTCCAGGCCAATAATTATTATGAAGTATTTCCACAGGAAGAAGGCATCATTAATAATGTTATGGAGATAGGTTGTGTAAATCTCAACAAAAGATGATACGCAGGGCTGGCCAAGATATTAGTGGTGCATGGCTCTGGCAATTGCTCTTTTCCCAGGATCATGTAATTGTTGTGAGGGAAAGCAGACTAAATCTTCTGACTCCAAGCTGCTTCTTTTTCCAATGTCTCACTTCATTTGTGACTGTTGTGGTCCCAGCCATTGTCTTAATGCTCCCACTGGCATAGTCAGGACAGCTTAGTGCACCACCAGGTTTTCAGCCAGTATCTTCATATATTATCTTCTTCCATTAATATTTGAATGAATGTAGCTAATCAGTTAGTGAGCACAGAAATAACACTAATCTGTATCTATCTATCTACATATCATCTAAGTAGTTTCTGGCGGTTGGTGTGGCAATGTATTTTTCTGGCCAGAAAAAACTGCAAGGATGAAGATAGGTGCTAGATAGGTAGGTAGAGTAGGTCTGGGAAGGGACTGAAATTGAAACAAACATATAATAATACTACCCTCTCTTTCTCCCTATGGGGACTCAAGGGAGACAGCAAATAAATCCCCTTCCCTCCCTAACCTATCCCATACTCACTCAGTCAACCTAGTTTCAAAAGCAGAAGGGTTAAAAAAAATCCTAGTAGAGATTGAGAAATATACAAACAAAATGCTCTTTCAAACTTACCCCCCCCCCCCACCCACCCAAATGCACGTCCACACATACCTCCCTAGTGGAATTTTGAAAATTAAAAGATGGAATAAAGAAGATAATTATAAAGATAATAATGATGTTGAAAGAAAAAGAACTATCAAAAAGTTAGTAACACTAGCACCCCTAATTGGCAGGCAGCAGCAGGAGAAACAAACAAACGGAGCTAAGCATACATATTCTCTCTCTCCAACGCTACACCACTCAAAAAAAAATGGAGGACCTCACATGGCAAAATATAGACCAAGCTTTGCAAAAAGACATGTGATCCGCTTCCTTCCTCTGATTGACTATGGCCAGGGTAATGAAGAAAAAAACTGTGTGCAGCTGCTCTTGTCAATTATCATTAGCCAGAAGCTGCTGAGCCCCGTTCCCAGGGTGGCGGAGTGAAAATGAGTCTGAATCAACAGATCTTTCCCAAGTTCAGCCAAAAGATTTGGCAGCACTTTTTCTGTTCCGGGAAGGCTGTGAAGGGGTCCTTCCTGGTTCATTTTCAGTGGCTTGGCTTCCAAATCATTGAAATTATCCAAAATCTGAATTGACCAACAGAATTCCACACACATCTAGCATTTACATTCACAAGCACCCCTCCTAACTCCTCCATGCTCTTGCCAGTCTTCTAGAACAGCAGTAGAAAGGAACATCACAATGGTAAAGAGGACTCTCTGTCCAAGGAGTTAGCAAGTACAAAAGGTCTTTTGCATATTGATTTGAGATAACTCAGCATAGTTTTGGCTAATCAAGATCTGAATAAAGGAGTATGTACCTTTTATTGAAAATTATTGGTGTCTTTTCCCCCAAGAATGTTTGTGAAAACAAGTCATGGACATTGGGATCTATTTTATTGTTAGTTTTGATTAGGGTTTACTCAATTAGATGTATTGATGTATTGTCTCAGCAAAATAATTGATATAAAGATTCTGGTTTATTTAGGATCCAACCAGGATTTCAGCCATTCTGAGTAGAAAAGCTAACCTTAAGATAAAGTTCTCCAGTATTTGGAAAACTTTAAAAAAATCATAAGGGTTTTTCAAAAGCAATCATCACTGTGAAAGTGCCATTACTCAGCTGGGGTTCATCAGACCTCTAAGATCTTCTCACAGTCATCCCATGGATTACAAAAACAGGACAGTTATATCCTCTCTGCTGTTTTGGTGTGATGATACATCTCTGTCAGTTAAAAGCCAGCCACTTACACAAGATATATTTTTTTGTTTGGAAAAACAGCAGGCATAGACATTTTGTCCATCTTGATACTGGACAAGATGGAGATTTATTTCTTTACACCATGTATGAGCTCTCAAACCTCAATTGACCTTGATTTGATGTACAACAGACAACAACATTTAAAACATTCCATGCATTAAAAATGGAAATATACTAAAACACTCCTTAAAAATAATTTAAAACCACATGCAGTTAAAACACACAGAGACACTCATGATTTTAAGAACTGAGGGCTTTGTGAAACAACCCAGGCTTAACTGCCTGCAGGAAACCCCAAAAGGAAAGAGTCTATCTTACTTCCCAGAACATAAATTTTATAGTTAATATGTTACTTTAAAGAAAATCCTGTCATTTGTATCCAGTCTCCATCATGGTAGCCCTGCAAGGTGGTGGACCATGCAATGAAGCCTCCACTAAGGATCTCAAATTTCAGACAGGCTTATATGAAAGGAGGTGGCCTTTCGAATATCCCGGCTGCAAGACATTTTGGGCTTTGTAGGTCAAATTAGCTCTTTGAATGTAGCTCAGAAGCAATTTGGAAGCCTGTGCAATTCTTATAAGACTGGTGTTATATGATCTCTAAAACACACGCCTGACAACTCCTTGGCTGCTGCATTTTGCGCTGGTTGATTTGGCTGATATTAAAATAATGGTCCCGAAGAAGAATGGTCTGCCAGTTTCTGGATTACATTTGAAATATTACTTTTACTTCAAGCAGACATATTTGTGATATTACTATAAGCTGAAAGGTTAAGCAGGGTGTATTTCTAGACAGTCGCAAAAATGACACAGTACTGTGCCAAATGTGGGTACAATGATGGAATATTCCCAACAGGGCAGTTCCTAATGGCACTAACCTCATTTGTAGGACTCATGTTGCAGAGTGATACATTTTTATGAAAGATTTTATTGGGGAATTTTATTGGACATTTGTCTTATATAACTTCTATGACTGTACCTGCTGTATATTTTATATGATATATTATTACAGTGCTGTAACAAAAGATTATGCTATATGGTCTTTGACTGACTGATGCTGCTGGGCATGCTAGTCTGAAAGCAGTTGTGAGTCCATGCTTTCTGCATCACTGTTTCAGCGTGGCTTGAAGGTAAGGTAAAGCTGATTCACCAGGAGGGTGCCATATGCATTATCTTTATGTGGTTTTGTGAACTGAGGCATTTCTTGACATGAAAATCCACATATGAAGGAAGTCAGTTGGCTAAATTAAATATGCTGAAAATCTGCCCATTGATTTCTACAGAGTTGTTGCCTTCCAGCATATTGGCATTGCTGATTCATGGAAGGATGAATCTCTCATTCCTTCATCACTCCTCACTCAGTTTTCAGAGCATTAAGTTAGGATATCTAATGTGGAGATTGTGTTTAGTGTTCTGTGAACACTTGCTAAGTGCTTAATCAACTTGTACTTCCTTCTCTTTTCCAGTCTCACCTCCTCTTTTCTTTTCTTCACAACAGCTAAAGCAGAGCTTTCCAAACTTTTCATGTTGTTGACACACTTTTTAGACATATATCCATTCACAGCAAAGAAATTCAGTAATAAAATGTATGGGACACAACATTTCTCAGTAACACCTTTCATATTTTTTAAAATATGTTTTATTGCTTATTTCACATAGACCTAGATGTTACTTGATATGTTCACACTACATACTGCAGCCAACATACAAACATGTTGCAACACACAGTATTGAAAGCTCTGATCTTGTTGCTATCAGTCATGTTTTAGTGATTTCTAGATTAGCTTATTGTAAATATTGTAACATATAGAGATGTCCTTCAAGATTACATTTAAATACCTCGTAACACAGATCCCATCCACAGACATTGTCATCTGAATGCTCCACTTCCACTGAGATATCTTCACTGGTTGGTAATGTATTGCTGGACTCAATTCATTGTTGGGCTAGCTTTTATTTATAAAGATCCACAAACTTTTTTATTTTGAACTCCAAAGATGGGAAGGAGGTGAAACCCCTCAGACTCCCAAGATTGACAGGAAAGGAAAACTCCTAGATTCCCAAGATGGAAAGGAAAGGACCTCCCTCCCCAGACTGCCAAAATGGAAAGGCGGCGGGGGATCCAGATTCCCATATAGGAAGTGGGAATCTGGGAATCTGGATTTCCTATATTTCCCATATAGGAAATCAGGCTCGCAGGATGGGAAGAAAAGGAAAGACCAACCACATTCAAAAGACAGGGAGGGAGGGATATCCATATGAAGGGAAGAGCAAGAGACACTCACAGGCAGGAGGGGCGCTTCCTCCCTTCACCCAATAGGTCTCAATGCTGGGGTTACAATGCAGCCCTCCCTTCCTCTTTGTCCCTCTCCCTTTTCTCTCACTAAGATAAATAGTTTGACTCAGAAGAGGATGCTTCTTCCCTCCCTCCAGCCTTTCTGTTGGCTGTACCCTCTCTGAAATTTGTCCCAACTGCAACATAAAATGCAACTCATACTTTAAGAAGCACTGGGTGGGTAGCTGGGGGGTGGTGGTGGTGGTGGTGCCTAAATAAGAGACCAAATTACCTTCCTGTCCCATGTTGCCAGGCTCAGTTTCCTGCAGGCAAGGGCTCCTTTGGCTCAGAGAACAGTTAGTCCTTAGTTAGGAGCCCACTAGCCAGGCATTGTCAACTTGCGGATACATGGAGAAAAGAGGGCAGCGGCAATGGGCAGCAGGATGACAGGCAACATCGAGAAGCAGCTGCAAGGCTGGGGCCAGCTCTATGGGAGTCAGGGCCAGGGCCAGAGCAATGGCAGCAAGGGTGGGTAGTTTTGCTCAGTGGAATCAGTAGCGGAAGGTGAGGCACAATGTGGCACAGTCTTGGGACAGCCATGATGTGCCTCTGGGTCCCCAAGAGATTCCCAAAGAGAAGGTATTAATCAAATCTTCAGATATTCAAAGCCATAAAAAGTTAAACCCGTAAATGTGGAGGGCCAACTGTACAGGGTTACTAAACATCAGTATTCTTATATTAAGCTACTTAAAGCCGAATAAGAGAGAAGGTAGTGTTTTCTGCTCTTACTCTTTCCATCTTAATCTTCAGGCAAAATATTTTCCACATTTGTTTTCAGTTTTCAATATGTCCTGTAGCAAAAGACATAGTCTTTTCTTTAAGCAGCTGAGATTGAAAAGCCAGTTTTATGATTGGCTATGCTGACATTAAAATGAACGGAAGATTTCCATACAAGCAGATAAACATAATCACATTCCAGACAACAGCAATAAATATCATAAGGTCTTTTATTGCCTGTCGATATATTTCCTTCCAAAATTCTAATTGATCAGTGTCCAGCAACAGTGAGGAAGGTTATCATTCTAATAGATATAATATTCTATCTTAATGTCTTCATTTTTCAGCTACCAATGTGCAATTTTGGAAGGCTCAATTCAAAGCTTTTTATCCAAAGTCTCTGCCACTAAATTCCAACTTGTTGTTTGTTTTTAATTTTTCTCCCTACGGCTAGTCTTATGCTACTCCTGTTCTTAATATTATTATAGTGTTGATTTCTCAGTTGTAATTTTATTCATGAAATTGACTGGAAATCTGTTTTGGAAATGTGTTATATAATTTTTTTAATCCTTCGTCAGTCTAGGGGAACAGTGAGAGAAAAAAACAGGACAAACGGAGTAGAAACTGAAAATATAACCATAGCCAATCTACCTATACAATCTTAGGAAGCAGAGAAAATGCCATTTTATAAAAGGGAAACTGTAGTACTCTGCCATTGGGATTTAAACATTCATGGATTTTTATATCCATGGGAAGTCCTGGAACAAACCCAAACAGATACGAGGGGCCAATGTAATTTCAATGCACTGAGAGAGGAAAGAGAATCCATCATCACCCAGAACCTGCAAAAACACTTTTTTGCCTAAGTCCAGGCCCATGTTATTTAGTCTCATTTTTCTTTGATTCCCATTTCAGTGTCCTGACATTCATCAAATTGGTTTTATTTTATCTTCTTCACATGTAGAGTCCATCTATGTGGGCCAAATGAAGCAGGGGGGCAGTGAGCTAATTTCATGGCATCCACATGATGCACAAGGCCATTTTGCCTTACACATCTGACAGAGCTGCTTAATGTGGCCTTGCTCTTTGATACCCAAAATTGAAGGATGCCCTGAAGTTTCCAGAGCTCACGTATACTTTGATCATCAGCAAATTCTTTGACTAGTTCTGATTCAGAATTGGCTGCCATTGTTTACATGGGCATCTCACTTTCCTTGGACTTGGACAGCCCAGTGACAGGGGATGACACTCACCACCACCAACATCCTGTGCAAAATCAGTGGCGGTCAATACTCTCAAGTGTTGATACTAGCTGGTGAGCCAGAGAGATCACAGAGGTGAGTGTGAAAAAGTGGGCCAGAATCAGCACTTGAGACAAGTGAAGATTACCAGCATTGTTGTACCTTATGGTTGTGGCTATTCCAAGGACAGTGGAGACCAAAATTCACTGATTGTGGTAATATGAAAATAACTAAATTAACTCAATGTATATATAGCAAATACACATATAAAAAAACTGCCACATTTACATTAAGTAAAAACAACTGGTTCTTCTCTTGAAGTATAAAACAAAGTCTTCGTTTGAGAAAATGTCCGGTTCTTTATTACATATCAGTAGACTCCAGTAGTCACATGAATTGATTCCAACCTGCAACCGCTTTTGACTCACAAGAGCCTTTGTCAGGCGGTTGGGTCTACAAACAACACATATCATGAATACACATATACAATTGAACAATTTGTTATAACAAGTTTGTAAGAATATATACAGATACTCTACTTACTCAAATTATCAAAAAAGCTCAACTTTTGAGGTGAGAAATTCACCAACAGTCTTCTGAAGGGGTGGATCCTAAGGGGACATAGATAGTGGCTAAAGGTACTATCTATGAATTATATGGTGACATGAATTATAAACCATACATAGAGAAATAATATCTATGAAACAAAAATAATATAATACTCACAGCTATTCTTTGTTGAGCAATATACCCTGCAAGGTGTTTTGGAAGTTGAAGTCCAAAACACCTGGAGGGCCGAAGTTTGCCCATTCCTGATCTAGTGGCTCTGAACCATGTTTAATGCTGCTCCTTCTTGCTGCCAAGTTGGCTCAGAATCTGGCTGTGTGGACTCTCTTGGGCCTGATCTGGATACCTCACTCTGGTTCATATGTATGTGGCATATGAAGATATGCATTCAGAGTAGAGAATCTTTCTAGATTTGACCAATATCTTTTCTTGACATCAGCTTGTAAAAGTATCATCCTTTGCCTGCTGAGCTTTTACATAGCTTTTTTTTTACTCAGCAGAAAAAGATGGAAAGACGATCAAAATGAAAAGCTATAATGAACTGCATGTCAAGTAATTAGAGAACAATTAAACGTTCAACCAGGATTGCTCATTAAATTACAACTGTGTTTTTCTTGCCCACCAACTAAGATCAATGATTACACCAGCTGCCCTTTCAACAGGCAACTCACAAGTTTCTGCAGGCAATACTGGACAATTTAGAGAACTCTGAGAGATGTCCACAACTTTGGTTCTCAACAGTGTAAGAAAAAGCACAACATAGATTTTATAACTTTCATCCCTCATCACATATATATATATATATATATATATGCGCTGAATTCAATCACAGGATAATCAAAAATGAACAAAACACGCATGAAGATAAACAATATGCTATGATTAATCATTTAGCAGCCTATTTTTAAAAGGAATTGCTGCTTAACAAATACTGATATTTGGAATAGTATAAAAAGAAATTTTATGTTATGGAGATTTCAGTTTACAGAATTCTTGTAATGTGATGAAGACACCATAAATACAATTGGACTCCAGGAATGTGACAGAGGTTAACAGGATTCAACGTAAGATACTTGGAGAATTGGTTTTGACTTTTTCCAAATGACCTGAATATCTAGACTTATTTAGGATTTTGAAGGCAGCAATCTTCTGATACAGTTCAACTATAAAGTTAAAAAATAATTAACAGAATGGAATTTTTAAAACACGTGTTGGGAATGTACAATAAAATTCATATTTTAATTCAAATGTGCATACTGATTAAAAGATATACTTATAGAATATAGTAAACATGTCCTTTCTGCCTTGCTCAAGACCTTTTGACTTGGCTAATCCATGGAGGTTCCCCTTTTTTACCTCTAACAGGTTCATTACCTTGGAGAGCGCCTTTAAAATTTAGGTTAAAACCATCTGCCACTACTTATACCTGATGCTCATTTAACTGGAGATTATCTGAAATTCATTTTGGAATTTTCTAGATACAAAGTATGGATCCTACCAGAGATTGATGAGGCAATGAGCTTTTCTTTGTCCATTTCAATCAATCTTCTACTCTAAATGGCTTTCTGAGGGTTTACAAATATTTTCAGTTCTTTCTACTTGAGACAATATAACTACTATTAGTCATGCTTAAGGATATTATTTTTGTGACACAAGTCCTCCTTATTTTTGCACTATGTTCACATTAACATAAGTTTAATTTTAGGCCTTGGAGTTGGAAAATCATGTTGGTCATTTCAAAATGAGCCTTTTATTTTTACTCCTGAGACTCATTGTATTATATTGACATACTTTTTTTTTGTTACCTGCATGGTGATGTGAAGTAAGAGTACATCTTGCTTCAGAAATGTGTACATTTACTGCACGCACGCACACACACACACACACACGCATTACATAGAAAAACATACAAAATACAGAAATGAAATATATAAAAAGTCATGCATATAATAATAATAATAATAATAATAATAATAATAATAAGGTAAAGGTAAAGGTTTTCCCTGACATTAAGTTCAGTCGTGTCTGACTCTGGGGGTTGGTGCTCATCTCCATTTCTAAGCTGAAGAGCTGGCATTTTCCATAGACACCTCCAAGGTCATGTGGCTGGCATGACTGCATGGGGCACCATTACCTTCCTGCCAGAGTGGTACCTATTGATCTATTCACATTTACATGTTTTTGAACTGCTAAATTGGCAGAAGCTGGGGCTAACAGCAGGAGCTCATGCCGCTCCCCGGATTTGAGCTTTCAACCTTTCAATCAGCAAGTTCAGTAGCTCAGTGGTTTAATCCACTGTGCAACTGGGGGCTCCTAATATAATAATAAAACTTTATTTATATTCCGCTCTATCTCCTTGGAGGGACTCGAGGCAGATTCCAAACATAGAAGACAAACATTCAGTGCTCGAATACAACAACAATACATCCATACTAACAAAATTTAAACAACCCAACAAATAAAATTAAATTAAAGAACACAGCCTGTTATAACAGACATAAGACAAAACATCAAACATTGAACAGAAACAAATTCCCAGTTCCTTGGGGCAAATAGATTAATCATTGTTCAAGATGTCTGTCGCGACCCAGATGCCTTAAAGAGCCCAACACACAATTTAAAGTCCAAAACAAGAGTTTATTCAGTCCAACAAAAGGGTTGTTGGACTGACACTTCCTATCAGTGCCTCTGACATAAACAAAAGTTGCAGCAACTTGCAGGCAAAAATAGAGTACTTGGAAAATAAAGCAGATTAAACAGAAGTATAATCCAGAATAAATCAGAGTGTGAGCAAAACGCTCCAAAATAACACAATTCAAAGGGGACAATAACACAAAACACAAGATGATGAAGCTGTCGTCTAAATGCAGTCCGAAGTCCAGAAATCCCAGTAGAAGCCAGACAGAATTCAGGAGGCAGAAACGTAGTCAGGAAAAGCCAAGGTCAGGAAAGGAGAGGTACACACTCACGTAGTTTAATACACAGAAGATACAGCAACCTGTAGTCCCAGGACCCAACAAAGCAAGAGGCAGAGAAAGGAACCAAAGCATGAAACGACACTTTGCCTTCTGCAAAGTTCCATTCGACTTGAGCAAACTTTTACGTTACAGCTCATCATCTGTTGATGAGCTGTCCCCCCGTCTCCAGCAGCTGCCCGAGACACTGTAGCTGAGCGCCCAAGTCCATCCCTCCAATCAGTCCAATGCTTACCAAGACTTAGATCTCCCCATGTCTGCGTGTTGTCATCAGTCTGCCAGTCCCCTGTAAACCCTTCAAAGGTGTCACTGGATGAGGGTTGTAAACAAACATCTCTAACCTCATTAACCTTAGTCCAATCTAAACATTCGCCTTCATCTTCGCTGCTCTCACTCCCATCACTCCCTTGAAAACCCAGGAAGTCTTCACTGTCTGTAGGAGCAGCAAGTATTTCACAAATCATTTTCCTCTGACACTCCTCGTCTGACTCCTGCTCTGGAGTATACCTTTTCACTCCTCTCCCCCCATCCTCATCCTCACTCATTTTGGAGAACCCTTCGAAGCTGTCATCATCTGTTGAAGTCATGAATATTTCCCTAATCCTTTTCCGCTGCAGCTCATTATCTAATAACTCCCCACTCCTCTTTGCAGTACTCCTACTAGCAGTTGTAACATTGCCAGGTGACTCAATCACAACAATGTCTATTGTGCTGGTGGAATGAACAGGGCATGGATACGGATGGTAACTATCAGAGGTATAATGGTAGTATTACTAACTCCTCCTCCTCCTCCTCCTCCTCCTCCTCCTCCTCCTCCTCCTTATAAGCCAGTGAGCAAAGGTACATCTTCAGCTGCTTCTTGAAAGTCAGGAGGGAGGGGGCCATATTCAACTCCTTAGGAAGGGAAATCCAGAGGTAGGGGGCAGCCACAGAGAAGGCCCTTTCTCTCATTCTCACCAGCCGTGAGAAGCCTCCCACAAGGATGATAAACACATCAATTCATCCAGGCGTCCCCTGGGCAACGTCCTTGCAGACGGCCAATTCTCTCACACCAGAAGTGACTTGCAGTTTCTCAAGTCGCTCCTGACACGACAAAAAAACCCAAAAAACAAAAAACCAGCCGTGCTTGGGATGGGAGTGGAACTGAGAGGATGGCTTCCTCTGATGACTGCAGTGTCCGAGTTGGTCTATAGTGGGAGATGCGATTTGTCATGCATACATTTCAAAAATGTAAATGACCAAAATGTTTAAAAGTTAATAAGCTCAAATATTATTTACTGGATGGAAGAAGATAATGGGAGCAAAGTAGAAATGTATATATGTATTAGGCAGTAAAGAACTGCACAATATGGATAATGCTTACAGAAAAAATGTGCACATCACCATGCAGGTAACAAAAAACAAGTATGTCAATATAATACAATGAATATGTTGGATAGCAGGTGGGACTTTAAGAAATACAATGAAATTGATTTTTTTAGTCTAGATGCAGTAATAAAGAGAAACAGGAATATTTTGGTTTTACAATTTACCAGACTAGTAACAATTTACCAACTAATATTTGACTCAGATTCTGTCGAAGAATGTTGGATCAGTGAGGTATCATCTAATAATGAGGCATATTCCAAGAAGTGTCACGTTTTAGAATTGTACTATAATGATCCTGTCTATAGAGATTTCATTAAGATGTTTTGTCAATCTGTTTGGAAATGTCTCTAGAGCCCCTATGAATGTTAGAGCCAATTTTCAGCATTTCCTTTCCCCAGAGGCACTGAATCTCAATGTGTACATCTTGATATTTCATAATGTTTTCTCCTTCCTTGTCTTCAATTCTGCTATCCCCAGGGATTGTCACATCTATAATCCAAACTTTATTGTTCTCAGCCAGTTGAGAAAGTTACACTTAGTATATTTGTTCTAATTGTTTAAAATTTTAGATTAATCTCATCTGGCCCATCTACATGGTCCAAATGAGGTGGGGCAAAAGAGAATGAATTTTGTGATGCACATGACACATGAGGGTTTATTTGCCCCAAATGCCTGGCAGGGCTGCTTAAAATAGCATTGAACTGAATTATTCAAAATTCAAGTATGCCCCAGAGCTTCTCCAAAGCTCCAGAGGTTATCAATATTGCAGAAATGGGCTGATTCAGATTTAGAACTATTTGCTACCATTTACAAGACCATCCTGATTTCCACTGGCCCAGATAGTCTGCGGACAGGGGATGGCACTTATATGTTTTATTTTGTTTTATATTGTTGTTATGTATTTTAATGTATCACATTTTACTTGTCTTGATCAGGCTTGTTCTCATGTAAACTGCCCTAAGTCCAAAATAAAGTTGTGTGCTGTTGTTGTTGTTGTTATTATTATTATTATTATTATTATTATTATTATTATTATTATATCCCTATTGTATCTTTAGCTTAGCAGAAACAACTGGGAGTGATGTTCAATGTATTGTCGAAGGCTTTCATGGCTGGAATCACTGGGTTGTTGTATGGCCATGTTCTAGAGGCATTCTCTCCTGACATTTTGCCTGCAAGCATCCTCAGAGGTTGCAGTTTACCTACATCCAGAGAGCTCTGTGAACTCAAACAATGATGGATCTGAACCAAACTTGGTACAAATACTCAATATGCCTAAATGTGAATACTGGTGGATTTGGGGGAAAATAGACCTTGAGGTTGAGAGATTGAGAGTTATAGTTGCTGGGATTTATAGTTCACCTACAATTAAAGAGCATTGTGAACCCCACCAACAACAGAATTGGGCCAAACTTACCACACAGAACCCCCAACACCAACAGAAAATACTGTATTTTCTGGTGGTCTTTAGAGACCCCTCTGATGCCCCCTTGTGACCCCCCCAGAGGTCCCGACCCCCAGGTTGAGGAACACTGATATATGGTTTTAAATGTTAAAACAAGAAGCTTATAATGCATTCTTAAAACAATAGACAGTTATTGAAAGGACATCAGAAGTGATGGGACATGAACAAAGGATCATCTTAGCAGAATTGAAAACAGACTGAAAACAGCTTGAAAAAGAATTGGGTAGATTCTGCAGAAAACATGATAGATCAAACTATGATAATAAATAAAAGACAAATAAATCTAGATGAGTCCATTGATCCTCTATATCTATTTATGGATTGGTGTGAGTAGCATTAGATCTCATACTGCAAGGAAATTTTAGAAAAACTGTACAGCTTCCCTATAAATTATTCTAATGGGTATAAGTGCCAGATTTTCAAGATTATCTGACTTGCCACACCATTTTTTTTTTAAAAAGTACTGATTGTAGCAGTCCCAGAAGTACAATTCAACATCAAAAACACATTCACCCAGTAAATTATTTTTACTGGGGAAGAGCAATAATAGGAAACTTCATGAATTTTAATGGAGCAATTACATGCTGATCAATATCGTTACATTTAATGATTTTTCCTTGCTAGCATCTCTGTGTTGTCAGTTGACCTTTAATGGGGGATTCAGTGATGCAAAACACCTTTCCAGAAACTGACACAGTGAGGATAGCACATCTAAAAACTCAACTCACACCTCCAAAATGAATTGAACTAATGAAAAGTATTCTAAAATCACACTGGAACATGGGAACACTGGAAGAAAAAAATCTTCACCTTCTAGAATTCTAGTCTGAGCTCCCGAATGACACTGCCAATATGATTTTGTTGTAATGTCCTTTTAGTGATTTTCTCTAAATTCCTGGAAGGAGCACAGCCACATATGATGCACAACAGTCTATTGTCAAAGGCTTTCGTGGCTGGAATCACTGGGTTGTTGTAGGTTTTTTCCGGCTGTATGGCCATGATCTAGAGGCATTATCTCCTGACGTTTCGCCTGCATCTATGGCAAGCATCCTCAGAGGTTGCAGTTTACCTACAATGTAGGAGAAAACAGTCAGAAGATCAATCCCAATAAGACAGAGATCCTCCAGGTCAGTCGTACGCCTGACCGGGGTACTGGGTTACAACCTGTGCAATGCAGGAAAAAAACAGTCAGCTATCCTATCTTAGTTTCAGCACTTTCTAGATATCATATTTTCTGTGTACAAGGAATACATGGAAATGACAGAGGAACAAGACTGCACAATTGGTTCTGTCTACAATAGAGCCAATGAACTGGGGGGAGGGGCATCAGGATACATATACTTTTGTGAAAGCGAAGAGTTGTCATCAACACAGTTTGTCTTCGCTTTTCTCCAGAGATCCATCATATGCATCAAGAATATTTTAAAGAATTGAAAATTGTATGTGAAGGCTATCTGGCTGCGACATATTTTAAAATTTGATTCTGAATTCCTAAAAATGAGATGAATGAGGATGGCAGTTACTATATATGCTCATAATAAGACTAGTAATTTTTGTGGGGAAAAATGATTGCAAAACCTATCCACAGATTATTGCGCCTTAACTCTTATGAAAGGAGAAACCATCCCATTCTTTAAGTAGAGTGGCCATCTGTTGGGAGTACTCTGATTGTGTTTTTCTTGTATGGTAGGTGGTTGGACTATATGGCCCATGTGGTCTCTTACAACTCTATAATTCTATGATGAAAAGCAAGAGCTTAGTCCATCCAAGTCATTTTCCCCACCCATGCATTCTCATGCCATGGAACGTCCCTTGACTTATCCATGGAACATATCAAAATCTATAAATTTGGTTAGAAAACCTGACCTTGCCATATTCTCAAGTATATATATGGTAATTTCAAAAACTTTCAATAATGCAAGATTGTATTATTGGACAAATTTTAGAATATGGTATTATCTACTGGATCTTTCTTATGGTAAGTTATTTAACTGTTTTGCACACGTAACTTTGGCAACAAAATATACACCTTGGTTCATCCTGAGAAGATGTAGGAAAACATTTCTGAAAAGCCTTGAACATTTCATATGACACCATCACCAGTCTTTTCTTTATATGCTGAGAAAAAGCCATTAAAATGTTTTTTGTGAAATGAACAGTTTCAAAGATAAGAGGCTTGAAAATTATGCCACTAGTGTAATTCCACCTGTCCCTCCATTCCAACCTTAGAAATCATGATCACTCATATGGCTCTGCTATTTTAGTGGAAATCAAAGTTTCATGTTACTGTAGAATATGAAAATGAGACATCTGGCAAATGCTCATCAGATGGTATCAATATGGGCATAGACACCATCTGTTCATGAATTCATTGTGTGTTCATATCATAATTTTCCTTCCCTGCTATTATGAGTTTGCTCAGTTCTTTGTAAGCTTTGGAGGTTTAAGTGGGGCAAATGGCTGAACTTTCATGAAAAATGTTGAACCAAAGGCATGGAAATCTCTAAGATGAGATGAGATGCACATTCAGATATGGGGGATGGGTGGGTTGGGATTGCCCAAAGGTCTCCTCATATAACTGGATTGGTCAGCATGTCTTTGTGTTGATGAATCCGAGGTGCATTACATTCTTGTACCCAACGTTGATCATATCACCAAGAACTTCAGGGGAAAGAGAAATGTGATGAACTAGGGAACAATCACTAAACATGTCTCATTTTATCACTTTTTGAATGTTCAAAAAGAGAAAAATGAGATAGTATAGAAAGATCGAAAAACCAAATGTCTAGTAAAGTCACAGTAGTCTTTAAGTTTATATTGAGAAACCTTGTTCTTTATTGCCCAAATTAGGGAAATGAGACCTATGTGGGCTGGGATGGTAAAGCAGAACTGTGACAGTTTCCCCACATATTAATTCCTTTGCCTCCTTTTCAGTTTTCCTCAAGTACTTCTCATGCCCTTGCCAGTGAATCATGTCGGCAGATGTAATCGTTCACAGACCACAAGGATATTACTGTATAGAGTGGGTATGTATGTTTAGCATGTATTCCTTCTTCCCAAGCCCTGGCTCTGAACCACCAAAACTTTTACATAGTTATAATAAACTAAGGTGTGTCAAATTTAGTTTTTTTCCCCCTTCTGCATTTGTGCATTCTGCATGATTAGCAGTTGAAGCAGCCCAACCCTACCATCTTTGCACCTCTTTGCAAATGTTCCACAGAATCAATGTTCATATTTCAAACTATAAATGAATGTGATTGTTAGCCATAGGAGTATGCAACACAAAATATACAATAATCTGTAGCACAGGGTAGAATGGGAAAAAACCACACGAAGCATGCCATGCTCTCATCCTACACTGAAATGATGCACTTGTTTGAAATTCACCATGGTCTATAAATTAATATCTTGCATCAATGGCTTAGCTCTGAATCACAATGGGGTAGTATGAATCAGGTCTGTAGCCAGAGGGTGGCGGGGTGGTGGGGTGGGGGGTAGAGGTTAAAAGTTCAACCCTGCCTGAAATGTGTCAGGTTAAAAAAGAAAACTGGTTCTCTTGGTTAACCAGTTAAAATTATTGAGTAAACCAGGTTTTTTTGGGGGGTGGGGGTGGGGGTTAGAACCCTTAGCCCCCCTCCCCTGGTAATGGCCCTGGTATGAATATACAATATTGAAATATTGTGATATCTCATGGCTACTCTAACTTTGCCATTATTTTCCCAACTGGACACAATAATGACATTTCTCCTATACTTTTCTTTATACCCAGATAGTAATAGACCATCTCTCTCTGTATCTCTTTTTCTCCTTCTCTCGTGATTTTCTTTCCATGCCGTAGATTATATATTGACTGAGGGGAAACGGCACAATGGTGCTGTCCAGAATGACAGTATTAGATTGATAGGATCATACTTCTTGTTTGAAGAAATAGCACTTGGTCACTGACAACTGCCTTTTGGTGACTACGAGCTGTGAACATGAATCAAATCTAACCCACTCTTGCCTGGATTGATGTTTTCCTGTTGATGAGCAGACTCTGTTGGTTCCGAGCAGGTTCCAAGTTCCCTTCCATTAACAAGACATGTATTTACAGAAAGTGAGTATCTTTTTAGGGAGGTTTAAGGATTTATTTTTTTCTGCACTTGCAGGGAAACTCACTTGATTTGTACATAAAAGAATAATATGGGAATTACTTTTCACTTCACTTTGTTCCTGAAATTTGTGATACAGATCTCCCTTAGGAAGCTCTGCCCCCAACCCCCCATCTATATTAAAAAGTAGGTTTTTAGGGATATCAATGTACTTTTTTATGTTGTAAAGATGCTAAAATGTTTTGTGTCATTTTTAAAGAATGTCTGTATTGTAAAGTTCAGAGAAACAGGATTTTTAATGAGAACTAGAACACAATTTTAAACCTGATGTGTAAATATGAAGAAAGAGCAACGTATGTTTCAAAATAATAGAAGTTATTGGAAATTGTATAGTTTTGGACACATGTTGTCATGCTACAGATTATGGGTTCTGCCTGTTCTTGGGTTTATGCATGACCATCATTTAGCAAATTGTCAATTTTGTGTATCCAAAGATTAAAATCAAGGAGTAAAGCAGAGCAATGATAGTGCAATGATAATGCTCACTGAGATCTAACCAGCTGTTTAGCTTATGCCATCAACTTCAAATGCAGCAGTGCATAATTCTGTTTTATATATGAATAATTTACAGTGTTTCATTAAGTTTGTGGATTTCAGAAGCTTCATTTCAAGTATTATAGGCTCTCTGAAGCAGCACAAACCACAATTTAATGCATTTCCATGAGAGTGGAATCTGGAAATAACTAGTAACGATAATGAAAGACAAGCAGTTATTTCGTGAGATGTAAGGTTAATTGTTTACAAACGGGATGAGTTTTTGCTGAAAGACAATTTCACTCAGCAGACGGCACTTCTTCCTAAGCATTCATTATAATGCCAGTGGCAATATTAATCAGAATATTGCTGAAGAACTGCCTCAGGAAATGGCTCAGCCAAAGGCTAGGGTTGAACAAGCCAACTTTTCTAAAATGCACAGTACAGAGATAAAGAGCAATTCAGTATTCTTCCCTGGCCTCACCAAGAGTTGGATTAGCAACAAGGGCAACAATAGCCTAGAACAAGTATGTGCAACTTGAAAATTGTTAAGCTAAACACACTTAAAGGGCCTAAATATCTTAAAGATACCAGATCCTGTCTGATCTTGGAAGCTAAGCAGAGTCAGACTGGGTTAATACTTTAATGGGAAACTGTCAAATTATACTTGGTGTTGTAGGCAATATTTCAAGGAAAAAACTGGCAAAGCTCTGCTGTGTTTTCCTTGCCTAAGAAAACACTATGGAATTCATGGGGTCACCAAAGGCAAATGGCTATTTGAAGGCACGTGCACACAAACAAATGCAAGTGATGCCCATAGATGGCAGCCTGCTTTGTATTCTTGAAATTCCAAGCAGACAGTAAAAAACAAACTTGCCAAATCTTTGGTAGGTGGTTTCTGACCTCATGTGCAACCAAAAGTTGTAGATTTCTAGCCTAGTAAAATTTCTTAAGCTCCAATTGACTTCTGATTTCTGGAACTTGCTCACCATAAAATCACTGTTCCTCCTTTTGCCTTCCGAGCATTTTGTGAGTATGAAAATTTATCTCAGTCTCTAGGGCTTCTAGAAGGAAAATGGTAAGGAAGATAATGCACACGGTCTTGTCTTTCATGCCCAGCTAAGCAAAATTAAGTACACAAATACCAAAGCACAATGTACATTGTTTTCTTCAACTGAGTCCAACTCTTGCCAAGCTAAACCAGCATATCTGGGGCCAGTGATGATACATGTTATAGTCTAAATTATGTGGCAGAAATTAGTTTGGGTAAAAATCAGCTATGGAATGTAGCCTGCCATTTTGTACATATACTTGCAAAGAAATGTTCTGGTTTGATCAGTGTGTGCAGAATGACCCATGGAGAGCTGGATTCAAAATCTTGCTGGACTGTTTTGCCATCATTGAAAATCGATGCCAAACAAAACCTATTCATATTTAATATTCAAAAATAGTTTATAGTTTTAGCTGCAGCAGATTAACACAGTTACCAATAACTGTTTTCCCAAGGCAAAATTACCATCCCCTACATTTGGTTCTGCATCTTAGAACTTGTTATTTTGTATTGTCTTTATGTACTTCACCCTGCCTTGAAACAGAAAATATGGCATGCAAATTACATATATAGGAAATAAAGGTTTTAGAATTTCAAAATACATAGCAAGTCTAATTGAGATCAGATCTAAAGTTAAATGTGTAAAACTCAGAATATTATCCATATCCACAGTGCTTGACACTGGAACAACAAGATTTTTCAGTGTTGATTATTCAAAGCACAGCAGCAACCCTGAAACATTTATTTCTTTGTTACATAAGCTCATAGCAATTTACAGTAAAAGCAAAGCAATATCACAGTGACAGGGTAAGTGATGTCATGGCACCAAGGCATTGTCTTGATCACACAAAGGATTTATAAGGAGAGTCGTGTCACTGTGACATATACTCATTTACTTTTTGTGAAGTCCTCTCTACACATAATCATAAGAAAGAAACATATATCAACAAATATCACACTTTTAATTATTGCCATGTACTCAGAGGCGGCCCTAGGTAATTTTCAAAGGTAAGCAAACAGTATTTTGGTGCCCCCCCCCCACCAATCATTGATATATATTTTCTGTTCATCGTGGGAGTTCCATGTGCCATATTTGGTTCAGTTCCATAATTGTTGGAGTTCAGAATGCTCTTTGATTGTAGGTGAACTATACATCCCAGTAACTACACTTGCCACACTTGCTTTCTTGCCTGGCCCGCTTTGGGTCCGGAGGCGTGCCTGAAGACCCTGGCATGTGCACCAAAAGTCACATTTTCTCCTGACTTTCTCCTCAGCCATTGGGACCAAGAGAGAGAGAGAGAGAGAGAGGGAGAAGCGGAGATGCCCACCTTTCCTGAAGGTAGGTGCAAAAACAAAGGAGGGAGCGGAGGTGGGAGATACCTCCAGTCGGAGGGGCTCTCTCTCTCTCTCTCTTGGTCCCAATGGCTGAAGAGAAAGTCAGGAGAAGAGGCAACTTTTGGCGCGAACGCTGGAGTCTTCAGACACACCTCTGGACCCGAAGCGGGCCAGACGCGGCGGCTCCGCCCCTTGGCCCACCCTCGGATTGGGGAGAGGAGAGAAAATGGGTGGAGCGCCGGGGGATCGGGAAAGGGAGCCAGTCATGGGGAAGGGATCAAACACTGAGAACGATTGAGCGCCGGCTCTGCTCGCGCACCCGGTGGCCGGGTGGAGTAGGAACGAGAGGGGCTAGGCGAGGCTCAAGGGCCCGGCCCCTTTGGGAAGAGAATCGCCTGGCAGCGAGGCAAGAAAGCCGAGCCTCTCCCCGGACTGCTAGGGCTGTTGTGAGCTGAGGAGGCATTTACAGAGGCACCTCTGCACCCCTGGCAAAAAAAAGTGTTCTGCGACCGCTTACTTTGCGTAATGGACAAGCTGCCCCTGCATGTACTGCCAGGAGAAAAATGTAGTTGTATGTGCTTATTTATTATCTTGGCAACATTTTTTTAATTTTCATACAAAGTTATCTTAAATGCCTAACAGATTACAACCAAAAGGATAGGCAACCACAAGGGATGCTATTTCATGAGCAGAAAACACATACAAACATGGAAGAGAAAAATTGTGAGGATATGAGCTGGATGTAGCTCTTCTGTTGGCAACATGGGAGATGCAAATCATCCAGTTTTAGGAAGAGGAAATAAAGAACTACCAAGTGGCGCTTTTTTTTTACAACAAAAGTCTTCAGCAGTTCAGGCAAACCACGTTAACTGAAATTTAAAATATGTAATATCATGTGCATGTTAAGTGAGATTTTACACAGTAGTTCTTTTTTCACCCAGATAAAATGAAAGTGAGGACAAAGTCAGGGAGAATAAAACGAGGAGACAAGTGAGCTATGTAGTATCACTGGGGTTTTTTTCCATGTCAGAAGTGACTTGGGAAACTGCAAGTCGCTTCTGGTGTGAGAGAATTGGCCATCTTGGTTTGATAAAACATCAAAACGCCCGGATGTTTTGATGTTTTACCATCCTTGTGGGAAGCTTTTCTCATATCCAAGCATGGGGAACTGGAGCCGACAGAGGGAGCTTATCCGTGCTCTCCCCAGATTCAAACCTCTGATCTGTTGGTCTTCAATTCTGCCAGCACAAGGGTTTAACCCATTGCACCACCGGGGGCTCCACTAGTTAAGCAGGCAGTATTCTTTCCAGGGCCCATTATTGGGGGATGAACATCAGCAATGAGGCAACATTAAACCCACATGTCTTTGTAGGCTTTTTACTCGGTAGAAAATAGGGTAGAGGTATGCTGTAGCATTAACAATGGTGGCTCAATTCTATAAGAATAATAGGAGTTGTAGTTTTAAAAGGTATCTGGCCTCTTTGCTAAAAAGTGCTGGTGCTTTCCCAAACTACAAATATCAGGATTCTCTAACATTGAGCGATGTCAGTTAGTAATTAACTGCATTAATTCTACAGTGTAGATGCACTCCTAAGATGGATATACACTCTCCTATATCCCAGGATCTGATCTCAGATTATCTGCTAATCCCAGGTTAACTGGCAGTGTGGACTCATATAATCCAATTCAAAGCAGATAATCTGGAATCAGATCCTGGGGTAAAGGGCAGTGTAGATCTAGCCCTAGATAAGTCAGATCCAGCACAGTTCTTCTTATGTTGTTATGGTAGTGGAGATGGCACTTGGAATTCAGTGTTCTCTTCACTTTGAAGAGTTGGACCATGCATATCCTCAGCATTTCAGGGTATAACCTGTCATGGAAAAATGATGCTATGCTATGAGATCTTGGTTGGTCCTAACCATCCTTAACATCAGCCAGGGTTAGATTTGCCAGTGTAGAGAACATGCTCATACACATTTTTTTCAGCTCTTAAGAGCTATTGAAACCGTTGATATTCTTTTGAACCGTTATATAAAAGTGACGAGCACCATGAAGCCAAAGTCAATAAGTAAATATGAATCTCACTAAACACTTACTCCAACAATACACCTTCCCAGGGGTGGCAAAGGAAGTAATAAGAAGCTTCAAGTTTTAGGTTGGCAGAAAGATATGTGATAAGGTCCTAAATGACAGAATTAAAGGGATAAAACTTTTGAATCAGAAAGGAGGAAGAAGTAAGTGAGGGAGAAAATAGAGCTTTTAAAATATATTACCACATGCAGGGAATATTGGTGAAACAATCAAATCATCAGGTAGACATCAATAAGACCATTCTGACAAAGATAACAATAATCAGCCTAAGAAGAAGAAAGGGAACGAGTAGTGGTATTTTTAGTTTTTCATCTTCTTATAGTAAGAAACAAACATTTCCTTTCCAGAACATGCACCTAAAATTATCCAACCTGAGCAACAATAGCAGAGGGAAAATATTAAGTATTTTATAAATGGAATTATAAAAGAGATAAACACACCTGTGATAAAGACATGAGCAGAGCAATTCTCTACTGACATTACTTTGGGCCTAGAGTTATGATAGTACTATACTGGTGGAATGGCTGCTATATCCAATCTTTGCTAAACCTGGGAAGAGAAAGGAAAGGACCCATAAGTAGAAAATGGAGGAGGAGACAACAGACATACTACAGAATCCCTAGAAATACCACCAATGTCCATATATTTATTTGTTTATTTGATTCATTTATGTATCACTAGCTGTCCCCTGTCACGTGTTGCTGTGGCCCAGTCTGTGTATATGTCTTTTGTGTGTGTATATGAGTATATGTGTGTGCATATTTGTGTATATGTGTATATATGTGGTTTTGCACATGCATTGTTATGTATTTGTTATTTTTTGGCTTTTTACGTCTCTTCCTCTATGTTTTTCAGTGTTTTAATGAGTGATGGTCACACATTGGCTTGATAGATGTATTGTGTCCAAATTTGGTGTTAATTCGGTGGGACGGCATGGCGGCAGGAGTGCCTTGCTGAAGCTCCTCAGCAAGGACCCACAGAGCGCGGCCGGGTAGAGCAAATAGCTCCCCTCCTCAGCCAGATCGAGTGCTGAGGGTACGCGAAACCGAGCAGGATTACCCGAAGGTCCTGAAAGCCACCTTCCCCTCAAGGGAAGGGGTGAAAGGGGCCCGGGAAGATATCCGCCGGTAGCGGGCTGCCCTGTGGGGAGCAGGGGGAATCCCTGCATGAACTACCATCACCCTTCCACCTATTTAAGAGCAAAGAATTTTAATAACAATAATAACCCTCGGGTCAGAGGGTAAGTAACTTGACAAAATCTTATATTTTCTGATTCTGCGAAGGAAAGAAAAGGAAGTGTGAAATCGGGGCAAAGCTACCCGTTCTCTCCGTTCCTCGAGTTCGGAGCTTAATGCTGGATTTGACCAATTGCGATTTAAAGAAGCAGGATTAATTTGGATGACTTTGGAACTCTGAAACTCGAAATTGGGAAATTTGGAGGAACGAAGAGCCGAATTGACTGACCGGATCCGTTTGTTGTGAAAAGTTTATTTTAATTTTAAAACAATTAATATAAATACGGCAATTTATAAAATCCAGCGATCTAAATTCTTAAACTAATTTACAAGGATAATTTCCCTCCCCTCTCCTTCCCATTTCCCTTTGCCACTCCGCCAATTTTGTATATAAAGTATATAAAGTGCCTTTGAAGGAAAGCTAAACAATCTCCGACCTTGGCGCCATGATGTTTTGACTCCGACGCGACCTTCTTGTAAACAAAGAGGGAAGCTGGACGAAGCCACGGACATTAAGGAAGAGGAGGAGTCGGGGAGTCATTTCAAGCGGGACCAACAGGACCAACAGGCCGGAGGATTTATCGGGAACACCACTTAGGCGGAAGTTGGCGGCTTAGGGCAGAAATACAGCGCCCGCCATTGCAAAGAAGGGCGGAAGTGCAAATTACATTGACTAATTATAGAATTAAATAGAGAAAGGAAAGGAGGAGATAGAAGGAGGAGAATAACGACATTAAAGTGAAGGTGGATTGATTAACGGTGTGACAATAGAGGCAATAACGGACCGTACGGAGCGACGTGGGACAGAAGGAGTAAATACAGAGAAGAAACGGAGACAGCGGATCGGCGGCAGGGCGGCAGGAGCGGCGAAAGATAGGAGGAATTAATTTTTTTATTAATTTTTTATTGATTAAGTAATCTAAACATAAATTTCTTGGATGTGTGATTTCTCTTTTACTTTATAAGTATCAATTAACTGTTGCTATGAATTAATTAAGGGAGTTAATAAATTGAAATAAGTATTAAAAATTAATTAATTAATCAATTGTAATTGAATTGATCTGTTCCACAAGATTAAATTAGTCTTTTGCTGTTTTTTCTATATGGATCTGATCTGATTTGCTTAATTAATATTTGTTCAATCAATTTATTTACTATACAATAATTAATTATAGAATTTATTTTATTGGCAATTAATTGGAAGATATTTTTTTAATTCATTATCACAATGACGACACCAAAGGTGAAGGCAGACCCAGTTACTAAAATTAAACAAGATCAAAAGATTGACCAGTCACTTCTGCAGAGAAGAAACTCGCAAGGATCCCAAGAGCCTACTCTGAAAGATGTAGTTAAAGAAATTCAAAACCTGGCGTTAGCGCAAACCAATCTCCAAACATCACTTGAGAAAGGGATAAAGGACCTAGAGGCAAAACAAGAGAAACATAATAAAGAAATGCAAAACAAAATTGATGAATTAAAAACAGAATTAAAGAATGAATTAAAGAAGGATCTTAAAGAAGAAATGGGGAAAATCGATGAAGAAATGACCACGATGAAGCGGGACATAAAAGACTTAAAGGTCAAAACGAAGGAGAAGGAAAAAGTACAAAAAAACATAGAACAGAAAGTGTCCTCATGGGAGAAACAAAGAGCGAGGATGGAAAAAAATCAGGAAGCATTGGAGATGAGAGATCTGGAGCACTATCTACGCCTTAGGAATCTCCAAGAAAATCCAAATGAAGATATCAGAATGTTAGTCTTGGATATTCTCTCAAAAGCATTGAAAAGACCAACGCCGGAGCTGGAGAAAGAAGTAGACCAAGTCTATCGCGTAGTGACCACATATTCAAGAAAGAATAATACTGCCCGAGATACAATTGTTAAATTCTTGATGAAACGGACAAGGGATGAAGTTCTTTTAAGTAACAGTAAAATCCCACTGCAATTTAATGGAATGAGGGTAACCGTCTTGAGAGAATTCCCAAAAACAACACTTATGAGGCGCAGACAATATTTCTTTCTCACGGATGAGCTGAAAAAAAGAAACATAAGATTCAGATGGGAACGTTCGGAAGGGATAATGGTGACCTTGAATGAGAATAAATATTGGTTGACCTCGGTGGAAAAGGCAAGAGATTTTCATGAGAAGCTAATGAAGGACCAAAAACCTGAGGCAGAAGAGAGAAAATCCCATGATGGATCTCCAAAACCACAACGCAAATTTGCTGCTGGAACATCATCACTTACCCCCAGAAAGGGGAAACGAAGCAAAAGGGCCAGATTTACCTCCCCAGAATATGCAAAAAAGGGAACGGACGACGATGGAACCTCTAACCCGGATGAAGAACTAGACAAATCGGGATCTGATGTAGAAGAATCTACCAATGGCAACCGATCAGCAAATTAAGGTACTCTCTTTGAATGTTAATGGCCTTAATTCCCCTATTAAAAGAAAACAGCTATTTAATAGGTTGAAGAAGGACAAATACGATATTGTGGCCTTACAGGAAACCCACATTATACATAAACACACAGCTCATCTAAACAATGAGAGGATTGGCAAACTGTATTATTCCTCTTTTGAAAAAAAAAAGGGGGGGGTAGCTTTATATATCCAAGATACTCTACAATCGGAACTGTCTTTTAAGGACACAGAAGGAAGAATGATAGCGGCAGGAATTATGTTTGGAAACCAAAAGACATTAATCTGTAACATTTATGCCTCAAATGGTCCTAAGACTCAATTTGTGGAGACCCTAAAGGGGAAATTGGAAGAAGAGGAATTTGATGACTTAATACTTCTTGGAGATTTCAATGGTATACTAAACAGCCAATTGGACAAAACAAAACCTGTAAAAAGTGGACTAAATGGAAAGGTGAACTCTCTACCCAAAAAAATGCTAGATTTGAAAAAGGATCAGAAATTAGAGGATGCGTGGAGGTGGAAAAATCCAAGCAGGAAAGACTATACGTTCTATTCCCACAGGCACAAATCTTGGTCGAGAATAGATATGTGCTGGGCCACAAACAATGTTATAACAAAAATTTGGGATATAAATATCTTACCAAGAGACATTTCTGATCATTCTCCGTTGGAAATTTTAATCAATCAAAAAAAAATAAAAGGCAGATGGAGATTAAATGAAAACTTAATAAAAAGAGACCCTGACATTCAAAATTATAAGAAGAAAATCAATAGCTACATGGAAATTAATAATACCCCAGAAATACATCACAATATAATATGGGATGCAGCAAAAGCTGTTATGAGAGGCCACTTTATACAACATAATGCAAGAAATAACAAGCTTAGATGGAAAGACCTAAAGGAGGTTTTAAATAAACTCAAACTGAAAGAGTGTGAACTGAAGTTCCAACCGGATAATAAAGATCTTATAAAAGAAATTGAAACTCTGCATCAGAAAAGACGAAACTTAGAAATAGAGGAACAAGCCAAACAGTTAAAATTTTTAAAGCAATATCAATTTGAAAATGCAAACAAACCGGGTAAATGGTTGTCCAAACAAGTTCGGAAAAAGAAGCAAGCAAACCGAATAACAAAAATCAGAATGGGACAAACTGAGGTAACGACCGATAAAGAAATCTTAAAAGCTTTTAAAACTTATTATGAAGGACTGTACTCTTCTGATTCAATCCCAAAAGGGGAGGTAGTGGAATATTTAAGCAAATTTAATATCCCGAAGATTACAGAGGCTCAAAGAGAAGATTTAAATAGAGAAATAACAGAAGAAGAAGTGGAAGCGGCCATAAGGAGAATGGATGCTAATAAAGCTCCAGGACCCGACGGCTTCTCTGCAGGCTATTATAAAACTTTTATGAAGGAATTGATGCCAAACCTAAGAAAGGTAATGAATGGGATATTTCAGGGTCAGGGCATCCCAGGGACTTGGACTGAAGCGGAAATAATTGTAATTCATAAAGAACAAACTGACCCTACAGATGTACGTAATTATAGACCTATCTCCCTACTGAATGTCGACTACAAGATTTTTACGAATATTTTGGCCCAAAGACTAAAAATTTTCTTAAGTAATTGGATTGGGGAGGAACAAGTGGGTTTCCTCCCCAAGAGGAATGTTAGAGACAACCTGAGAACGGTTATAGACATGATTGAATATTTTGAAGCTAATCCTCAAAAAGAAGTAGCTTTTCTTGTTATTGATGCAGAAAAAGCATTCGATAATCTCAACTGGGATTTCTTTAAAATTTTAATGAAAGAAATGGATTTGGGACACCAGTTCACTACGGCAGTGGAAGAAATCTATAAGACCCAAAAGGCAAAGGTACAAATAAATGGCCAAATTTCTGAAGAATTTAAGATAGAGAAGGGCACCAGACAGGGATGTCCTATCTCACCCCTGATCTTCATAATGGCATTAGAAATTCTGCTGAAAAACATAAAGAACGACAGAAATATAAAGGGGGTTAAAATTGGTAAACAAGAATTTAAGACCAGAGCTTATGCCGATGATATCATAGGGATAATAGAAAACCGACGAGAAAATATTAAAGACTGGTTGCTTATGATTGAACAGTTTGGGAAACTAGCAGGCTTTAAATTAAATAAACAAAAAACCACAATTCTAACAAAGAACATGACAAAAGAAATGCAAGAAAAATTGAAAGAAATATCGGGCCTAACAATAGTTAACAAGATGAAATATCTGGGAATATGGATCACATCGAAAAATGCCCAACTTCTCACAAATAATTATGAAAGGTTATGGAAGGAGATACAGAGAGATTTAGAGAAATGGAAATATTTGAACCTCTCCCTCTTGGGCAGAGTTGCTCTGATCAAAATGTCAATTTTACCGAAACTACTGTATCTCTTCCAGAACATACCTATAATTAGAAATGTGAAGAAATTTGAAGAATGGAGAAAAGACATTTTAAAATTTGTGTGGAAAGGTAAAAAACCGAGAATAAAATATCAAGTTTTGACAGACAAAAAAGTTAGAGGGGGATTTGGACTCCCCAACTTTAGACTATATCATGAAGCTAATGCCCTTATTTGGTTAAAGGACTGGATTGCTTTAAAAAGAGAAAAACTTCTTACTTTAGAAGGCCACGACCTTCGGGTAGGTTGGCATGCTTATTTATGGTATGGAAGAGAACAGAAGGAAAGAAATTTTGGGAATCATTTCATCCGGTCCTCGTTAATCAGAATTTGGGAGAGATACAAAAATTACTTTTATTCTAAAACTCCTCTTTGGATCTCCCCTATGGAAGCCAAGCAAAGGAGACTACTGGGCTGGACGATCTGGCCAACATATAAAGAACTTTTAAAAAAGGACTCAATGGTTTTGAAATCCCTTCAAGAAGTTAATCAGAGTTTTCCTAAAATTATTTGGCTACATTATTTGCAAATAAAGGAGCAATATGCCCAGGATTTAAAACAAGGATTCCAGATCAAAGAAGTATTTTGGGATAAATTCCTAAAGACTGACACGAAATGTATAACCAAATTATACGAAAAACTATTAGAATGGTCAACGGAGACCGAACTAATTAAAGGATGTATGGTTAAATGGGCGGAAAATCTCAAAAGACCTATTGCGATGGTTGACTGGGAAATAATATGGAAGAAAAAACTAAAGTACACCTATGCGATGGACTTAAAGGAAAACTGGCTAAAGATGTTTCATAGGTGGTACATAACTCCAGTAAAATTAAATTGTATGTACAAGAATGTATCAAAAAATTGCTGGAAATGTAATGAACATGAAGGGACCTTCTTTCACCTATGGTGGAGTTGCAAAGAGTCTCAAAAATATTGGAAAATTATACATGATGAAACTCAAAAAGCTCTTAAAAAGAATTTTCCAAGAAAAGCAGAATACTATTTGCTGGGAATAGTAGATGATGAGATCAAATTGGATTCTAATGAGGACATTTTGTTTGTATATTTAACAACAGCTGCAAGAATGGTTTTTGCCAAGATGTGGAAACAGAAAGACATTCCAGGAAAATCTCAATGGCTGAACAAAATAAATGAAATAAAAGACATGGACATACTGACTTTTCTCCTGAAAAAGAACACAGGAAATCCAATAAAGGAGACAAATTGGTCAACGGTTGAAGAATATATGGACAAATCTGCATAAAGAACACGAGGTTATATGGACGACAGGATGGGGAACCCCCCTCTTTTCTTTATTTTTTATGAGGGGGGCTCTCGTTACTTTTTTTCTTTTTATATATATATACAAATACAACTAAATGATGTTATCTGAGCAGAATCAGAAGGGAGTCCTCTTTTTCATTTTTTTTTCATTTTTTTTCTTTTTCCCTCCTTTTTTCGGATCTTTTTTCGGACTTTTTTTGGACTTTTTGGATTTCATTTTTTTTGGATATTTTCTTTCTTGGGGGCGGGGAATATTTTCCTACTTTTCTATCTTCTTTTATTATTCTCCCACTTTCGTTGTACTCTATAAAACCTAATAAAAATTTATATATATAAAAAAATTCGGCCAGTGGTTTTTGAGTTATGTTAATCCCACAAATGAACATTACATTTTAATTTATATAGATATTTCTTTCAATAGTGATTAGGTGGGCTAATGACATGCAGTAGTTAAAAATAATCCAGATTAAAACTATAAGACTACTGAGACAGTTTTCTGCCTTGTTCCTACCATTGAAGCTAGAGGACATGATGGGATAAAGAGTAGTTCTTAGAAATTTGATAGATTTGTGAAAAGAAATATAGCCTTAGATCTTGGACCCAAGTCAGGGTTTTATAGGTCATCATTACCAGACATAAACAACTGTGATATTCATTTTGCCAAGTAACCAAATGAGAAGAAGGACACACAACAAAGGCATCCACATAAATGCAGACATAGAGTACGAGATTCCAGTTACCAACTCCATACAACAGAGGGTTAAAAAGCAGAACATGTCTGAGCATCTTTCTTCTAAGTTTCATGATAGGCCAGATCTGCTGGATAGCATTCCAGTTGGCGTAAAAGACCTTCTTCGTGCCTCATGCTCATCCCTTTTCTCTTTTCAAATCAACTGCTTCATATCTTATGGCAGCATCTCTGGAATCCTTTCATACTGTACAATTATAGCACTTTAATTGCTCTGGGACTAGAGTTCTTTGGTTGATAACTCTGAATACTGCTCACTAAATTGCAAATCCCTGGATTCCAATGGATGGAACTATGCCATTTAAAATGAAATCATGGGCTGAATGAGGGCGAACAAATTGAAAGTTAATCTAGACAGGAAGCCGTTGCTCCTGGTCATTTGAAAGAGAAGACTGAACACTTAGATAAATTACCAAATGTTGTGTCTCTGTTACATTGCCCTCCTAAGATCAGACAAAACCAGATCATTCTAAATGTGTGAAAGTGATCTCTGCCTATCATATTCACTCAATAATAACAAAGAAAAACTGCATTTGGCATTAAATTCAGTAAGCACAGGAGGGAAGAGGCAATGGTGGCTGTACTAAATAATATTGAGGAATATGGACAGTGAGTATTTTGCCATGCGCAATGTGGCTAGTGGTGCAGTCTTCCTTCTATCGGACACATTTACATAAGTAAATGTGTTAAATCTAAGAAATTGTTAGATGTGTTAGAAATTGAGTAAATGCATATGAACTAATCAAAGAGAGCTAGGGAGCAACTTGTTAGGCTTAAGATGTTGGTCCAGATTTGTTTAAAGTTTCACCAGCAATCATTCAACAACATAGCTATAACCTTTGGGTTAATGATCTTGGCAAGAGTGAGAAATTAGACATAAAGTTAAATAGTTCTGACCTGTTAATGTTACGGCTGCTTGTTAAATGTTAGTGAAGAACTAAAAAGAAGAAGAAAGGAGAAGTAATCACTAATATGATTTCAGTGCTAGATTGAAAGCCAATGTAACTTTTAAAATAAAATGGACATGTTGTGCTCCTGGAAGCACAACAATTCAAATCACAGCACATGTCCCTTGCTCTTTATTTTTTATATAAAGATCACTCAACTGTCCTTTAAAAAGAAATACATAAAAGCAAAACATTTCCCCACTTTAAAAAGATGTCATGGGGCAAAGATTAATACCACCTTCAAGAGAAGTTTTGCCTCATCTCGACTAAATTTGGTCCGCCCAGCTCTAGTAGAGGCTATTTGATTGATCATGTACATTATGCTCTGACACTCTTTCTTCTATATACCAAAAAAGTGTGTTTCATGATAGGGTGGCACTTTAAAAATGTCTTATTGTTACCATTTGGGAGGGGTGATAAGTCGCAGAATATCCCAATTTCTGAGAGTTGCCATGTTAATTATGTTTTTATGTTTAATTATGGTTTTAATTATTGTAATTGTTATGTAATGGCTTCGTAATGGGGCCCATTGTAAGCCGTCCTGAGTCCCCCTTTGGGGGTTGAGAAGGACGGGATAGAAATGTGAGAAATAAATAAATAAATAAATAAATAAATAACTTTCCATTAAGATTACAATGTATTTGAACTTTCCATTCGGTGTAATGATCACAATTTTGCTCCAATGTTTGTGTGAAAAATATCCAGCAGGTGTTATTGTCATCTGTATCAGAAGAATTCTGTGTGTGCATTTTAACTGCTGAAGATATATATTGCTTATCTTTCCAGCACCAGATTTCAGCTACAAGAAAGAGTGCAAGAGGAAGCCAAAGATCCAAAATCTTTAGTAGACACAGCAGGGGGTAAGACTGCAGAATGTCAAAGCAAAAGGAAATGCAGAATCCTGATCAAACAAAGCTTCAATGTGACAGGAAGAGCTAGTCTGATTGGAATTACTGTAATCTTGATGGTTCTACATTGTGAAGTTGTGCCGATTCAATTCACCACATAAAGCAGTGGTCAGCCATTCATTACTATTTCCCTATGTTCACAGTCTGAAAAAATTAATTCAGTGTTTTCCTACCTACTAGAAAATAATCAGTAATCCAACAAGTAATTGACCTGGAATTCTAGGAAACATGTTTGTCAGTAGACATACTTAGAGTGGTACTGAATATAAATATTCACACACACACACACACACACACACACAGCCTTTCTATCCACAGGCAGCACAATGGATTTTGCACCCCCAGGCAAAGGACCACATAATCTAAGCACCCATTCTATTTTTAAAAAAATGACTGGAATAACAAGTGATGGTTCATCTACCCTGTAAAATAAATGCAGTTTGACACCATTTTAACTCCCAAGACTCAATGTTATGAAATTGTGGAATTTGTAGTTTGGTGAGGAACTACCAGTCTTTGGCAAAGAAGGCTTCAAAAACTTCCATGATTTCATAGCATTGAACCATGGCAGTTAAAGTCACGTTGAACTTCATTAATTCTGTAATGTAGATAAGGGTCCTTGTACTTGGGCCCTAAAATGAGGGAGAAACCAGGATAAAAGGGAGGGTAGCTAAATAATGTTTAATGAAAATATGTGTTGATTTGCATTAACTGCTGAAAACACATGCTAAAAAGGTGCACTTAAAAGCACCGAAAAGGAGTTTTCCCACCCTGGCGCAGCTGGGGAGAGGGGGAGGTTTTCCTCCTCCCCCAAAGAGAGAGCAAATAATCCCAGCAGGGACTATTTTTTAGGGGGTGGAGTCAGGCTTTTACCCCTGGCCTGCCTCCTCCTTCATTCAATTGCCGACCATGGACCCACCACTCCTGCCCATTAAATAGTATATTAGGGTCGCTATTAGGGGGCCGGGTAGGAATTTTTCCCCTCCTATGTTCTAGGAGGGTTTTTTTTTGCCTCCCCTATATTGTTACAGGGCAAATTAGGTTGTCACAGAAAGCAGTTAAGGAAAGCTAATAATTTGGTGTACACCCAAGGTTCCCCCTTCTGGGGTGAAGGTCATTACCTAAAACACCCACCTTAGTTTCAGTTATTGGGGTGAGGGGAATTTAAATGGCCTAGGAATGGGGGAAGTCTAACCTCAGATACCTTGAGTGAGACTTCTCTAACTCATTTCCCTTAGAGGTTGCCCGAACTAGGTTTCCAGGGAATCCAGGTGTTCCACCCAAACTAGCCAAGGGGTAGGCTGGGCAGGGATGCTATCTCGGCTTAGCCACACCAAGTTCATGGTCCATAGATTTAGATCCAGTTAAAGTTAAATAGGTAACCATTAATAAAAGTTGCCCATATTTAAACACAAATACTGTTGTGTGGTCTTGTTATTTTGGGGGTTGGCAGGCAAATGTACATATTCGCATGACTGTATATCCCTGCAGTCAAGAAAAACACATGACTTAATTGATATACCCTGATGTGGGCTGCTCCAGTGTATGCCGCATTTTAAAATCTTAACAGCTGATCAGGGCTGTAAAGAAATGAAACCATGGAGACACAGGTGGCTAAATGGAAGTACAATTGGAAAGCAATTACCTTGAGAACTCTCTGCAAGCATTCCTTTGTTATCATGTTTATGAAATTAAACAGAACTTGAATTTACACAGTAAGCACCAACATGACAGGCAAGTGACCCCAAATGGAAACAGGGTTCAAGCGGGAAAAAGTCAAAGCAGCAGGAGGGTGATGAGAGATAATCTGCATCATTCACATATTAGTGTGTCTACTAACAACATGACACTCTCACTCTTGTCCTCTCGAAGTAATTGTGTCAGTCTACCCAATGGGTAAAGCTAGCTCTAAGGAGGGTTTTTTTTTTTGCCTGTTTCATTTTCCTGTATTGTTCTAGTTGGTTGATTTTGAGTGCATGTATCCAATTTCTGAGCCATCCTTATTCCATTGCATAGCATGCTTATATGATAATTTTCCTTACTGATGATATTTACTTATTTATTTATTATGTCAACAGTTTCAGGTTTTCACTTCAATATTCTGTAGTTCTGTTTTTTTTCTTTTCTTTTAAGTCTGATTTCTTAAAGTGATCTTGAAAACTCCTCCCACCTCTTGCTTTATCACTTGCTTTGCTTTGTGTGTCCATTTTTAGATGGTGAAGGGAATCAAAGTGGCTTTGCTCAGATCTGTCATAATTTTCAGCAGCAAAAGCCAACAAAAGTGCTGCTTATAAACAGCTGGTGGAGTTCAGTCTTCAAACACAACTATGACAGTGGAAATATGATCCAAGACAAAAAAAAAACCCCAGATTTTAGCTGTTGAGTTTATAATAAATGTTCAGCAAAGAATTATTTTACACATGCGATAGCATTTGCATGGACAAGGAAATGGTTTCCTTTTCAGTCTTCTGACTTTGGCTTTAAATTTCATGATCCCCCATAAAATAAAATTAAATAATTCCCTTTGCATTGATTTTGTTGGCTGGAATGATAGGGATATGATCCTTATTCTCATAGCAGACATAGATGATGTCACATTAATTTAGATTTTATTTGCTATGACTTACTTCTAAAGCACAGTTGGGATTTAAGAGAACCAAGGGAGCATCTTCCTTTTGTCCTTTAGCTTCTGTTATAAACTGTTACACTGGCATAATGTTTTCCACAGACTTCATCACTATTAGCTACTTGGTTCATATAAATGGCATCATGGTTGTCCCAGAAAATAAAATCTAGTTGACATGATCCTGTTTACTACAGCTTAGATGGATTTGGGAAATGAATTGTCATGGGTGGCACAATCAAAGCCAGCCCAAGACATTTTGCTATCTAGGCAGACAAGCAAACAGCAAGTATTTTCCTAAAGGAAGATAGAAATCAGGACAACTGTTATTTTGGCATCTGAGGTAGAAAGGTAGAATTTCTCATGACACTGCTATTTCTGTTTATTAAAACAACATTTGCTGCTTTTTCATGACACCACAGAGATGTTGTCAGAAGCTGATTCCTTGGTTTGCCTAATAATAGGACTGGGGTTCTGAGCATCTGCTCATATCAATAGTTGTGGGCAATAACCATAGCCATGTAAACACTTGAATAATGCTTTCCCTTGTATACATTAGATGGATCCATGGTTGTTTTGCCTTATTTCCTCTATAATATCTACTATAATAATGCAGGCTATGAAACCATCAAAGAGCACCCATTGATCAAGTGTTGGCAATGGGAAACATTCAGCATGATAAAGTTATGTCATATGCTTATTTTATTGTTATTATTGAGGAAGACATGCGTGAGAAATACAAGTTGAAGGCTCTTCTATACAGGCACTAAAATCCGTCTGGAAGCCAAATCAAAGATGAGCTGTCTAGAAAAGGTCCCCACACTACAATGCAATCTCCAACATGAATCCAAGAAGAAACAGTATGATAAAAACTCCCTAGAAAGTTCAAATTAAGCCATAAAATCTGCTGAAACTGATCTGAGTTTAAACACTGCAGAACTGTCAAATGCTTATCTAGACAGTGCTTATATAGACAGGGCTAAGACAGGGCTAATACTGAAGCAGTCAGAAAGGGAAAGTAGATACACAGCTCAGCTGGAAGGTAAACAAAGACCTTCTCTCTGGAAAGGAAACATTACAATAGTAATAAATTAATAAGCTTATTGGAAATGCAACAATACTTACCTCTGAAGATGAAAAATGCCTCACAGTGAGTAACAATAAAAGGATTAGATAGTTTGAGTGACCTGAAATGCCAATGTATCCTGACTCCCCTGTGTTGTAAAAGTCTTCCCATCAGTCCTCTCTGGAGTTTCCAAGGCTGACTCTACATTGCCAAATAAGACAGTTTGACCTGCATTACATGATCAGTGTTGTCCAATCTAATCCAGTTTGAACTGAATTGAACTGCATTATAGGTCTACATCAAACATATAATGCATTGCAAATTGCATTCTACAGCAGTGTAGATTCAGTCTCTGATGTAGCTAGGTTAGATTAGCACCCTGAGTAACTTTCCAGTCTTAGAGTAGAGTTCCTACAATAAAGTTTAGTTCCTTTCTGCAAGCCAGTGGTGTGTTTGCTCCTTAAATCACAATCTCAAACTGCTGCTTGCACTCTAAGAAATCTAAAATTAGAATATTAGAAATTATGTTTATATTATAGTAAACTGATTCAGTTAAATCATTGCAGAATATAATTTCTGGTGAATTTCAAAAGGTTATATTTTACTTTTAGATCTTTTAAACTCAGGTTAAGTATTCTTTATCCAAAATGCTTCAGATCAGAAGTGTTTTGGATTTTGGGTTTGTATGTGTGTATTGTGGAAAACTTGTATTTGCATGTTTATACATAATAAGATATGGGAACGAAGTCTAAATACAACAATACTTTATGTTTCACGTACACCTTCCTCACATAGTCTGAAGGCAATTCCATATAATTTAAATGTAATATTATGCATAAAGCAAATTGCATGTACATTGAATTATCCGAAAATAAAGATCCCACTATCTCAGCCATGGATGTGGACAATTTTAGAGTATTTCAGAACTTTTGTTAATAGATGCTCCACCTGTAATATTTCTATCTCAATATATCACACATAATATGTTAATATATGGTTCTGTCCTGCATCTGAAAATGTTCAGTCAAATGTGAGATGATTGTGATGAATGGATGTAGTTGAAGCCATTAAAGTTTTCTGAAAATGCAGATGTCTGCATAAACCGCAAAGGCAACCTGAGGTCTATTGTCTCATCCCTATTGCACTCTTGTTGATACCAGTAGAATCTGCTGCTTGAAGTATAACAGAAGTTTGTCATTTCAGCAGGTTCATATTTGTTTAACGTCTTTGCTTATGCACTAAAAAGGACAGACAGCCAATTCCAGGCTGGGTGGGTAGGAGAATTAAACAAATCTTAACATGCTTCTGGGAGGAATGTTCAGAACATATTGAAATAAAAATAAATCAGAGGCTATCCTTGTTCCTGGGAATTTTTTGTATGGGGATTTGTTTATTCCACTCTTTACAACAGAGCATATTGTATGTGGTGTGATGTACAAAGGCAGCTATCCTTTGTAATAAGATGTTACAGATGCTCAGTGTCTGTTGCAGGAAGATAGAGAATCTGTTATAAATCCACATGGGAATAAGAAATGTATTTGTAGCATTCTGTTATTTCAACAGGCTGTCTTATAGGTGCTTCTTTTGAACAAGCTGCCTTGCAGAACTAAGGGGGAAATCTCAATCCAATCAGTGCATGTTATGTGCATAACAGAAGAGGCATTTCACTCTTTACTGATTCATTTCAAGTAAGAGTTGGCAATGTTGAATTTGATCAAACTTTAGTTTTTCCCTACCTGCTGATCAATTGGGATTTGTGCATTGGATTGAAAGTCAAACTTACACTGGAGCAAAATGCCATATTCTCTGTGAATGGACTGTTAGCTGTCCCCATGATGCACAACAACTTCCAATAATTATCACAGTTTTTTACTCTACTCTGACTTTGCTCTGTTTTTGATATATTCAGGGAAACATTCCAAAGTTTTCTGGAAACTGCAAAGTATTCTGGGTCTTGCTGCCCAGATATGACACTGCACCATCACCCTTTCTCTGGACTCAGCAGCACAAGCAAAGAGGATGGATTGTGACTTTGGCTGGATCTACACTGCCTTATAATGCAATTCCAAGCTGCATTATGGCAGTGCAGATCCAGCCAAAGTCACAAACTGTCCTTCAAACTGTTGAAGGGCCGGATTATAATTTGAAAAATAAAACATGAATTCCTGTGCACGCTGCACATATCTTATTTGTAGTGTAATAAACACTTAAAAACAATACAATAATTAAAATGAGGAACAATGTTAACAAATATAAACTTATTAGTATTTCAATGGGAAATGTGGGCCTGCTTTTGGCTGATGAGATAGGATTGTTGTTGTTGTTATGTGCTTTCAAGTCGTTTCAGACTTAGGTTGACCCTGAGCGAGGGCCGGGTAAATGACCTTGGAGGGCCGCATTCGGCCCCCGGGCCTTAGTTTGAGGACCCCTGATCTAGTGGGATGAATATATTCTAAATAAAAACACATTCATGCTGTTTAATCCGAACACAACTGATTGCTTCTGTTTTAGAAGGACATACAGAGTGGGTCCGGGTTAGTATTTGGACACAGAAGACCACTAGAGAATACCGAGATATCCAGTCAGGATAATCAAAGAATCCTGCCTGAAACTCCAAAGAGTCAGTTCCCTTCTACGTTGCCATATAAAATTAAAGTACAAACCATTCAGTGAAATAAGTAGCATCCAGGAAAACATTCATTAACTAGAGCCCCATAATAAATAAATAACTAAATAAATATTTTTTTTCTACCCAGCCACCATCTCCTCGAAGGGACTTGGGGCAGCTTACAAAATACAGCGAAGTGTTGCATATAGATAGTACATACATCTAAAATGATAAAACCATAGTTACAATCACACACACACACACAATTACCGTGTAAAACATTATAATTCATTAAATGCAATCATAGCTGAGGATAAAAACAAGTTGTTTCCAAATGTTTCCTTCTACACTGTCATATAAAATCCATATTATCTGCTTTGAACTGGCAGTGTAGACTCATATAATCTAGTTCAAAGCAGATCATGTGGATTATCTGCATTGATAATCTGGATTACATAGCAGTGTAGAAGGGGCCTCACTGCTAACTAGAGATGATGATATTCGGCTAGAACAGGCATGGGCAAACTTCAGCGCTCCAGGCGTTTTGGACTTCCACATTCCAGGCATCTTACCGGCTGTTAGGAATTGTGTGAGTAGAAGTCCAAACTCCTGAAATTTGCCAATGTCTGAGCTAGATGGATTACATCCTAGATCTGACTCAATATAAAGCAATTGCCTTTCCCCCCTAATCTTAGGGTCCCATGTTCTGATTTATTTAGGTGTGTGGTTTAATGTGGAGAAACTGAACTTTAAGAAACTCAGTATTGCAGAGCTTATAGTAAAAAGAGCTCAAATGAGGAATAATGTCATAATATCTTGAGCTGAACATCCTATGAAATACTTTTGGATTTTTTAAAAAGAAATAGTAGAAAGTGTTTTCAGAATGAATTATCTATCATTGAAATGTTACTATAATGAGAATTTTACTATGTGGAAAGAGGTCCACATTTAAAACTGATGTGTTACCTAGATATCTCTTTTGATTTAAAATGTTCTAACTTTGCTACCATTATTAACTCTGAAGGATTGACAGAATTTAATGATGCATTTTTTTCTGGGACAATACCCTCCAAAGGGGAAAAGAGATAAAGAAATATATGTATATGTAAAGGGGGGGGGGGTTTGAAAATTTGAATATTTCCCTCAAACTTTTATACTTTTTCCTGAATACTTTGATTGCTGAATAATTGCTCAACTAGGGTAAGGCTGCTAAAGTGTCACTATTCTGACCTAGTTAATATCATACTATAACTTGTTTGCATGTTAAAGAAATAAGTATAAAAGGCAGTTTACTAGAATAATTGTCCTGCCTAAGAAACAATAGAAGCAATAGAGTTACACAACACCTCTTTGTTGTTTGTCATGAAGTTGACTTACACTTGGTCACCAACAGCACTGCTCAAGTCTTGCAAGCCTAGGCTATGGTTTCCTTTTATTGAATAATGATCAGCAATTTCCCCAATGCATTACACTTTGCCAAACATTATCACATTTTCCATTTAGTTATATCAACTTAAGATATGTTTAGAGTATAACAATCTTCACTTACAAGAAAAGTTCAGGCTTGATTTTTTTCTAAGACTCCTTCCTCCCTCCCTCCCTCCCTCCCTCCCTCCCTCCCTCCCTCCTTCCTTCCTTCCTTCCTTCCTTCCTTCCTTCCTTCCTTCCTTCCCTTTAGCAGTCTAAGGGCCCATCCAGAGAGTACCTTTATTGCTGTACCTACAGCAATAAAGGAGGGGCTGTCCAGACAATGTTCTGGCCAGTCCCAAATTAATTAACTAAAAACCAGGAAAATCCTGATTTGTAGCGAATTAATTAGATAGTGGGTTTATCCTGTGCCTTCTTGAAAGGCACGGGATACACCCACAACTTCCTGTTCTGGACTGCAGAATACTGCAGTCCAGACAGTATTCTCACAGTTTTCTGGGCTAAATTAACCTGGAAAACTGTGGTAATCCCAACCCCTCCCCCAAAGCCCCCCTAAACTGAGTAAAAAAAAAAAGAACTCACTCAGCCTCCCTGGGACGGCTGCCGGAGTTCTGCTGCCGTGTACAAATGATGTGCCACATGATTTTCCTTCGCTCCCCGCCTCCTTTCTCCTGCTGCATCATTTGTCCCAGTACAACATCTGGACACCCACCCCAGAAAGCACAAGCTTTCTAGGGTGGGTGTAGATAGCCTCCCGGGAACATCCACATTTTTAAAATGCAGATGTTCCTTGGATAAAAGGCTGTCTGGATCCACCCCCAGGTGTCTATAGAACTCTTCTCCTGCTCCACATTTCAAATGTGTGCATTCTCTTCTTGTCATCTTTACTTACTGCCCAATTTCACACCTACACAGAGAAATCAGAAATACTATGGTTTGGATAATTCTGAATTTGGCATTTAATGATGCTCGCTGATTTCTCTCTTCACACTGTTCTTTCTTCAAGTATTACTTGATATCTGTACAGATGCTTCATCTTTGATTAATTGTCACTCTGCTCCATATCAGTAAATATTTCGGAATAGAATATGCCTTACATCTAGAGATAGTCAATAAAATGAATGGCATTCCACTCCAGTGCTTTCAGTATTTGCATATATAAAGCTCCTTTGCAGTAAAATTGGGTATACAATTTTCAGATGTTAAATTATCTTGTAACTCTCAATACCCTCTTAATGTTTCTTGATTTTTTTGATGAGTCAATTTGACAAGAGCATCAATAGCTATTTTGGAATTTATTACCTGTGGTTCAGACATAGCTCATCTCTTCTTCCCTGCTAAACTGTGGCAGTTGGAAGAAGGAAAAGTAAAAGCTTGCTGTATTTGTTGCAGAGACAGTAGCCAATGTTTTAATTGGGTCTGGACTAAATAGTTCTCTTTCACTCACTCTATGAAGCAAGGTTACAATTTAGAGATCAATCTAATTAAGAATCTTCTTTGTTGTGCATACTTGTAGATTGTTTTGTCAGGATAGTTTTTCATACTTTTTCTAAGAATTTAATCAAGAAAAATAATAATGTTATGCATGGACTGAAATTGGATCTAAGAGTTCTGTGATTTCCAAAATGAGTAATAGCTTTGCAAGCACTAAATTGACCAAATCAGCCAAACCTATCCCCCAACCAGCTCAACTGCCAATTAAGAGATTGAAGTTTTCTGTAAGCTTTTGAGGAGAATGTTATCTCAAGGAAATATAGATACTGACCAGAGCAATGCTACATGTTCACCAGGAAATATAGATGCTGACCAGAGCAATGGTACATATTCACCAGGATTTGAAGATGACTTGGTATTATCTAATTGACTTCTCTTCTTTTCTTTTTTTAAAAAGGCACTTATTTCAGATACATTTCTAAAATTTAGCTCCTTCCCTTTCTCTAATTAGCATCTAGCTTTTTATAACTATCTAAAATTGGAGACCATAGTTCAAAATTGGGCCCTGCCGATTCTAAATGAAGAATTTTTTCACTCCCTGAGATAACAGAGTGGTGTGCAGGCTTCATTCAACTCTAATAATTGATTTACATCAGTTCTATGGAGCTTAAGGAAATTGCCTTTTCAAATCAATTTCATCCGCTTAGGCAGTACAAGGCTTTTAACTATAGATTTGGAGATGGATGGTTGTGATATTAAATAATCTGTGAATTTTAAACTTCTTACATTGGAAAATATATTCATTATACTTTGCAATCAGATTAGATTAAAAATACCCCCCAAAATGTACTTCCTTCCAACCTATTAGCTACATCTACAAAATCAGGAATGAATCAAAGGCTTTGTTTGTTAGGTGTATTATTCCAAAATAATGCACCTAAGGATGCCCATTATTTTTCTCCTTCAGGAGCAAAAATGCTCTTTGGAGTTATGCTTAAACTATAACTTTTTGGGTTCGGTGATGATGGTTTTGAATAGTGACTTACTACACAATGATTGTGTATTAATCCTATTTCACAAAAGATCACATGGAATCTTGAAGTACAGTGGGCCCTTGATATCTGCTGAGGTTTGGTTCCAGGACCCCTGTGTATATCAAAATCTGTGGAAGTTCAAGTCATATTTAATACAATGGGGTAGCAAAATGACCTTCATACAAAATGAAAAAAAATGTGTGTTGCCTTTTGGATTTTTTTTTATAATTCCCAGCTGTGGAATGCAGAATCTGTGAATGGAGATTCTGTGGATGCATCCGATTGCATATACAATTACCTGTAGCCTTCCCTTTTCAACTGGTTTGAGAGTACAGAACACTGCAAGGATTGTGCCACCCCCAAAATCTGGTAAAGGAGAAAATTAATCAAGTCAGAAATGAGGAAGTCAGAGCCAGTTAAAATCCCATTCCACCACTCCATGTAACATTCAGGTTGACATTGAAACTTGTTTATCCTCAAAAACATTTGTAATCTGTGCCATGGAATGAGGAATAATCCACCCAGATCACAGGGGGAAAATGGGGTGTTCAGAGGAAAGAAAACCTATCATTATCTAGTAGAGCAGGATAGCAGATGCACACACTGTTGTCCCCCCCCCCCCCCACACACACATTCCATAGGATACTTCTATGGGAAAATAGATGTAGCCCCAGCCAGCAAGCATTAGTTGTCCTCTAGATCTCAGTTGAGGGAAGCAAGCAGCATTTAATGTCCTCTTATTACTATCAACCCTCGCTGCTGTGTTCCTCTCCACAAAACATTATAAAAGCTAGAAGGGAATGGCCCTTGACAAAGTCCCCAGCAGATGCTGCAAAAGAGAAAAATTATCTCTGGCCAGAAGCCTGGGCAACATTATTCTGTAACTGGCTGTTGGTGAAAGTCGTTAGGCCATGAGCAATTACTGGTTAACCCAGTAATATAATCAGTCCTCCACATTTGCAAATTTAACTTTTGTGGATTTAATTATTTGTTTAATACATTATATCTAGGAATCTTTAGGTCCACCAGTGTGACTATGGTCAGCTTTGACTGGAGGTTGACTAAAGAGTTGTACTGGAAGACCAAAAGATTCCGAGAGAGGTATTATCTTGTACGTGTATGTACATGTTTTTAAATCCTGATTTTTCCATTTTCTTGGGGGCCCTAACCACAAAAGTGGAAAGCTTACTACATACAGCCCTACTTTAGCACAGAATATGTGAGTCCATATTTAGATGAAAAGAAGTTTCTTTGATCACATCCCATAAAAGAATGTTTAACGGGGTGCTCATTCAGCAGCTGTGTTTTGTGCACAATTATCTTGGCTTCTCTAGTGCCTCATCTATAGTCCCTTAGAGCTGTGGTGAAACACGGTCTTTTTGATGCTGTTGGGTGACAGCAGACATCCGTCATCACTGAACAATGCCCATACTGTCTGGAAGGCAACCTACCACCACTTTGCCTTGATAGATAGTATACTTCCTTTCCAGAAGTAGTAACAAATTGCTGCACCAAGTGCCAACCTATTTTTGTAGTAGGGATTTCTTTGCCAGAAAAGTTGCAAAGCATGTCAGACTTGCACATTTTCTCCCATATAAACCTGCATATAGTCTATGATCTTCTTTGGAGATTCCTCTGTATATCCCATCATCCAAAGGTTGGTAGCAATATGGGATAAATGTGGAGCTCTTGTTTTGTTTTAGGTGAGTTTAGCTGTATTCCTGTTCCTGAGATATGTATTGTTCTCTTTCTAATTTTTAAATTTTCTGTAATATGAAGCCCATTCTTCAACATTTCAAGTTATTTAAATGTCTAAATTGTAAGTTTTAAAATCAATAAGTAAAACAAATAAATAGCTCAGTTAATGCATGTCCCAGTATTGTGAGTGAGGTATCAGTTCCAAGAGTGCGTCACAATTTCCCCAGAATGTATATTTGTATTATACAATTATAGTAGTTTGATATCATTTTAACAGGCATGGTCAAACTTTGGCCCTCCAGGTGTTTTGGACTTCAACTCCCAGAAATCCCAGACAGTTTACTAGCTGTTAGGAATCGTGGGAGCTGATGTCCAAAACAGCCGAAGAATCAAACTTTGACCATTCCTGTTCTATTCTATGGAAGCCTGTAATTTGTAGTTTGGAAAGGTACTAGGAATTAGAGAGTTTTAATACTGTGTGTCAGAAGAATCTGCTACAGCTATAAAAGAGGAAATTCTAAATATTTCACTAAATTACAAATCCCAGGATGCTGTAGCCTTTAATCCAACAGGTAACGTGATGACAATGCTAGAATAGTGTGGTGTGAAGACACTCAGAGAAAATAGAAAGTTTGTACTCCTTCTGGCTTTGTTGTAGAAAGAAATGGTAAAGCACTCTACTGTTATGAGTGGAGGAAATGACTGTTGCTCCCTGCCGATTTATGTTTATGCTTTAATTAAATTCAACTATTAGGCAGAATTGAACACAGTTAACAAATATAAATATTTATCTTTAAACTTTGATAAACCAGAAAATTGTGCTGAAATTCATCAAATGATAGGGACAAATTTAGGATGATTCTGGAACGCTAGTCCTGATGCCCCACCTTCTCAGATAAACTTGAGCCATGAATGGTTTCTTTGTTGACAAGGCTAGGTTCCAGTCTCAATTTAAAAAGAGCTACCCAAGCTGCTGAATCTTTTTATTTTTATGATTTTTCAGCTTTCTAAAGTTTAAACTAAAACCAGAATGGATGCACCATGCCACCACATTGTATATAGGACAAGGCTCTTGTAATGTTAAGCCCAGACAGATTGAGAAGCAGGATAAGGTGTCATGAACAATGTGACGTCAAGTGAAGGTACCTGTATTTCCTTAATCTTTCAACTTTGACTTTTTCAGCCATAGTCTTCCCTTCCCAATATGGTCTTTACATCCCCAGTGGAGAGAGGTGGACACAGAAAAGCATCTAACTCTATTCTTCTTGCTGGCACCTCTCCATCCCTTTCCTCTGCTCTCCACTATTGAGACAAAAACTGTGTTAGGACAGAATAATTGTAAAAGTTTGAGGTTGAAAAGTAAGTGAAGACAGTTACCTTTGTCTGGCTTCAGTGAGTATTATGGTACCTCATCCTGATTTTCAATCTAAGATTCAAGAGCCCTATCCCTTTATTCAATCTGGCAACCCTACATGACACCGACATGGAAGCCACCAGCTGCTACTGCCTTGAGTCATGTATCTTTTGCAACTCTTCTGTTTATTTATCTCAGGTGTTCAGTAATTACTCGGAAAGTCAGTTTCCTGAGGCAGTTCATCTAAATGCCAGATATTAGGCCACATTAGAAATTTAGGTACCATGACATATTAAAACTATAGGTAGCAGATTTCCTATATCACACATTGTTTCTTTGAGTAGATGAGGTGGTCAATCAAGAGCAATTTCTATTTTTTCCAGTGGGATAAAAATGGCATAACTACAATCATAATTCTCACTTTTAGGAAGTTGTACAGTGGACTCCCAGTCTCCATTATTATTTGGTTCCAGGATCTTCTGTGGATTCCAAAATCAGTAAAATTATTATGTTTCTTTATACCTCGCTTTATCTTTCCTGAAGGAAACTCAAAGTGGCTTACAATTAAAACTATGACCACATAATTCAAATATAGAAATACAAAAACATGAAAACAGAATTAAACATAACAGTATTAACATTCACAGTTAAAATCCATTAAAACATATTCAAAGCTAAAAATCCCTTTTTAAAGAGCAAGCACCCCTTGACTTGCTCTTTAAAAACTTCTTCTTTAAAAGCCTGTCTGAATAAGAAGGTTTTAGCCTGCTGCTGGAAGGACAGCAGGGACGGGGCCATTCTGGCTTCCCTGGGTAGGGAATTCCAGAGTTGTGGGGCAGCCATTGAGAAGGCCAACACTCTCATTCCCACTAACCAAGCTTGAGATGGAGGTGGGGCTAAGAGAAGGGCCTCTCCTGAAGATCTCAAGGCCTGGGCAGGTTCGTACAAGGGAATGTGGGCAGCCAAATAGTCTGGACCTGAACCATATAGGGCTTTAAAGGTCATAACCAGGACTTTGAATTGTGCCCAGAAACAGGCTGGCAGCCAGTCTAGCTGCATTAACAAGGGGGTTGTTTGTTCCCTGTAGTCAGTTCCAGTTAACAACCTGGCTGCAGTTCTTTGGACCAGCTGAAGTTTCTGAGCACTGTTCAGAAGTAGCCCCACGTAGAGTGCATTACAGTAATCCAGATGGGATGTAACTAAGTTCTATACCGCCATGGCCAGATCTGGCTTCTCAAGGAATGGTTGCAGTTGGTGCACAAATTTTAATTGTGCAAAGGCCCTCCTGGCCACCATAGATACTTGAGCCACCACGTTCAGTGCTGAGGACCCTTAAACAGTGAACTTTTGTCTTCAGGGGGAGTGTAACCCCACCCAGAACACGTTGGATCCCTATTCCCTAGTCTGCCTTCTGAGAGTTGGGTGTCATCTGTATATAGGTGCCACCATACTCCAAAACTCTGGACGACATCTCCAAGCATTTCCATGTATATGTTAAACAGCATGGAAGACAAAATGGAACCCCAAGGAACTCCACAGGTCAATGGTCAGGGGTTTGAACAGGAGTCTCCCAACACTACCTTTTGGGAATGGCCTTCAAGGAAGAACCGGAGCTATGTTAGACAGTACTTCCCAGTCCCATCCTGGTGAGATGACCTAGAAGGATACCATGGTCAGTGATATCAAACGCTGCTGAGAGGTCCAGGAGAACCAACAGGGACACCCCTGCTCCCCTGTCTAACTTTCTGTGTAGATCATCCACCAAGGTAACCAAAGCTGTATTTGTTGCATAGCCAGGCCTGAAACGATATTAAAATGGATCTAGATAATCAATTTCATCCAAAAATCCAAGGAGTTTGGAGGCCACCAAACACTCCAAAAACCAGGAGTTTGGACACTGGCTGATAGTTGTTCATTATGGAGTTCATGGATGGTTTTTAATATGGGTATCACAACTGCCTCCTCTAGGCAAGTTGGAATTCTGCTTTGTTCCAAGGAGGCATTGACCACCACTTTCACCTACTTACCAGCCCTCCTCTGGCCTGTTTGATCAGCCAGGAAGGGCAAGGATCTAGAGTTCATGTGATAGCTGTTGCCTATCCAAGGATCCTGTACATATCCTGTCCCTTATATAAAATGGTAAAAGCAATGTTTGCTTTTGAGAAATATATTTTAGAAATATTTTCAAGACATGGATGGTTGAATAATGAATAATCTATGAATACAGAGGGCTGACTGTGCTTCCACTGGTAAAGTGGCTAAGAAACACAATAGGTATCATTTTGAAATATGTCCCTAAGGAACACCTATTATGAAGAGAATATTTCTGAAGTTCACAATCACCCTGTCATGGAATATACCAAAGCTTAAGGCACACTTCTGCATCCCTTTCCATTAGACCACTCGAGATCTGCGTAAAGAGTCAATAGAGAAGCACTGAAGCAGTTGCGGAATTACTGATTACTTCAAACTGTTGTACATGTCAATACGTAATAATGATTACATAGAGTTTAGGGCTACTTTTTCACTGCTAGACTATCCATTCATTTTCTGATCAGCAGGAAGGAACTGAGAAACAAGAGTGTCACAGAATCACTGAGAACTGTGTGACATCATTTTAAACATTAACTGTATAAAACCCTAAGACCACATAATGTTGCTGTGCCATAACAACATATTGGAAAACTGGATGCATGATAACACTATGTAACAAAATCTGAAAAACTTTCTCTTTCTGGTTTGAAAGTGTTATTCTTATTTAATTGTGCAATGCTTACTTTGAAAGTAATTGTTATACTCCAGAAATGTCGTTTTTTGTGGCTGCCACAAACTAAGTTGAATTGGTTGAGTCTCAATGAGATATTTATTGAAAAACTGTATCAACATGTGCTGTTGGATGTCCTGAAAAAAGAAAGGTTATTGCAGTTTAATAAATATTTTCCATGTTTTAAATGATAGAACCAATTAGGAAATGACATTTATAACCCAGAAACAAATTTCGTGTTACATAGTGTAATCAGAGCTCACTCCATGTCAGTTTGGTAAGAGATGGATTCAAAGGCTATCCTGTTTCTGCATTTTTTTAAAAAAAAGATATATGACATTCTTAAAAGACAAGTTATTTAAACACTTTAACAAGTTATTTACATTGCTCTCTAAAGTTATTTTCTTACTTTTAAGAAATGACTTCGAATGGCTGCATTGGTTGAGGTTGACAATGTTACCAAGTCCACAAATCCTTAAATAATGAAAATAGGATGTGATAATGTTGGGTGTAAAAGTATATTTAAGCATTTAATTTTTTTTATTTCAGAGTTCCTAAGCCATTGTTGGGATAGCCATTCTATGTATTAAAATGTCTGAATCATATTATGACTCTCTCAACAGCTATCTTCGAAATTGTTATTGCTAAGACTATGTTCAAGATCAATGTTAGAGATAATATAAAACCGACTCTCCATATCCATGGATTCTGCACCCACTGATTCAACCATCCATGACTTGAAAAAACAAAGTAAAAACCAAAGCTTAATTCTGCCACTTTATATAAAGGACACCATTTTATCATATCTTTGTATATTATGAAACTTGAGCACCCATGGATTTTGGTATCGATAGGGAGTTTGGGGTCCTTGATCCAAACCCCTGTGGGTACCAAGAACCCACTGTAGTGAGAACAATTTTGAAACTATTTAAGAGCATCCATTAGTTTATAGAAATAATGATGTTTGTACTAGTAAGAGTCACAAAGACTCTGTTCTCTAAACAGACATGCATAGGGTTGGTTTTGTTGGGGTGTGCCATTTTTTTAACTGAAGTGATTGAATTAAATGTAAAATTTTAACCAGTGGTTCCCAAACTGCGGGCTGCAGCCCAGCAGTGGACCATGAGAACAAAAATCCGGTTTGCGAACCTCTTTCCTCTTTATTTTATTTTATTTTATTTTATTTTATTTATTTTTATTCCTTTCTGCAGAGCTAATTAGCCTTTTTGTAATAATCTTGGAGAGTGCCCCCTGGTCAAAGTGGTCCCTGGTCAAAAAAAGTTTGGGGACCACTGGTTTAAACACTAACTTAATTCCAGATTTTTAAAAACCTAATTTTGTAATAATCCATCTATTAATTGAATGTAAGGCAAGGTTAAGCAGACACAAAAGTAGTACATTCACCACCTAGTCCTTTACCAATGCTTTAGTTCTCTTGGATTTTTGAAAAACTACCGTGGAATCGGGAAACTGCAAAGTTTAGATCACATCACACAAGGTTTTAGTCAAGTGGTTTTACTGACTTCTACACTGGACAACACAGAGACTGCCCCAAGAAAGGGATTCACATGAAAAGCAAGCAAACTTTTGGGAGGAGGTAGTAAGGAGCTGAGAATGTAAAAAAGGGAGAAATGAAAAATCAAAATATTTTTGGTGGGGTGTATGAGAAATAAAGTTCTGAAAAAAAAACCCATCCAGTTGTATCCTTCTTACTAAAGTTCAAAGCAGGGATAGAAGGTAGGCAGAGCAAAACCATGGGAAGCATTTTTCAGTTTCATTTAGAGAAGACTTTTATTATAGGTACTTAGTTTAAATTCAAATGACAACTTCACACATACTTTATACATTTTCTCTTCTGACATAAATAAAATTGGATTAGATTTTTTTGGCTTTATGTTTTCATGATTAATTAAACAGATTAACCCTTCTTAATAGAATTCATGCCCTGGGCTATTCTTGACAGCTGATATGATGCAATGGTTAAAGTGCTGGATTAGGATCAATCCTCAACTTTCTCTGTAGTTTACTAGTTGACCTTGGGCCACAGGCTTCTTCAGATTGATGTCTTCCCAATGTTGTGGTAGAACAGGTGGAACTACCCACAGGAAAAGCATGGTATAACTATAATAGAAATTATATAAACTACTAGTACAACTGGGAAACACTGCTATGTTTGCTCTGAGAGTCCTCTAAATCAGAGATTGTGAAGTCCTCCAGATGTTATTCATTTACAACTCCTAGTGTGCATCTACACTGTAGAATTAAAGCAGTTTGACATCACTTTAATTGCCACAGTTCGGTACTATGGATTTGTAGTTTGGTCAGGCATCAGCACTCTTGGCAGAGAATGCTATAGACCAGGCATGGGCAAAGTTTGGTCCTCCAGGTGTTTTGGACTTCAACTCCTACAATTCCTAACAGCTGGTAAACTGGCTGGGATTTCTGTGAACTGAAGTCCAAAACACCTGGAGCGTGCTTGCTGTAAACCTTGTACATTTTGAACTTCCATGATTCAATAGCATTAAGTTAAAGTAATCTCAAACTGCATTAATTCTACAGTGTAGATTCACCCCTAGTCTACTTTCCACAACCAATTGTGAGAATACTGGGTATTGCAGTTTAAAATATTTTTAAAATCCTCATCTCTAGACTCTATCTAATAGCTGCTCCTATCAAGTCAATTCAGTCTTCTAAATTTCAGGGCCATTAACCTCATCACATGGAGGTCCAGAGACCTGGGGAACAGCATTGGGAAACCCTTATCATTGTGGGTAATGGGCTGTCATTCCACAATGTTTCCCAGCTGTCCCAAGCTTCCTTCCATGCTTTCTGAGGCTTCTTAGCATACTGCCACCACATTGCCAGGACAGAGGCCAACAGAGCCTCACCAGAAGTATCTGTGCATCATATGATGGACCCTTGTAAATTCCGTCCTGTCAGTGTATGAGAAGCACACTAGAATGGGGGGAAACCCCACATTTGATGAGGTGGTTAAGACACACATTACATGCCCAAGATATGTTTACTTCTACAAATGACAAACACTGCAGATTGGAACAGCAGACAGTTGGTGCACTGCATATTTGTATATTACATTTTGTAAGGATCACTTGAAAGAGCAGCCCAATGTTTGGAAAATGGAACATGTGGAAAATGTTAAAATGTATGAGTTTCAGTGGTTGACATCTCCTTAAATTAATCAGCTAATCCAAGGCTAGCATACCTGGCAAGTTTCTCTCAGAAAAGAAAAAAGGTAGGGAAAGCATTTTTAAAATATGTATCAAGCCAGAAAGCAACCATCCACAAATTAAACCACTCGACACAAAGAGTGGACAGCAATACATTTCTAGGCTTATCCAGCATGACATTTAGCAATCTGAGTGCTGATGAATAAAACATATTGCGTTCATTCTACATGAACCAAGACAAGATAGAAAGGAAATGCTATGATTGGTTAGACACATCTGACTCTTCCAGGATGCCATGCTCTGAACAGCTGGAGTTTTTAAAATTTCCTCTGTGATCTGTTGCTCAAACAAGAAAAATCTGTAATGTAAATTCTTGTTTGTGTTCATTCTTACTTTGATGTTAGATCTCATGTCACTCCAATCTCTACCTAAAGGTGGCAGTGATCATTCATAATTGCAAGGACAGGAAATTAGGTACATGTACAGCTAGCCCACTTCATGCAAAACACTGCATTTTTTAAAACTCAAAATAGTCATATCTCTGAAAAGGATCTTAGGGCTTTATGATGCATGCAAATGTCTACGGTTCAAGATGCTACTAAGAACATAGGTAGCTTTATGTTCCAGTATTTTGCCTTAAGCTATGCCAAGGTCTCTTTGGGTGTTTTTTGATATCAGTATTTCATGGGGAAAACAAAGGGGATATTTGTTCTCCAGACTTGTTTTACCAAGAGTGTGTAACAAAAAATCTTAGAGGGCTAGCAACCTGAAAAAGTGGTAGCCGCCTTCTTTGCTCATTTGTCAATTATCTTCACCTCCGAATGTAGAAGTTGGAGCCTCATTTCAACATCTGAAATAGTGGACTCACCTTTTATAATACCTTGTCTCCTCCGCTCTGTCATTTAAACTATCCCCACTCAAAGCTGATCTTAATACTAAAACAAGCTGTCTGGCAGTAGAAATGAACACATCTATTATTTTTGCTTTCTCTCATATTCAGATTTTGAAACATTTTGTTTGAAAAATTGAAATGAAATCAGCCATTCCTAACCAGTAACAAAACTGCACACTTTTCCACATCAAATTTGTGCACAGTCACAATTACTCTGCCACATGATAAAATAAACATAGTTATCTCATTTAATATGGTCCCCAGACTCCTTTGATAAAATATGACTTATGTTTCTGATCAAGGATGTTGTATACAGCAGTGGCTGGTAGTTCCCTTCTTAGGAGAATCATGAATGCACTCAGTGTTTGTGTCTAAACTTTAAAGGTGCTATCCCAGGTGCTTCAGCCCATTGGCTCATTCAAACCCAGAACAGTTTTATGACCTCAGTGTCATGGAAGCCACCAGCTGACAAAAACCTTACAATCAGGCATGTAGCTGGGGGGGGGGGGGGGGGCTTGAGGGGCTTCAGCCCCCCCCCCCCCGAAATTCTCATGATGGTTCGTGAAAAGGCCTTACTGGTGCATTATTTAAACTGTTATGTTTATTCATATCATGATCTGATCACCATACTCAATATATCCCATATGCATCGGGGTATTGGGGTAATGATACAAAAGGTTTGCTAGGCTACACCCTCTTTCACTCAGACTCAGCCCCCCCCCCCGAAACTCAGCCCCCCCGAAACCCCACCTGAAAAAAATTCAGCCCCCCCCCCCCCGGAAACAAAATCCTGGCTACGGGTCTGCTTACAATGGTGTTATATCTAAGTGATTATATGTAATGCTCCTTTTCATTCTCACCTACCTAGCAAGTAGAGTGAAGATTTCTTAGGGCCTTTCCAGACAGGGCTTTATCCCAGGACCATCCGTGTTTTTTTAATTTCTTGGGGTCTTGTCTACACTCACCACAGAAATCACATGCTTTCTGGGGTGGGTGTCCAGATGTTGTACTAGGACTTCTCAGTACAACACCGGGACACTTATCCTCCCCACAAGCCCCCCTAAACACAATAAACACAATAAAAAGCAGAAGAATTCATCCTGCCTCCATGCGATGGCTGCTGGAGTTCTCCTGGCACATACAAATGCTAGGCACCAGGAAAAAGGGGGAGGGAGGAGCTATTTTCCTCCCCCCCCCCCTTTCTCCTGACACGTCATTTGTATGCACCAGGAGAACTCTGGCAGCTGTTGCATGGAGGCAGGGGGAGCTTTTTTTTTTTGCTTTTTTATCATGTTTAGGGGGGCTTGTGGGGAGGGGGATTGTATTCCCACAGTTTTTTGGGCTAATTTAGCCCAGAAAACTGTGGGAATATTGTGTGGACTGCAGTATTCCGCAGTCCAGACACCAAAAGTAGTGGGCGTAGCCTGTGCCTTCCAAGAAGGTGCGGAATAAGCCCACTATCAAATTAATTTGCCACAAACCAGGGGTTTCTGTCTGGACAGTCCCCTTTTTATTGCGGAAGTTTCCGCAATAAAGGGGCTTTCTATATTCACTCTTAGTCTATTCACTCAACTCGTACTGATTACCCATTGAAAATGGTTTCCACTTGGTGGGGGGATTTTTGATGAGCTTCTTGTGATGTTCATAAGAGTGTTATGTTTCCATCTTCCATACATCCAAAAGAGGTCATCTAATAAGAAATAATATTTCTGGAGAAAAGTGTGCCCTATCCCCCTTTAAAAATGAATGAGACCTAAAGACTCAGGGAGATGAGTCACAGGCATGCATCCTTCCTTTTGCCTCCTCCTCTCCTCAACTTCTGAAGGAGTTTGTAATGAGAGTAAAATTCTATAAAGAGCACCTTTATTTAACTCTGTTTTTTCATTCTCTGCCTGAGAATAGTGTTGTCAACAAATGATTGCTTCATTTCTTCAAGGACTGAGCCTTGACATTGAAAACAGGTTTTGAGGCTAAATCCTGATGATCCGTGGCTCATCAAGCTCTTCCCAGGACAGATTTTCCTCAATGCATTCACAGGGGAAATAATGCCTCTTACAGCCTTCGGTTAATGGAACACCCACAGGGAACAAGATTGTTCAGCCAGGGATGGCTCCTGCAAAAACTGCCAAATATTCCAAACCCTGCAGCTACATGCACTTAACCCAAAACAAATCAGGTGAAAGGAGCATGAACTTTAACTAGAGTGGCCATTAAACAATAACAAAACATACCATTCCACTAAGCAGCTGGCCTTGCAAAAAGATTTTAGAACATGGCAACAAATGGCAGGGAAAAGATCTACACCGAAGAAAGTATGTGTGTGTGCTGTATAATCCAAAATCTTTAAATGCTAGGTACCTGAAACATGGCAAGGACATGAAAGTGACCCTGGGAGTTTACATCGTAGCATAGGAAAGAGTTGCCCTTGTGGGAAGGTCCCATGCTGGCTCCTTCAGCACATCATGGGAAGCCTCCTGTGTTGAGTTGGAAGTGTCTGGTGATGCTTTCACCCTGGTTAGGGGTGGGACTTCCGCCGGATGTCACACAATGTCATGTGATGAAAGCATCCAAGGACACTAAAATCACCTCATTTGATAAGGTAAATAAAATATAATGGTTTTCATTGTAAACTGCAGTAACATTTTAGGACACTAGGGTTTAATCATCCCAAATTCACTTCTGGTTGTTCCCATGGTGTTTGCCTACTTCCAGAGAATATTGTGGGTTATACAGGGTTAAACCAACTTTGTCCCACTTGAGTCAAAATTGAGGGATACTCCAGTGTTGGTAGAAACTCCTGTGACTTCAAGGTAGTTTGCACTAAAGGATTGTGGTTTTTTTTTTTGTCATGTCAGGAGTGACTTGAGAAACTGCAAGTCGCTTCTGTTGTGAGAGAATTGGCCATCTGCAAGGACGTTGCCCAGGGGACGCCTGGATGATTTGATGTTTTTATATCATCCTTGTGGGAGGCTTCTCTCATGTCCCCGCATGAGGAGCTGGAGCTGATAGAGGGAACTCATCCGCCTCTCCCCGGATTCGAACCTGCGACCTGTCGGTCTTCAGTCCTGCCGACACAGGGGTTTAACCCACTGCACCACCGGGGGCTCCATAAGGATTGTGGTTGATTTGGACTACTCTGCTATACTAATGAGACACCATTGCTAACATCAATGCAGAAAAAGGGGTGGATTGTGCCCCTGTCACACTCCTAGTGTTCTCAGCCTGTGCAAACACATTTGGCAAACACATTGGATAAAAAGAACAATTGTGATAGAGGATAAAAAGATGCTCAAAAGGCACTTGCTTAGTGTGTATGAGCAGCTGCCTAAATACCTCCTGTCCAACTGTAGTAAAGCCTACATCCAATCCATTGCAATCAGATCTACTAGTCAATGGACCTCTTCACATGGGCTGAAAATTGGTGATGGGGTTTTCTTTTTGTAGTTTTGTTACAGAGCCCACCTGTTCCCATCATACACCAGAAAAGTACTTCTGAGGCAGCTCCATGGCAAACGTGCAAAAAACCTTTCAGCCACCAAAACATAGCCAGCGGTGCATGATGGGAGACTTCCTGACTTTCCACAGAAAAGTATGGGTTGGGCTGGCTTCCCCCCATGTGATGAAGTAAAGGGAAGCCACGACAGTGCAGGGTGAAAGGTCCCCACGGCCCTGGGATATATACCATCAGGATTGTCATGATTCACAAAAATACTCGACAATTCCAGCAGCATGTGTGAGGGGGTCCATGAAGTCAAATCTAAGTTTAAACTCTTTAGTTGGTATTTCCTGCTCCTCCACCCCACAGAATTCGGATCTTTGAAAAGAAGACATCTTCCCACCACGTCACTCTGCTCCAATCTGCAAGTTCTCCACATGGTGAGTCATCTGGTTCCCCTGTCAAGCTAAAAAAAAGAAGAAGAAGCAATTGGTTGACTGTTTGGGAAGTGTATTTTATTTGTGTAACACTCCCACACACACCTTTAGAGTTGTTTTGTGGTACAAAACATTGTTTTCACATAGTCAAATTTTGTTTTCAGATAAGGCTTCATTCCCTACCTCAGGGAACTCCAGGAAAGTAGAATTTTTCTGCGCAATGGCTTGTTGTGTATTCAGAGGCTACTTTCTCTCTGTTTGGCAAAACACCAGCTTATCATGCAGATAGCAAAGTCAGAGCTGGTTGGATCTGCAAACTACGAGTACAATTGTGCATCTATCTGTGTCTAAGGTTGCTATGATGCTAAAGCTGCTGTCTTTAACTGCTTCCTTGGAAAGACATTATGTTTAAATCAATGGTGGTTCTCTTCCACCTAAATGAACAGAAGATCAGATGTGCTTCCAAAAGTCATTTGGGCTCTAATCAGAGTGTCACTTGCAACCAGTACCAACCAATAGATTTCTTGCATGCTCTTAATACAAGCTGTTTCAAAACCTCTCTTTGCAATCTGGCACTCTTCTCTTAAGATGCTCCCAAAGGGACATTTTCCAAAGAATTGCCTTTTACCAGTTTATTTCAACTGAAATGATCCTATTTCATTAGCAGGACTATAATTTGCAGTTAAATACATTTTCCCCCCGCAGCAATGGCAGCAGCAGTGTCCTTTCACAGTTATGTTGGGAACAGCTGAATGAAGCCTTATGTCTGAACAAGAGGCAAGGCCACATAGAGACAGAAGGAACAGCAGGTTTCTTTTCATACTTCAGAATACCAACCTCTCAGAAATTGCATTCTTGAGCTCCCTTGAAAACCTTAAATAGACTGGAGCATATGTATCCTTAGTGTGGCACTCATATTGTACGTGGGAAGCATGAGGATTATCTCAGGAAAAGAATTATATTCTTTCTCATCACCCTCTGATTATTCAGAATTTTTCAGAAAGTCAGTTATGGTGTGGTGCCCAGTTTAATGCATAGAATCTTGGACTAACTCAATCTTTATCCATGAGAATACAATTTGGACCCTGAAATGGAATTGAGATTAGGGCATATGGATCACTAGTCCTCCCCGCTGACTTGTGTTTCACATAAAATTTGGAGACATTGCAAACCAAAAAAGGGTGAGTGTGCTTATTTTAATTTATGTTGTTGTGTGTCTTCAAGTCATTTCTGACTTATGTCAACCCTAAGGCCATCATGGGATCAAATTCAGCAACATAGCATAAAGACATGGGGGTTGTCAAGAAAATACTTTACTAGTGAACTCCCCTGATGATCTCCTCACTCCCTGTTAAGGCATTGGTCTTGGTCACTACATGTAAGTTGAGTACCGTATACTGGAATTCCAAAATCCTAAGTACTCCCGAATTCTAAATTGTCCACATACATCATTAAGAGAGTGCCACCTTTGCAGTCTGGTTTTATTTATTTATTTATTTATTTATTTCTATCACTGGGCCTCACTACCTCTGAGGATGCTTGCCATAGATGCAGGCAAAACGTCAGGAGAGAATGCCTCTAGAACATGGCCATATAGCCCGAAAAAACCTACAACAACCCAGTGATTCCGGCCATGAAAGCCTTCGACAATACACTGTATTACATTGTTTAATATTATTCTGCTATTTCTAGCCTGATATATATATTTGAATGAATTATTGAGAAGTTCTGATATTCATAAATAGTGCTTTCCCAATGAAGGGCAATTGGTATGTGCCTTTTTATGTATGTCATGTGAATAGAAAAGAAAATCTGCATAGCTTTATCATTTACAAATGTAAGTTGCCAAGGGGGGGTATAGATTTATATTTGCACTGTGGCAGCTGCAGTAGGTTGATAAGACATCAATATATACGCTTGCTTAAAAATAGGGCAAATATGAATTTTGAGTGTATTATAGGTAGGTCACAAATGGAGCTAGAAATAGTAGGGGCATACCATTGGAGAAACTGATATTCTCCCCGCACAGGAACTCAGATCTACTACAATACCTGATGTTTTGGAAGGAGGGGGACATTAGAAATGCACAGACTAGTTAATCCCTCCAGGCATCTCTGCATGTAGAGACTTGATGCTGTGTTCACTAGACAGGTTTCAATGTGAAACATGGCTAAGATCACATCAGAACATTGGTTAGCAAAAGGGAAAATAGCTAATAGCAAGAATACCAGGCAGAAATGAGATTCATCCCTGTGTAGAGAAGTCTGACATATAGCTTCAGTAGAACTTCAGTAGGAGATCAGTTTTCTTTCAAAGAGAAAAAGAAGAGGAAGCTGTAGTTAGTTACTTCACATAGAATACAAAGTCTGAATAGTAATCTGGAAGATGCCTAGTTTGAAAATCATCTTACCCATGTCTTGACTTTGGAGTTTAGGCAAGCCATCATCTTCTAGCTTCTCTTTCTAGAAGAAGATATTTTTTAGCATGTTTAGTTAAATTAAACTGTTATGTTATTGATTTGTTTCTTATTCAGTGACATTAATCAGACTCTCAAATGCTTTCATAAAAAGAGTTACCTAGCCAAAATAAATTAAGGCCAAAACAAATTCTGCCAGAAATGACTAGACCATGGCAGAGAACTTAGTCTCCTGCCAGATCACAGCCCTGGAACATGTGAAGTAACTAGAGTTACAGGATACAGATCTGTTCTTTTATCTTTAGCAATGGTGGGGAAGAGAGACGTACCATATGAGTATATTTTATGTTGAAGAGAAGGGATTGGATTACTCTTCATTCTGAAATGTTATTTCTTCAGTATGAATGGAGGAGCCAAATATATACATGTAATCTGAGGGAGTAGAATCTGCAAAAAGCTTAAGTGTTCAATTACCTGGATCATTTAAAAAGAAACTTCTTTGTTGCAGAGTTCAATAAACTTCATCTGCTTTCATCACATATACTTCTACATATTAATTAAATGTCCAGGATTCAAGATCCTTAAATGCAGACACAGCAAACTGCTTTATACAGCAGGATAGTGAAGAAAGCTGAGATGTGGTGCTGCAGAAAGGTTCAACAGATACCACAAACTGTTAATACAATATAGTGAACTAAAATCTAGTCTGAACTCTCCCTAGAAGCTAAGATAATGAAATGGGGACTGTTGTATTTTGGTCATATTATGAGAAGAATTTACTCACTATAAAAGGTGATAATGCTTGATAAAGGGGTGGGCTGTAGAAAAAGGGAAAGACCTTATTATTATTATTATTATTATTATTATCATCATCATCATCATCATCATCATCTAGATTTCTATACCGCTTTTCTCACCCCTGGGGGAACTCAAAGCGGTTTACAACATAGTAAATGGCAAATTCAATGCATCACATAAATATAAAAATATCACATATCTAAATGAATACCATATAACTGCAGATAAAAACCATTAAACTATAAAAACATCAAACATAGACATAAGCATGAAACATATTATTGCTGCAATTAATAATGTAGACCCCATCTCTTCCTCCCCACCTCACTCCCCAACTCTCTCTCCATAGCATTTCATCCCTTCCAGATGGATAGATGCAATCAGAAAAACAGTGCTCCTGAGTTTGCAAGACCTGAGCAGGTCTGATGAGGATTAGATGACTTGACTCTGTTTTCTAATGTGTGGCTGATCAAGCACCCTGGACACCAGATTGCCCCACATGGTGGTCAGATAGGGACTCTTGAGCCACCTGAGAGGCAACAGTAAGCCTTGACTGCCTAGCCACACTGAACACAGTTTGCCATTTCTGGGCAGCCAGGGGTCATAGAATCATAGTTGGAAGAGACCTCATGGGCCATCCAGTCCAACCCCCTGTCAAGAAGCAGGAAAATTGCATTCAAAGCATCCCCAACAGATGGCCATCCAGTCTCTGTTTAAAAGCCTCCAGCACACCCCAGGGCAGAGAGTTCCACTGCGGAATAGCTCTCACACCCAGGAAGTTATTCCTAATGTTTAAGTAGAATCTCCTTTCCAGTAGCTTGAAGCCATTGTTCCACATCCTAGTCTCCAGAGCAGCAGAAAACAAGCCTGCTCCCTCCTCCCTATGACTTCCCCTCACATATTTATACATGGCTATCATGTCTCTTCTCAGTATTCTCTTCTAGAGGCTAAGCATGCCCAGCTCTTTCAGTCGCTCCTCATAGGGCTTGTTCTCCAGACCCTTGATCATTTTAGTCACCCTTCTATGGGCACATTCCAGCTTGTCGACATCTCACTTAAATTGCGGTGCCCAGAACTGGACACAGTGTTCCAGGTATGGTCTGACCAAGGCAGAATAGAATGGTAGCATGACTTCTCTGGATCTAGACACTATACTTCTATTTATACAGGCCAAAACCTCACTGGCTTCTTCTCTCTGTTGTGGTTGTTCCCAGTTGTGACACCTTACCTAATGGCTCCAGAACAGTGAAGATTCCTATGACAGCTGTGACACAGAAGGAGGCAACAAAGGACTACCATCCTGTTTCCGCAGGATACCTCAGTTGGAAATATGGGATGGCAGTCAAGACAAATATTGTTGGTTCTATTTAGTAACTGGCTCAGCTGTATGGATATCTCTAATGTCAGGAAAGCCTAAATGCTGTGTCAGGATTCAGGATTTCCCCTGACTTCATTTAATACAGAGAAACTCTGTGTTAAGGCAGCTTTGCTCTGGGTTAAATCATATTAACCCCATACTGCTTTTGGCTGCCATGGGGCTGATCCAACTACACATTGACATAAGCGGTCAGTGTAGATGAGCCCTTGGAGATCTCTCATTCATGGAGTTACTATAACCTGAACTTCACTTGATAAGAGTTAACAACAAAGAATAAAGATGGAAGCCAAAAGCAGTTTTTAATAGATTGCAGCTTTTAAAGTTGTTTGAACTTCTCTTTTTTAAAAAAATATGCTTTATTTTGTTTCATTAATTTTTTAAAATCTGGAATTGTTCACATTGCATGTCATCCCAAGATGTCATGATAAAGAGTTGAAGATAAATATTGTAAGAAAATGTATAAGTAGACTCTGTATAAGCAAAACATTTGATCTACCCCTGAAATCTCTCCACAATCATTAAAAGTAAAGGTAAAGGTTTTCCCTGACATTAAATCTAGTCATGTCTGACTGGGGGGTGGTATTCATCTCCATTTCTAAGCCAAAGAGCCGGCATTGTCCGTAGACACCTCCAACATCATGTGGCCAGCACAACTGCAGGGAGCACTATTACTTTCCCACAGAAGCAGTACCTTTTGGTCTTCTCATATTTACATGTTTTGAACTGCTAGGTTGGCAGAAGCTGGGGCTAAGAGAAGGTGCTCACCCCGCTCTAATAAAGAACACTTTTCAGTATGCATAGAATAGGGTTAGAGTTAGGATTTTCTCAACATTGAGATAACTCACCAGAGGTACTTCCATACTGGAAATAAATTCTAGACAGCTCGCCAGGCTTAGGTGGCTGGTGTCACACCTTGTCTGAATTATATCAAGAAGAAGGGGGTAGTTAGCTGCAAACTCTTGAACAATGACCAGGTTAGCAAGAAGGCATGGCCTTCTTTGAAGTTCACCCAGAGGCAGATCAAAGCTCACTTGCCACAGCCATCCCACTTCTCAGGAGTTCAGTGGCAGGAGTGTTGCAGAGGAACTTTTTATAATGTCCACCTCATCCATTCCTTGTGAAATTTCTTTTATATATCTAATAGCAGAAATCTTCCCAGCTGTGCTTTTCTTTCTTTTATGCTTTTAAAAAACACAACTTTGTCTATCTTTTTCAATATCAGCAGTGTAAGAGCTAAAAAAAAGTTATATAGGTTTATGTGTAGTATTAGGAGGTTAGGGTCTGCCCCCCCCCCCCCCGGGAAGTGATTCAAAATTTTTGAGAAAATTTGTACCTAGTTTTGCTAATTGGTTGACTTCATGCTGTTCCCTGGCTTGTCAGTAAGAGCAGCCTTAAAAAATAATGATAGCTGTAAGACTCTGAGGTTTATCTTGTTATCTTTCACTGGAACTACAAGTGGCTTCTTCAATATTTTATTTCACTTCTATGGGACCAGCTGCCACACTTGCATGAATCAGTTCTTATGATATAGATTAGAACTTGCAATACCCAGCCTTGGGTCCTACTCTGATGTTGTTTGACTACAACTCTTCTACTTCCCAGCCATCATAGCCAATGTTTTGAGATTCTAATAGTTGTATTTGAATGATTCCTGGGGATTCGGTGTTGAGTAATATTGCCTTCCAAAAAGTAGTAACTAAATATTAATAAATACATGTTTTCAAAAACCTAATCAAGCCTTAGCCATTGTCTCTTAGGGTGCATTTACACTGTAGAACTAATACAGTTTAATGCTCTAGAAACATGGAATATGGAGTTTTACAGGATCTTTATCCATCTCTGTCAAATAGTGGTGGAACCTCCTAAAATTACAAAACTCAAGATTCCATAGAATTGGGCCATGACAGTTAAAATGGTGTCAAACTGCATGAATTCTACAATGTAGATGCACCCTTAGAGTTTACTTACATTATACAATTGTAGCAATTTGTTGCTACATCTGTTATCAAGGTTTTTGTATATGTCCTGTGTTCCTCGGTTCTGTAACCAACTTCTTGAACCTTGATTTTGCATATAGTTCTGGGCAGTGGGATGTGGGAGGAAAAGAAAGAAGATGACCCATCACAAAGTGCCCTTTACTGAAATTTATTTGTTTCATGCATTTCTACCCTGCCCTTCTCCCTCGAAATAAATAATAAACCTACCACCAATACCTAATAATTTTTTTCCTTTGCAATCTCATCAAAAATTCTCTTTGTTGTTTTATTATATTTCTCTCTGTGATCTTTACCTTCTTTATTTCATTTAGTAATAATAATTTGGCTGTTGCCTAAAAATAATAAAACTATTGGGCTGCTGTGGAAGCTTTGCTAGCAGAACCCATAATCTCTCTCTACTCTAACTACAACCTTAAAGATTATTGTTATTATTAATTGTATTCATAAGAATTGTACCTTCAGGGGTAATTTTTAATTTAAAAATCACAAAAAAACTTTTACTGTTGTATCTTCCAAATGTGGCCATTTTCATCCTGATAACCCTAGAAATGATGGTAAGGGGAGCCTGGGATCCCCCCCCCCCCATTGCCACCAATGGGCCGGATCTGGCAGCATTTTTCAGTTGCGGAAGGAAAACAGCTTTCCGGACAGCAGCCATTTTTGCGAGGTTCACAAAAAACAGATCTTCAGGTTTGCTGAAATTCATATAACAGAAACAGATCACAGTTCAGCCAAATTGCACAAACCTAGAAACGACAGTGGTGGCACGCTTTTCTAGAAGGGACACACAGCACCCTCTCTCCTGGCATGTGAGCTGTTACCCATTGCGTGGCACGTTTTTCCATTTACTCACTGCTCACCACTCACTCACTCCCTTGCTCACCACCTCCAAGTGCTCTAACACACATACCCCTCCCTGGTTTGGGCACTCCATCTCTAAAAGGTTTGCCATCACTAACTGTGGTATAACATGGCATTTCAATAATTTTGATAGAATGTGGCAGAAGGACTGGTAATTAGATTTTCCTGTTGCACATTGGCTTAGAATCATTTTGTTTGGATTTGTTTCTAGTTCTTGTAACTTTTTTCTCAAACAAAGAAAAATATTCTGGGAAAAATAAGAAATAGTACTGAATCTGTAGTATACATTTACTTACAGCTTTCCTTCAGTATATATCAATATATATATATTAAGCATATGTAGGGCCAAGTACATATTCACAGGCTTAGTAGCAAGCTCAAACAAAACCCTTGTATAAAGAATTTTTCACAGAGATGAGCAGGCAGACTAAGCAACCTCTTCTTAGTTCACTGATGTGAGAAAAGATGAGTGCAACATTTTCCATATGCACAGAGTCAGCATTTCAAAAAGCTGGGAAGACAATGAGAATATAGATTGTAGAGAGGGAAGAACAGAAATGAAAGGAGAAAATTTAAAATATTAAGAGCCATCTGGGGAAAGAGACCAAATGAACGTTATTATAGCAGACATTATTGCAGTCAATTCTGTAAATAGCTTTTTCAGCCCACCAGTCTCCTCTGGTGAGTTACATATCAGGAAGTATAAATTGGATGTCCTCAGTATCTATAAACACGGGCCTTGGATGCTTAGTTTCCTCTGTGAAACTGGCAGCAAACCAAATAGGGAAAGGTCCAGCCATTTACCATTTTAATTCCACTTGCTTGTACAAAGCATTTTTCTTAGCCCCGCATGTCAGCAAAATAAGCAATTAAAGGGTTCAGCGGTTAAATATTGCTACAAGTCATTCAAAAAATATCCTGTCATTTTGAAAGCCGGGCTGGGAGACAAACACAGATGGATAATAATAAACACATGATCCAGTTGCAAAAATCCATAGCTGGGAAAATAGATGCTGACACCATATCATTTTCAGTCACAATCTTTCATTCGGAAAAGACAATTGGTGAAATGTTAGGAGGAGAGAAGCTGTGAATGAATAAAGGTTTAATAGCTCTTTCCATTACCACATTCAATAGGGAGAGCAACAGGATGGAGGAGGTGATGGTAGTGGAGAGATCAATGCAAACATTACATTTGCAAACTCAGTCCAATGGTTATTATTATTTCATTTGTCAAGCCTTCGGATCATGGAAGTGAAACATTTAAATGAGCGCTTAAAGTCAAGCTAATCTTTTGGAGATTGTCCATTTATTCAAAACATTAAACTTAATTGATATTTCAAGACAGACTACGTTTGCATCTCTTAATATCTTTGCTCTGCCTGCCTTCGCTAGTGGATTTTTATTAAGCTGGTTAGACTGTACAGTTGAACTTAATGGGCACTGGATGAATAAAGACAATGTGCCACTCAGATATCCACGCCTTATCCATCCAAATGCATTATGGTAACAACTTCAAAAGAGCCTCAAGACTCTCATGAATAGGGTTGGCTCATAATGGAAAGGTCTTAGCATTTTCACTGGTCCAGCTGTCCATCTCCTCATTAGATCTCAATTTTAATAGCACTGGCCACATTACAATAGAACAGATTTGTTGACAGTATAACTACTTTGCCTTTGACAGAGTTTTGGTGAAAGGCTGTCATTGTTTGCTTTTCAATTTTTGAATAAAACACCACCACCCCTTTCATCCAGATGAAAAGATAATGCAGTTCTGAGAATTACAGTATGTGTTTGATTCAGACCTAAACATAACTTGTCAAATAATCTGTTGTAAAAAAATGTGCATGCACTGTTTTTTTTAAAGTCATTGTAAAAGAGATGTGAAACTCTATTGAATTATTCTAGAATACAGATTAAATAGGAGAGAAAGGGGAGCACAATAACCCTTCTTTCTTGCATGTTTCTCTCACTCTCCTCATATGGGAAGAGACTTTCTGGAAAAAAAGGAACTCTCCTACATGTGGAAGCTTTCCACATGATCCAGAAGACAAAAAAATCACTGTTCTACATCAGGGCATCTTAAACATTTTGCACTCATAACCCCCTTTTCCCTGAGAAATGATCCTAGATTTATAGATATAAAAAGTAGGTATACAAATCAAACAATAACTGATAAAAATAATACATGAATTTATTTTAAAACAATTATTTGGCAAACATATTATTTTACCATTTATTAAAGAAGAAAGCAAATTGACATACTAATGAGATGAATGTGCTTGTTTACTTTTCCATAAAGAATTAAATCTTGGGATGAATATTTGATACTGTGGGACATAGAACATATTAATATTTTTCATGCTATGATGAGAGGCTTGGTTTGCAGCCTTGTTGCAGAATGCACTCTGTTGGCTGTCCTTTTTTCTACTGAATTGGGGGATCACAATGAGATGTTTTCTTTTGAGGCATGGTTAGGTTCATTTGGAATCTTCATAATTCAGAATAATTTTGGAAAGATTTGCTTTTTGAAGCGATTTTGAAGTTTTTAAGGAAACCGGAAGTCCTTTTGCCCTTCTGAAGCTTTTTCCACCATTTCTGTTATGAAGTGGTAAGTGAGTCAGCTTTTCCCTGCTTCTGGTCCACAGATTGGATGAATTTCCTCCCTCTCCTCTCCCCTCGCTTCTGCCTTGAGCCTGGGAAGCATTTTAAACCAGAGTGGATGAATTTCCCCCCTTTGCTTCCCCCCTCCCCCCTTCTGGAGTAAAACAACTACTTTCAAAGTAAAGACCACCCAATGAAACAGGAAATAACACTTTCAAACCATTAAAGAAGAATTCAGAAGTCTCAGAAGTTTTGAAAAATTTTGAACATTTTTTTCTGTGAAAATTGGAATTGACTTTAGAATCGAACCACCAGGATCAAACAAGTCTAGTATGAACTTCCAACTTAAAATATTCCAAGTTGCAGAATGGGCCATATGCCTAAAATGGACTGATATCCCTCTTGTTCCCACCATGGATATCGATTACATAAATGCAATCAATATCCTTTCTTCACCACCCCAAACAAATGGGTAGTATTAACTCTTCTCTTCCTGTAAATTATTCTTGAACTTTTAATGACAGATGACTTTTTTATTTCAATTGAGTATGGTTTATGAACCCAACTTAGTTTTTTAGAATCAAAATTTGAAGGGAAATATTTCTGAAACTCAAATGATAGACATCAAGCAAAATCAGCATTTGCAAGGCTTGCTAGACGAGATAGGCTGATTTTTTTTATTAAGTACAGTTGAAGCATTTGCTGCATGTCATTGCTAACAGATCCATAATGTCTAAAACAGCGAGTAAATGACAAACTAATCTTATGAGATTCATGGGGTCACCATATGTCAATAAGGACCTTATCACATTGAGGTTGAGACATGCTGCCAGCAGGGAGTCCCTCAGAGCCCATCAGATGACACAGGGCCACTTTCAGTGGGGCTGTGTTGGGCTCTGTTCCAGCAGTATGCCAGCAGCACAGAGATATGGAGCCCAGAGTAGGTGGGTGTATACCTGACTCCTCATAAAAGAAGCTGGGACAGCAGAGAAATATCATGGAAAAAAATTCCATGATCCATGACAGTAAGGGAACACAGTTTTATGATGCCCCACAGTTTCCCCTGCTGTACCCCAGCTTCTCGGCCTCAATGTGATGAGGTCCTAAATTACTTAAAGGCATGGAAATATACATTTCCAAGTTATTTTGGTCATTTTCTAGAATGCCTGCATTCAGATGACTCATGCTATTTTGTACAACAATTAAGTAAGCCATTTAATCCAACAAGATATTGCCATTATAAATATTTTTGTCTTCTACTGCAAATGTGCATTTCCTAAGTTCTCTAACATCCATTTAGTGATGTGAAGTTTTGTGAACTAGTTATACCATCTGGTCATATCAGCACTCTTGACTCACCATTCAGCCATACAGCAGTTAAATTGATACCAACAATTTTGAGCCTGTCTGGGCCTATGGAATATATTTTTCCTACTCACAATAAGTCCCATAGTTTTGAAGATTCCCTGCTTCAAAGCTGGGGAATTTATGAGGTGCTCACAGAAGGGGCACATATTTTGTCAGAGAGCTTCCCTTGTAGTCCTGATTCAGACACAGTACTCTTTTTGTGAGGGCATCTCCCAATTACATTTCTCCCAATCTCACAATTATCCTTTTACACACCAGACATGCAATTACTGCTCAATTATATCTTTGTGAAATTATTTCCCATTTAGGTTTATTCCATAAATAATGCTAAAAGGTTGGTTCTTGCTTTCATGTAAGTAGTTTAGGATATTTGACATTAAGCAATACATGAGATTAATACTTAGCTATTTCCTGTCAACAACACATTAATGGCCAGTTGGTGTTTAATTAGGGTGAATTAACTCACCCATTATTATGTCTAATGGGCAGTTAAGTATAAGAGGGGATTGTTTAAGGACTCATACTTCATGGTTGCTGCAGTTCATAAAATAGGATGACATAGCTGCTGATGTTGCATCTTGTGATTGTAAAATATGCTAACTTTAGAAAATGTGGAAGTGGTTATTGAAAATGAGAACAGCTAGGTATTAAGGAGCTAAAGGCAATGCTAAATAAGGTGTCATTAGATTATTAATGCTTCACAACTAAGGAATGTCTGGCTCTCCAGATGTTCTTGGACCTTAACATCCATAATTCCATTCCAGACTTTGCCAGAGTGTGGAAGTAACTTCTGACAAAAATGCATTTGCTTATAACAAAATTATTCCATAATTAATGGGAACACAATTACATTGCATTACATACACCTTAGCAAGACACAATGTAATTCCTTTTGCAGTGTAACTACTGGTGAGGTGACCAACCTTGGAACAATGAAACCAAACAAAGAGATTGGGTTGAATAAGGGCCACTTTATTTAGCCTGTGTCATAATTATTTTGTTTTAGAGGTGAAAGGAGCAAAAAGAGGGGAGCCACTTGAAGTGTCTACTTCGACACAGACTTCCTTTGGGTGAAACATCTGAGCCCTGAGAGCTCTCCAGATATTTGCTCCCTGGTTGGTTAAAGGAAACCACAGGCACATTCACCCAGTGACAATGACTTCTATGTTAAGAAAATTCCAATGTTTTCATCTTAAGGGTTCGATCTTTTCCAAATGTGCAGGTATACACCAAAAATGGGTGCCAAGGTGAACATCGAAGCCTTGAATTATTTTCCTCATCACATTATCTGCCAGATGACACCCTGTTTATAGACACCACTTGAAGTAATTGTTAAAGTCGTTCAAATACATTATGGAGTAGGCAAAAAAAAAAAAAAAAAGGGGGGGGGGAGAGAACATTCCTATTTGGCTCTGAAGAAGCTGGAGCTCACACTGCTTCTAATTGCAAACTTTCCTGGCCTATATCTAAGGAGCCACCAAATACTTTTCTTTCCATGCAGTATCTTTGCCACACAGCTGCTCCAAGCTCTCTATAGGGAGATGGGGTGGGGTACAAATAAAGCTGCTGCTGCTGCTGCTTCCTCCTCCTCCTCCTCTTCCTCCTCCTCTTCCTCTCCTCCTCCTCCTTCTTGTCCATAAATTCAGAAGTTGAAGTTACTTCAAGTAGGCTTCCATAGACCAATGTGATGGAAGAAATTTACAATTAGTGTGGGATTGTTTACATTCAATAGATGAGTTGTTTGCTAGTGTCATGATTGTAGTTTTCAGAGCCATCTTTAAACCTGTTATTATTATTTTAAATTCTCCTTTGTGTTTTTCCCCTCTTAGTTCTCCACATCTTTCCTTCTCAGGGAAGATGTGCACTTCAGCAAGGGTGAGTAACTGTATTGAGGACAGACGGACCATAACCATGAGTTGTTTTGTAATTTGAAATTATGTGGCGTCATGGCATATTTTGTTTTTTCCCCAGTTTTAGGGCAGGTGATTATGTTGAGTTGAAAAACAAACCTGTCACCAAGCATACCTAATATATTTGACAAATGGATCATTTTAATAAAACAGTACTGCAGATAACTGCATTTTTTCTACATTGCTACAGGAAAATCCTGCAGTTGTAGAGAAAGCACATTATGACCTCATCAGATGGGGGAAGAATCAGTGGCATGCTCCACTGCACTTCCCTTTTCAGCATGGAGCCTGCTGGCAATTCTGGAGGTCTTTATTATGAGATCATGAGCCTAGTATCTTCCCTACTTTTGGAGTAGACAAGGGAAAAATAACAAATGGGATAGTAGAACAGTGTGCCTGATGAGGGGGTATTAAAAGAGTGAATAAAGGGGAGGGAGAAAGATGAATGGATAACCAAGGTGCTGGGCTTCAAATTGCATCTCTTCTCCACTTCCTCCTTCATAACTATAGCATGGGTCCCACTACCCTCACAACAACCATCTTCATAGTTTCACCTACACTGTGGGATTAATAAAGTTTGACACTACTTTAACTGCCATGCATAAATGCAGTGGAATCCCTTTTAGCTTCAAGCAGTAGGCAAATTGAATATATTGGAGACCAAATTAATAACTGAGAAAATTAAATTGGAGGTTCAAAAAAAGCTGGGATCCATGTGGCTCATGGTCCACATTCTCCCATCCTCTGAACTACAGATCTACTAGTTTTAAATTTATTTCTCCTTTCTAAGGGGCTTTAGTCATTATACTAGTTTTATAGAACTGAAGAAATGTCTAACTAATCATTATTTGTGCCTACAACTCTGGATGGCTTCCAGTGTGCACATGTCCATGTGCTGGTTTTGCTTCTATAAAAGAAGTATAAATAGTAGAGGTGTTTATCCCCACCCCCCATGTCTTTACACTTTGTGTTTCCTCTTCTTATAAAAGAAAATGTTGTGGCACTTTGAGTGTGAACCACTTTAGATCAGACTATGACAGTGACCCAGTAGTTGAAAAACAATATTGTACTCAACAGGCAGTTTTCAAGGGTCAGTTCTAGGCCGATAATTGAAAAGAATGTCAAGGGAGAAGCTGCAGCAAAATACAGTCAGTGGGGGAATGATAAAGTCACTCCCAGATAAAGAAGGGAATAAGGTGAGAAATTACTGAAATTCAAGAATAGGTCCTGGAACCACAAGCGGTGTGTGAGTGGACCTGATTCCAAAAACTAAATCACTTCTGTTTACTTGTATTCTGGTTTGGTTGGTGGTTTGTTGTGGGCAGAAGGATCAGATGGAGAAAATTGACACCCATATTCCCATGCAACTGATCATAACTCATTTAAAAGTGAACATATACAATTTAGCTGGCAACCTGCTGATCACCCTTCTCTAACATGTTGGAAATATCCCAAATAAGATCCTACGTATTTGGACTGTGTTGTTACTAGAAAGCTTATACAAAAACAAAAATATGCCTGCAGTCATATAGAGGATGATGTGTTCATATGCCTATACCTATATATTTATCTTTGCCTGTCAACCCCCGAAATAACGAGACCACACACCAGTATTTGGATTTAAAATATGGGCAACTTTTATTTATTGTTACCTGTTTAACTTTGACTGGATCTCAATCTATGGATCTTGAACTTGGTGGCAAAGCCGAGGTAGCCTTCCTGTCCGGCCTACCCCTCGGATAGTTAGGGCAAAACACCAGGGTCCCCTGGACACCCAATCTAGGCAACTTCTGAAGGAAATGTGTCAGAGAAGTCCCTCTCAGTGTATCTGAGACCATATTTTCTTTATTTCTAGGCCATTGTAATTCCCCTCACCTAATTAAATTGAATCTTGGGTGAGTGTTTTAGTTAATGGCATTCACACCTGAAGGGGGTAACTTGGGCGTATACCAAATTTTAGTTTTTCCTAACTGATTATCACCACAGATTGGGGGCAAATGTCCATTTCACCCCCACCCCCCACCAAGTCCTCACCAAAGCTCTAGAACCAGCTTCTGTTCACCAAACTTGTTGGTAAAGTTGAAAGATGGATACCATCTGTTTCAAAAATGGGGTCTCGTAACGGGTCAAAAACACTTGCCACGGTGGCATGTTGGTGGTGATGTCCGAAAGCTGGCAAATAGCTCTCCCCTTCTGGACATATGACATTTACATTTTTTTCCTCACAAATAGAAGTGGGAATGGTAAAGAAAAAAGAGAAGGTATGGATAATGGAGTTATTGTTAGTAAATTAAGTTCAATATCATATGAAAGCTGACTGGCACAAGCTGGGGATCACAACAGACACAGTGAAGACATCTGCCCTTGCACTATGCTACTCTGCTGCTGAGTATGCATGCCCAGTGTGGAACACATCTCACCATGCTGAAACAGTGCATGTGGCTCTTAATGAGACATGTCGCATTATCACGGAGTGTCTGCGCCCTACACCACTGGAGAAATTACACTGTCTAGCTGATATCGCACCACCTGACATCCGCCGGGAAGTAGCAGCCAATAGTGAAAGGACCAAGGCAGTGACATCTCCAGCCCATCCCTTGTTTGGGTATCAGCCAGCACGTCAACGGCTTAAATCAAGAAATAGTTTTCTAAGATCTACAGAGACACTCGTTGGAACACCTCAGCAAGCAAGAGTCCAAAAGTGGCAGGCTCAAACCCAGAACCTCAACCAATGGCTGATACCAAATGAGAGACTCCTCCTGGGCACACAGAAAACTGGGTGACTTGGAAGGTGCTGAACAGACTGCGCTCTGGCACCACGAGATGCAGAGCCAACCTCAAGAAATGGAGCCACAAAGTGGAATCCTCGACATGTGAGTGTGGAGAAGAGCAAACCACTGACCACGTGCTGCAATGCAACCTGAGCCCTGCCACATGCAGAATGGAAGACCTCCATGCGGCAACACCAGAGGCACTCCAAGTGGCCAGCTACTGGTCAAAGGACATTTAATCAACTATCAAGCTTGCAAATTCTGTGTTTTGTCTGTCTGTCTGTTTGTTTTTGTTAAAAATGTAATACAAATGTCTGGTTGCTGATGACACGATAAATAAAATAAATAAGTCCAATATCTAATATTCCGGGGGGGGGGGGGGGGGGTTGCAGTGGCAGGAGAAAATGCAATGTACATAGTCATTATTACATCCAATTCTTCATTTCCATTATACTTATTTTCATTACTTAAAGTATTTAAAAGTTCACATATATCTTCTATAACAAAGAGAGGAGCGGTATAATCAGATTTAAATCTGATAGTTGTGTCTTCTTATATCTTCTTGGATTTCCTCTTATTCTTCTTTTCCAGCCTTCTTCTGTAAAATTTCAGTATGATGTATTCTGTACAAGCATTTCTTGAACATTTCATGATCACAAACACTAGCCCTTTCTCGAACTGAATACATGCATGGGGCTTTCCCCCTTGAAAATACTTCTAGAAAAATGTGGAAAGAGTCATGCTGGATTGAGCTTAACTTGTGCAGTAAGGTTCCACCTTCACAGCTATGGCAACATGATATGGAATCCTGAGACTGGCATTTTCAGGAGACATATTTTGAATTCTGAGCCGAAGAACTCTCGAGTCACTATACATAAAATATCAGGATTCCATGGGATTTTAATATGGTGGTTAATGTGAGATCATCACTCTGTAACTGTGTCATGTGAAAGAGTCCTAGTATTTCTTTCACACAGTGGAAAATGGAAGACCATCAGCAGGACACAAAGCAACTGCACCCTTTGTCTCACATTCCCTAGTAGAGGCATACTGCCTCTGATACTGCAGCCTTATACTCATTACAGTGTTTTAATAGACTGCAGAGCCATAATGAGGAGTGTGATTACCCAGTGATAGACACTGGCCTCTGTGTGATGTAGCCTCTGTGTGATGTGAGAAGTGGCTCTGTATGTGTAGACACAAAATTTGTAGACTATTAATAACTTACGTTCCAGCTCTGATTGTAAAACGGCCAATCAGGACATTTTCTAAATCTCTATGCTTCCTGAAAAAGAAACCGAGAACAGGTTTTCATCTTTTTGTGTTTTTTTTTTTCACACTTGAAAATATTTGTCCGACTGATTGCATCGCTGGCTGCTTCTCTAGGTTAAGAGGTGGCTTTTTCACACCTGTGTCAATAATATATCCAATGTACTACTAAAAGCCTTTGTCACATCATGGTTCTTGATAGTTTGAGAAAATCCTCTGCAGCTGAAGGAGGGGCGTGGGCTGTTTTGAAAAGCAAATGTTAGCTTGGAAAAATAACTGTTGCCACCTGAAAATTTATCTCACTCCCTCAGGCAAGTTTCTTTGTTGGTATTGAATCAGAAATCTAATGTTCGACAACAATCAGGAAGACATAGCTTAGGCGGGTTGGCTCTGTTTGAGGCAGAAATAAAACATAAAGAAAAAAGCTAATTTAGATTATAAGAGTGATGTATGCACACTTGGAAATTCACTTAGAAAAAAAATTCTAGTAACTGAATTTCAAAGGTTCTTTATGGGTGTCCATTGTATATATTTTCTGATATCTTTTCAGAATTTCTCCATCCTGGAATCAGTACAGACTAGTCCGGTGTTATTTATCAGTCTGCACTCATTTGTGTCCATTATCACAGTTCTGCTCTTCAATGCTGAAGATTAAGTAATTGTACTAGGCTTGGTTGATTAAAAAAATGGTTCAAAACCTGCTCTGAATGTAAGGGGAGCTGGTGGTTCAATTGAATTCCATTTTTTTCTGGAAAAAAAATTGGAACTTTCCAAAATTTCTGAAATTTCCGAATCACTTTTTAATGGTGGAGAGAGACCTTTTGGGGCCTTGGAAGCTGGTTTCTCAAGTTAGGGAAGGAGAGGCTTGAATGTATGGGATTTGTAGTGTCTTTTGTGGCAAGCAACACACAGCAAACTAAGAAACAAACAGAGCACAGAGAGACCTTTTGGGGCCTTGGAAGCTGATTTCACAAGTTAGGGAAGGAGAGGCTTGCTGCTTGCCTCCCAGCAGGCTAGAGGGCTGAAAAATGCTGAATCATTTCTGACTCACTTCCTGAGTTGTAACAAAAATGGCGAAAAAAGCTTCGGAAGGGCAAAGGGACTTCCGGTTTTTAAAAATACTTCAAAATCACTTCAAAAAGGCAATTTTAATGAATTTATAATGAGTTACATGCTATCTGACATGGACCTATCCATGCCTAAATTGTACCTGTATGCTAAATGATGTTGGAGAAAGTACATGTTTGATGACCTCCATGGAGAGAGGCCAGTTATTGTGTGTGGTGCAACCCAATGTCATGGCAATGTCTACACATGTCATGGTGGAGCCAGAAGCTGTTTAAGTCCTGATGCTCTTTCATCTGCACTATTTCAATTTTAACTTTGTGGTCAGATCATACATATGGAAATACGGTAAGTAGGGAACAGGGAGAAAGGGAGGCTGAGTAGCAGTGCATTGGGATAAGGCTGGATCCTATGTCCCAGGGTTTATCTACACTGGCCTACACCTCACATTGAATAGAGGCCATGCCTGCATATTCAGATAACATCCAGTGACTCCCAGTCTGTACTATGTGGATAAAAATGTTAGATGAAATTGGGAAATCCTGGCGAGCTTCAGTGAAACTCTGCAACAACCTTGCCACTTGGGGTTAGTGTAGAACACTGCACTGGATCTAATCAAAATAGTCCAAAATAGTCCAGGGAAGATTGCTGCAGTAGCCGGTCACAGAGCTCCAGAGAACTCCTAACCATTGCCAGACACCTTAGCTGAAATCATGGGCACATGGAATTGATATGTAATATTTCTGCATAGAAGTGGTCTTGAATTCCACCAAACAGTTGAGATGTTATGTTTCCAATCCAGACAGTGACAGTAGTGGAATCCAGACTGTCCAGTTATGTTGAGCCCAGTTCAGCCCTACTGGATGGTCATCCTTACCTGGCTTATTGTCCTTGTCACCATGGCAATTGGCTTCTGAGCTACAAAGAGCTCTTGGCTGTCGCTCGGTGTCTTTGCTGACATCAACAAAGGTGCCTTCGTTACCAAGGAGAAGGAGGTGCTATTCCAAAGAGAATGAACTATATGTGACTTGACTGCATTGTCTGGACTTTGTTCCTACTGCTTGACATGACTTGGGAAGCAGAGCATCTGAGCAACTGCATAGAATCTGGGGCTGGTCCAAAGTAAAAAAATGCAGAAATGTTCCAGACCACTCCTGCACCAGTTAGGGGCATGTTGGGATGGTATTGGCATTGGCCTTCAGAATGAACATCCAGCTTGGATCAGACAAATTATCTTATGAGGATGTGATATAATAATTTGGGTAGTTGGGAATCAGGTAGATGTAGTTCATTTCCAATGTTGTTTTAATTTTAGTTTTGGATGGGCAGCTTGGAAGTGTGGGGAGGAGGCACACAATCCATCTTTCTGTGTCTGGTTTTGTTATTCCATGGTGGGTCATCAACATATTTTGTGTGTTTTCTTATTTGGTCACCAGGAAATGTGGCCATGGGTTTCCTTAGAGAACAGAGGTATTAGTCATTGTAGAAACGGGAGTGGGAATTGGCAAGGATTCTACATACCTAAGGAACATCACATGCATCAATACTTCATGCTGTTAGCTGTTAATGCAAATCAGTGGCAATTGTAGCTCCAGCTGTGTTTGCAGCTGTAAGTACCTGGTGCATTAACCCCCAGAGTGTCCCAAACGATTTTTGTCTGTCAGACTCTGAAAGCTATGACACCAATGTGCTGGAAAGCAAGGAAAGAAAGTATGAATAATGCTGAGAACAGACGTTAGTCAAGATTTTCTTTCTGTGTGTCCATCTTGCTGCTAGAAACCCTGCCTGACCTTGAAAAGCTTGTCACTTGATCTTAGTAGGTTTTCATCCTCCTAGGAATCCCTATTAAAAGGATCAGGAGAGGCTTCTAACAGGTTGTATCAATAACAACCTGTTAACAACATGCCAGGTTTCTTGAACCTTTTTCTTGCTTTCTTCAAAGTTTATTACATACCAAAACCTGTAGCTATGCCTGGGCATTTTTTCATGAAGAAAATTAATGTAATCTGGTCCTAGTTCTTATTACCATTGTTATGGGCTTCTTAGAGAGTCTTGGACTACCAACCAGACAAGTAGTGCTGATCTGACTGCACCACTTGACTAAATCTGCACTTATGATTTATGTAGGTCCCAGGCAGAAATGTTTGGAAGCCCTCTTAGAAATGTTAATCTTTTACAATTGAGTCAGATTTAATATTGTGGTTCAGAGGGCAGGATTCAGCTATAGTTTCCTGATGCGGGTCCAATGGAAAATGAAAGTTTACATACAGATAACACTTGAGGAAATAAAGGGGGGACTGAGGAGGCATATGAACACAGTGTTCATTCTCAGATTAATGTATCATTGTTGACTGAGTAGGGAATCGCTTTACTGGAACTATTCTGTTTCCAAGGGTAAAACAGAAACAAACAGCTAGTTCAGTTTGTGGTGAGGAATTCTTGGAGTCCAACAATAACGAGAAGGCACACATCCCTCATTAGTGTTTTAAGTAGAGACAACAATTTGTACTTATTTAGAAATCTGGATTTTAGCCCCTGGTAGCACAATGAGCTAAATCCTTGTCGGCAGGACTGAAGACCGCAAGTTGGAGGTTCGAATCTAAGAAAAGGGTGGATGCGCTCCCTCTGTCAGCTCCGGCTCCCCATGTGGGACATGAGAGAAGCCTCCCACAAGGATGGTAAAACTTCATAAACATCCGTGTGCCCCCTGGGCAACATCCTTGCAGACAGCCAATTCTCTCACACCAGAAACAACCTGCAGATTCTCAAGTCGCTCTTGACATGAAAAAAATATCTGGGCAATCTCCATGATGCTCAAAAAGAAGGAATTCTCAGTGGTTCAGACATAACCGTAGTCATAACTGCAAAATAAAATAAAGCAGCAAAAAAGAATCAATTTAGCTAAATATAATTAGATATGCCCTATGCTCTGAAAAAAGATAGAACTGTAGTATAAACACCACAGAGACAAGGTAGCAGTAGTGGCTAGCTATTATTATTATTATTATTATTATTATTATTATTATTATTATTATTTTACTGACACAAAACACAATATGTCACAGCAAATGAGATCTTTTGGCATAGTAAAATTATTATTGTTATTATTAGTCCACTTTGCTTTCTTCATTGAGATGGAGAACTACAGATTAAAAAGGCAACCTCAGTTAAAAACACATATCATCAGTTTAAAATAGCACATAAGACCAACACATTAAAACAATCCGTTTATACTTTAAAATTCATAATTTAAAAATCATCTGAAAGAGACTGGTCTTTATAGTTGTTTTAATACAGACAATGTATTGGGCTCTCAAATATCTTGGTGACTGAAGTAGATGTCCCACAGAGGGCCTGAATTTACAAGGTAGATTATGTAGGAGGAAATAACCCTGTAGGTAACCTGGAACCCAAACATTTAGGGCTTTAAAAGTAACAACCCATTACACCTTGCTCAGAAACTATTTGGTAACCAGTGGAATGATTTTTATATTTGTGTAATGAGATCACTTATAGAGGTACTAGTAATTAATTTGTCTCCCATGCTTTGAACGGACTGACATTTCTGAACTTTGTATTGAGGTATAGCTCAATGCATAGCACATTCCAGAAGGTGGTACAGCCCAAAGTATGGCACATCGCAAAAGTCCTACCTTAAAGTTGCCAGTGAGTGCACTACCATCTTTAGAGCCTTCAGCTCTAGGAAGGGGCACAGCTGGCAAAACAGCTGAAGATGATAATAGGCACTTCTGCCAGTTATAGCTATCTGAGCTGTCATTTGGAATGATAGATGAAGAAGCATTTCAAGGCTGCAAAAAAAGTTTTTCAGGGGGAGTGTAACCCCATACAGGATTAGTTGACACACCAGTTCAGTCAAATAACTGACACAGGCTTCTTTGTGATTTCTTCTACATTATGGTAATTTACTAAAGTTCTATCACAGTATTTTTTTAAACAATGCTACCTGTGTGTTTATAAATGAAGGATACTGGGGAATATAATGTTTAATTGTAACGATGTTTGAAATTTTTTTCTAACGTTAATATTGCCTTTACATGTTGCACCTTTGTGAAATGAGTCGGATGTTCCATCAGTTTAATGTGCTATTAAAGATACAAATTGGAATCCCACCAGTTGAAAACATTCCTGGAATGCTTAAGGGTATTATAACAGAGTTTCAATTTTTCATTTTGTCAGCTACATGCTGTACATTTATTAACACAATGACACTTTTTGCTAAGCAACAATGAACTGTGTTCACCCTTCAGGCAAACAAGCACCTCAAAGCTCAAGGGCTTTAGCTCACAAGCTGTCTGCTGTTTTGTCTGGGAAGGTTTGCTTCTTGTTATGAACCTAAATGTTCGCAACAGGATCACAATAAAGAGGTAGCCTAAAGGAAATATGAAATACATTGACAATGAACTGGTGGAAGATACACAGATTTGAAAGGAAGGACGTCAGTGAAGCTTCTTCTTTGTGTTGTCTTGTTTTAGCATAAAGGAATACTCAGTAGGGGAGAGCATCACTGGTTAGATACCACAATATCTTACAAAAGATCACAAGCTCAGTTGTCGACTTCTTCATTGTAAGAACGGGAAATAATAGGGTTGGGAAAGATGTTTGACTGACGTCTCCTCAAAATTGTTATCAGTTGAATACATAGCATTGCCCTACTATAAGGCATATGCATTTTATTGCTTTTAGATCACCTTATCACCTTATCTCAACTGCTTCGACCTCCCAAGTTCTATTTGAAAGGCATGAACTGGTAAAGACACTGGACTCCTTCAATTCAGCTTTCACCGGAAAGCAGCACTTATATTTATTTACACAATATATATACAAGACAATCATCAATAATCTCCACTCACATCACAGCACACTGCAAGAAGCACTCTCTTATCACAGAGCTTTTTTTCTGGACAGCACAGGAAGCTTCAGAAGTGACGTTCTACCAATACTACATATCTCTATGTTTTAACCCAGGGGTCCTCAAACTAAGGCCTGGGGGCCGGATGCGGCCCTCCAAGGTCATTTACCCGGCCCTCGCTCAGGGTCATCCTAAGTCTGAAATGACTTGAAACCACACAATAACAACAAGAATCCTATCTCATCAGCCAAAAGTAGGCCCACACTTTCCACTGAAATACTAATAAGTTTATATTTGTTAAAATTGTTCTTCATTTTAATTATTGTATTGTTTTTAAGTGTCTTTTGCACTACAAATAAGATATGTGCCATGTGCATAGGAATTCATTCATTTTTTTAAAAAATGTATAATCCGGCCCTCCAACAGTTTGAGGGCCTGTGACCTGGCCCCCTGTTTAAAAAGTTTGAGGACCCCTGTTTTAACCCATGTATTGCTGAAATCACACAGTTTAAACAATAAGCAATTTTCATTCCATATAACATTACATACTGGCAATCCCCTCCTGAAACATTGTGTTAGGTTAAGCATACTAGAACTGATTTATCAAGAAAACCTTGTTAACACTTCAATACATTTGGTATCATTACTACGCATAACTGCATCACACTTTTAACTTTGTCTCTTGGAGTTCCATAGACTAGAGTTCCTCTTAGAAGGGGAAGTTCCATAGAAGAGTTCCTCTTCAAGAACTTATTGCATTTACATTGTTACATTCACAATCTTTCAATGCATTTTTGTTATTACAATTATTTTTGCATGTCTTCATTTTAAATACATTTTAAACTCATAACATCAACAATTGTGAAACTTTGCTTTTCTTAACTCAATCTTTTTGACTCCTTTGTGTCTGGTTTGCTTCCCAAAAATGTGTATCTGTTAGACACTTTCTTAACTGGCTAATGAAAAATCAATTTCACTCTTCTTTTGATTCACTGCATATTTCATCTCAATGATTGACCATGCAAATACTCCAACATTTCATTTCAATCATACAAAACATATTTCTCTCTTGTCACCTACTGAAAAACCAATAATGCATATCTGTGCTACATTCTGACTTCAGTTGTACATTTTTCTTCACTCTTCAGTGATATTTTTAACAACTCAGTTGTACATTTGTGTTTGTATCTCCACACACTCTTCTAGTAACATTTAAACATTAACTGTTGCTATGTCTTCTGAACATCTAAACTTTTACATTTTGTGTTCAGACAAGCACACATTACTAGTAAATGTAACATTCATTTTGTTAATGGAACACTTGGCCACACCTTGGTCCAGAGGTACATTTCTCACACATTCACTTTTGTTCTTCTTGTTGAAACTATCTCTTTTACTCTGTTTCACGCTGTGACACTCAGACACACTCTCTCTGAGCATTGTCTCCCTTTATTATTCACTACAACACAATTTGTGTTGCCAAATGGTATTTAGGCTTCCCTTTCTTCTGAACCTGTCTTGGGATCCTAACTAGTGGCAAATCTTCTTGTTCACCATTGTGAACAGTCAAGCTTGCCTCCTCCATTTCTGGCTCTTTCTTAATTGAAGACTTGGGTCTTGTAGGTTGCTGTATCTTTTGTGGTGATACCTGTTTTGTGTGTCTTTGTGTCTTTCCTTATTCAGGAGTTTAAGCTTTCTCCTCTTTAACTGACTGTTTCTGACCTTTTGATTCAGGAACATTCACCCCTCCAGTTGCAGAACTTTCTCCTGTTTCTGCCCTTTCTTTAACATCTTTCAGAACCTCCTTATTCAAGTGCAGTCTATCCCAACCTGCATCTTTATCAAAATATTTGAAAACCTTACTTTTCCATATGAAGTGTGGAATTTCATTTTATCATGAAAAATATATATGAGAAAATGCATTTTGTACCATTTGGGTTCATCTTTGGCTCTCTGGTTGGCACACATTAGCAAACTGACCAAAGATTTTTTTTTACGTATTACAAGTTTGGAGGTCTGTTGTACATCTTTTTGAATGGGGTTTCATTTATGGAATCACACCATAAACGACTCACAATAAAATTGGCTGTGTCCACAACCCAGATGGACTATTATAATCTTTTCCCATGCATACTTTCATTCTTTGTAGTAACTCTGTTCTCCTTTCTACTAATCCTTCCTCAGAAGGTTTAAAAACTCTATGTGCTTGTACTCAATTTCATTCTCACTCAAGAACTCATCAGTGTGATCACATATATCTTCCCTTTTGTCAAAAATCAATGTTCCTACATTGTTGTATCTGGAGTCCACTAGGAAGAGCATTCACCCCTTTATTGTACAGAAAAGGGTTGGTTTGGGGATTTTGTGTGAAGGGACACAAAGCCATCTCTGAAGAGCTTTATGAGTCTTGTGGTTACTCTTTGCCCACAACTGCTGTGCAATATGGTATGTAGGGAAAATGCATCTTATTTTCAAAGACGATATCAAGTCAGCTGTTTGTGCTTGCTTTCATGATTCATTATGGTTCAGATAGAAATATTTTAAGTACTAGAGGAAGAATGGAGAAAAGTATTTTGTCTTTTAAAGTCCAGTGAAGCCAAGCATAAGTTGAATAGGTAGCAAGCAAACCTTGGACACATTACTGCTACTTAGGCTTGAGCCCAAATCAGTTTGAACAAAAATAATTTGTAATATTTGGTGATCCATTTTAATTAATATATGAAAACAGGACAAGTAGGGGAGAGATGAAAAGTCTGGCAAAATGGATTAAGGGAGACAGATTTTATTGGTTTTTGGAGAGGAAGGAGTTAAGTATGCAGTATATCTGAGGCAGGGATCTGTCACATCTTTTCTCCCTTCCTGGCAAAAGCAACATCTGTCCATTTCTTTTTGGAAAGTTTACTAGACTCCTCTGTGAGAGGACCCTGCTGGGAAATCACTTTCCCAGTAGCACTTGCATAGGGCAGGCATTGAAAAGTCTCTGAGCATGATGGGAGTTGAAGTTTTTCTCGCTCTCTCTCTTTCTCAACCAATAAAAATCCTGGTTGTGTCCATGCTCTGATTGGCTGAGAATGGACACAGTGGGCGACTACAATTCCCAGAACCATATCTTGCTGTTTGTCTTATTTTAAAAAAATGTTATGGTAAAAACTTAAAATAATTAAAAAAAAAAGTAGATGCGTGAATTGTTTTGAAACTTGGCAAGCCTGTAGTTGTAAATAGGGTCTAAAACTGAGGTAGGTTTCACACAGATAGGCCTTTAAATGGTTGAGGATTGAGCCTTTAAAATTTCCCATTGTAGCCAATGGGCCAAATCATTGCTGAATGCAACAGCAACTCCTTCCCCATTTAAGTATCTTCTTGGTAAACAGAATGAGGGGTCAGCCAACAATGGACCCCAAAACAGCATGCCTTTTGGCTGAGTTGCACCCCTGCTGCTGATGTCTCTGTTCCTCCATACTGCCCAAGAAAGAATATTTTTTCTTGGTGTCTTGGCTTTCAGATGTGTTCTTGGGCTTATTTCAGGTGCCAATTCCAAAAATTGTATTGGATAGACTGCATTAGCTCTAGTTTCTTAAGATATGGTTATCACAATTTTCTATCGGCAAGCAGATGAAGACTGGTGCAAAGCATATGTTATTTATCTCAAAAACTAGAGTCGTTAGGGGAAAAGTGATGCCATTTTTTGAATCAGCTAGTTAATATACCCAGAAATAGGGCTAAGATTTGAGGCACCAAAAATGTGTTGACCAGTGTTATGGTATAGTTAGGCCTGAACCCTGCACATTAGGGGGAGGTTAGTTTTCCTATTTCATGAAGACCACATGAAGTGACCTATCATATTTAATTCTGGGTACAAAAAAAGTTATGGCTTCTCCTTCCATAGGGCATAAAACTGTTGATGGAGATGGCAATGAATTGTTTTCTTTAATTTTTGTCCTCTGAATTACTTATACAATTTATCAAGTCGTGAGAAAAGTAATTAATGTCCATATGCATTTAGAATAGATATTTATGGAAATGCTTTTATTTACAGTGCCTATTTTTCACAGTAATACATTTCTTATAAGGTCAGACAAATAACTTTGTTGCTTAAACTGTACATTAAATCCCACATGAGCATCATTTTGCTTGCTGGCTGTGGCAAATGAGTTAATCTGAATGAGCCAAAGGAAGGTATTAATTAAAGTTTCACCTTTTGACAAAACTGAAGTTGTAAGCATCATACAATTACTAAAAATTTGCTTGGCTAACTAATAAACAAAAAATCTCAAACATCTTGGAGTACAGGAGGTGAGTGGTTAATAGCCATGTTTTCATAGTATGCTTTTCACAATGCCTCTCTTTTAGATAATGAAGACACTTACTCATTGAATTTAATCAATTAAAACCACATGGCAATAATTCTACAAAGAATTTTCAACATCATGTTTGTTACAAACATATGTCCTCACAAAAGAGAAAAGGACCTTGAAACCCAAAGAAATATCTAGGGTATTGTATGAAGATAATACCTATTTTATAACTGTAACACTTTCTATAACGTTGTAAATATTTCTCTGCACAATGGTTTCTGATTTTCATCCCAAGGAGGTAGGATTAAAACCTGTTGTCTTACTGCTGTCTTACTAAATAAGTAGGTCAGGTATAGCATGTATGGCATAAGTATACCACATATCAATAGCCCAGGTGGATTCCTGAAGTAAGGAATATAAAGCAGTGCCATAAGTACATTAAATGATCAATGTAGACCCATATAATGCAGTTCAAACTGGATTATTTGGCAGTGTACATGCAGCCACTTTTAGATGTTTGAAGAGTATGATCCTGCACTATGTGATTAAAACGGGTCACCCAATGTTTAAAAGTAAATATATTGGATGGAAATTTATAGAACTATTATGTAATTCATAGTCTGCATATAACCATTGGAACATTGTTTGGCTGAACAGGTAAGGATCTTGGCTGTTAAATACAGTTTGTACCACACTTATGAGAATTCAGAGGTCAACTTAAATTCAGACTTTTTCACGTATAAGCAGCACCCTTTGCCTATATAAGCACTACAATGATAGAGTCATTTATTCCCATTGAAAGCTACCATGCTGCAGTGGTTTGAGTGTTGGAACAAGACACTGAGAGACCATTGTTCAAATCTCCATTTGGCCATAGAAACTTACAGCAGGTGACAATCTCTCAACATCAGAGAAAGGAAAGGGCAAATTCCTTCTGAACAAATTCTGCCCAGAAAATGCTGTGATGGGTTTCAGAGTTTCCATAAGTCAGAAATGACTTGAGGATACAAATCAACTTATGACTATTTCAGTTTCCGCACAAGAGATATTGTAATTGTGTAAATGACAATGTGATTGTACAGCTCCTAATGGGTGTACCACAATGCCATACAATGTTGTCCAGCCACAATCCCAAAGGTTTCAACATACAGCTGTGCTTATTGTTTGGGTCAATGGTTGATTTGTGTTAACAAGGCCAGAGATGAACTGCATTCAAGAAGAATCTCCTTGTGATTGCTGGGTTTGTTCAAGCTTAGCCCGCACATTCTGATTCAGCATCTTATTCTTCATTTTGTTGCCATTACTTGAAAACAACAACATAGAATGATGATTTAATAGGGCAATGTAAATGGAGTGGTAGGAGAGAATCATAATGATTCAAAATAAAATTGTGTTAATATTTCATGCTTTATGTATTTCAAATATATCTTGCTATGTTTGTATGCAGCCTTAAAACAAATGTTTTGGGGGTAGACTTCTCCATGTACAGATATCTTCACTGAAGTAGTTTTATTACTGCCACATGCTACTTAATGATACATAACAGCTCAGTACATTAAGATTTTCATTGACTTTAATTATAGATAAAGCAATCAGTTTGTAATGGCAGAAATAGAAATTGAGGTGGTCAAGAACTGAACTGAAAGCACCCATCCTGGAAATCAATAATGTTACATATGAGAAAAGCACCTTGATTATTCAGTGATTAAAAAAAGATCCAAAGAGAAAAATGCAGAGGTATCATCTGAAGAACAAATCATGCATCTAGTCTACAAATAACAAATTATGGAGCATAACCCTTTGCATCCATAGCACTGGAGACTAAGATGCTTTGCTGTGATCATGGACAGCAGTTAGATTAATGGTAATTTGAATTAGAAAGTTTAACACTTTAAAATTATTTCTACTATAATGCTTGATTTTAGCTATGTTTTGTTTTAATCTGTCAGCCTCACAAGACAGGCAAAATTGTCTGTCGTATGACACTTCCACTTCATTTGCAGCATGGATCCCACTGCCTCTCATCCTAGGATGTTAATTTACTTCTAGCTGGGCTCCATGCCACAAGTGAAGTGGAAGCATTGTAAACCGCCGCAACAGCAACACAGGAAGCTTCCTGTGTTGATAGGAAACAATGGGGGGAAGCCAGATGGTGGACGTTTCCCTCCATGAGATGGGGTGAAGGGGAAGGTGGGCGATGTGGGGCAACTTGTTTCTTATGCCCCATGTTTGATTCACCATGATGCTTGGTGAATTCCAGTCTTAATGTGATGAAGTCCTGTCTTGTGAATCACATATGGGTTCTAAATTTAGAAAGAGAGAAAAAGACATATAGCCAACGTCATGTTACTTATAAACTGTAATTCCATTATTCAAAGGTAAGTTAGCAAATCAGAGAACCACCACACAACAAAAAACTGGATTTTCTGGATAACTGCAGCGTATTTTTGGAACAATGTTCCATCTACACAGGCCGTATACCTGTGTAGGAGAAACTTTGTAATCCCTTTATAATTCCTCTTGAAGTTGACTCGAGATCAGGCTGTCTACAAAACAACATCCCCAATGTGACTTCCAACTTGCATCCAGATGGAAATTTTGTGTTAGAAAAACTCATTAGAAATTCCAGATCAAGACATAAAATCTACTGCAGGTGATCTGTGTATAAAGAGTGCAGTGCTTTAAATAAGAACATGCATTTGGAACATTTGTTAGGACAGGCTAATGTGTCAGGAGTTACAGAGAAAAACTGGAAACACAAATCAGAGGAAAAGTAAACAAATGCCTCCCATCCTGCAGGGAAAGGACAGTGTTCCCATGGGGCACTCAGTTTTAATGCCTTGGTTTGCTCTGTTCCAGACATATGCTGGTAGTGATTTATTATTGTGCTATATGAAAAAAGCATACAGTCTATAAAATTCTACAATCAAAGTACAAATATTATTTCCTCAACCCACCCACTCCCCATTCCCACCCATGAACCTCCACCCAGACTTCTGACACCACACCAAATGGAACTAGTATCTAACAAAACTGTATCCTTACAATTACACTAATGCATTCCCCATGCAGCTAATTCAAAATCTATTTTCTCTTCTTTTTTAAAAACCCAAAGGCAATTCTCCATTTCTTTAAAAAAAACTCTTTATTGTTTCCTCCCCTTATACCATTGGGGAGCTTGTCCATTTGAATATACTTGACTAAGTTTCTTCTCTAGTCCTTAATGAGTAGCTCTTTTCCCCCCTTCCAAGACTTTGCTATTATAATTCTTGCAGCCACAAAACTATATATTGGCAAATTTCTATATCTTCTTCACCAATTCTTTCATTAAATAAGCCCAGTAGGCATATTTTTGGGTTTTTCTTAACTTTATTTTAGAAATAATTTTATTAGTTTCTTTATTACATTTTCCCCCTTTTTACCTCCCTACAGGTCCACCAAACATGGAATAAGTTTTCTTTTAGTTGCAGACAAATGCTGATCAACTGTTTTCAAGCATCCCATTTACCAAAGGAGCTAAAAAAAATAACCCTTAGTTTGGATGGATCAAAACCAGCAGAGCTTTGTGGACTCTCTTGCATCTTCCAGATGATTCTTGTAATGCAGATATAATCACTTCAAAGCGAATCAGATTTCATAAATCCCCATACTGACCCAGATTAAATGAATAAATGGAATAGCATATGTTTGTTCCATATTAAAGTCCAAAGCAAAGCCAAGGAAATTGTCAAGAACACTGTGTTCAAATCAAATATTTAGTCAGTGTAGTCTCATGTCAATGCGGCAGTATATCTAGTCCAGGTTTGGGTCTAAATTTTAAAAGAGCTATCCAAGTTACACAACTTCTCTACAAGATGGATTGTCCCTTCAAAATCCAAACTTCAACCTGGAATAGATTTACTTCCCATTGTCATGGAAGCCACCAGCCTTCGTGTGGTATCCATGCAAAATTTAAATAAATAATAACTATGAAAAGAAACTAATTTTTGCACCAAAATTGAGAATAAAATGGTGGGAGGATGCATGCTCCCTTTCATATTGGAATGTGTCAGAATTCTCCAGTTCTCAAACAGATGTCATTGCCGGAATTAGCTTTAGTCCCATGGGCTGTAGGTTGGCAGATGCTTGATAGCACATAAGTGAAAGGGAGTCCCATATGACATTCTGGAATACTGTGTATCTTTTGAAGTCAGCATTTTAAACATTGTGGAGATGCCATCAGAAGCAATTCATTCATTTGCTAGCACTCTGTCAGTTACTTGCATTTCTAGGCCAATATGTCTTTCTTTCTTTCTTTCTTTCTTTCTTTCTCCCTTACTCTGTGTGAACTTACCGTAAATAGTCAATATTTGTTTATAATTAATGTCACTATATTACTTGATTATCAGATTTATTGATTTAAAAACTTCTGGTAGAGTAAGAACAGTGCCCTAATTATTCAAGCCATAATGTTTTTTTTAATTCCTGTATAACAGCATTTATAAAAACAATCATTTTAAAAATATGTGTTTATTGTTTTCTTGCACACAGGAGAGACTAGGTCTTTCGAGGGGATGTCTGCTATGATGCATACATATGTAAGCCTCTGAAGTGATTTACTGACTTTAATTCTTTCCCTGTACATCTTATTGTTGTGTGGCTTTAATTTGCATTGTAAACTACCTTGGGAAGGGCAACGTGTAAATAAAATTTAAGAGCACTTTTGTCTCTCTCGGAGCTGTAGTGGAAGCTCAAAGTGTTTTTCCCAGAAGATTAAGTGGAGAATGAATTGAAACCAGAGGAAATGAATGAATAGAATTATTAACAAAAGACCGTGGAATCCAGAACAGTAGGGAATATGGTGGATATTGAAGCCTACTTATTATTTAGTAACAGCAAACAAGTTAGAGACTAATTTGCAGAATTCATTGAACTCTGTCTTTTTTTTAACCCTTTTAACCTTCAGAATGATGTGTTCCACCTGAATTATATATTTAGATTCTCTTCTGTCGAAAGTTTCTACAATGGTGGTACCTTTGGCAAGATTGAGGGCTATTTTTTTTTTACTCCAGCACTACCAGTAGAATGTGGATGGTAGATGGGGGGGGGGGGGTGCTGATGGAAAAGTTTAAATCCCATTGCCTCATCATCATTTCTCTTTATTATAGATGTGTATGCATTTCAGCATGTGAGACTGAATGAAAAAAAAAATGAATGGATGAATACTGGTGTGTTTCTGTCCCCTCTATCTTTGTTTCTGACCTTCTTCATTCAGATATCTCATTGCCCATTCCTAAAATATATTCCTAGAATATAACCTCTACAAAAGTAGAAATTTTTAGAAAAATAGGATTCTAGTGTCTAGATCCAGGGAGGTCATGCTACCCCTCTTTTACACTTTGAACTCAGTTTACAGTAAATGAAGTATACCGAGTATAAATGGGTAAAGTGGGAGGAGAGATAAACTAAAACTTTTGAATCAGTAGAAAAGGGATGGAAAAATCATTAGGACTTCCCTGCCAAATCAGAACAGTTAGATGAGAAAATACGCTCTATTTGAAAACTATCAATAGAGATTTATTGAACCATCATATCAGTTTGAGTGGACCCAACTTCATCTTATTCAGAAGCTAAAGAGAGTCAGGCCTGCATAACACTTAGACATAATATCACCTTTGACTGCCAGTAACTAGGGTACAAGTAGATACATGTGAGAGTTTAGGCTGCTTTTCATGGGATTTTGTAATTTCTCTATTTGTTATGAAGGGTTTTTTATAAACCATATATTCCTTTTTAAATAGCTCAAAACTAGACTAGGGGCTCATCTACACTGCCAGAAAATGCAGCATAGATGTTGCTTGAGGCTTGGGGTGTCCTAATGACACACCCAGGCTAATGCAGATTAACTCAGAGTATGCCTTTTACTGTGGTTTACAAACAGATTTAAAAGAATACCTGTGAAGACTTGGATTTTCCTTGAGGATCTAGATCTTTGCAGGTATTGAAGCAGTAGAGACTGCTAGCTGGAATTGCCATTTGCAATCCCAGGTGGCATCTCCACAGACATCCCACACTCCTTGGGCTTAGGCAGTCCAGGATGGCATGGCCACCCTTCCCTCCCTGCCCCCTGTTCCTCCCCCCAAAATCCATAGAAATATTTCTTATTGTTTCTGGAAGCTGCTCATTTTCCTTCTTTACCATTACTGATGATGAGATGGGGCTTTGGCATAGAAAGGGTGGGCTTTCCTCTCCAAAGCCTCATCATATCATGTTAGGGCAAAGAGGGAATAAGAACACCTCCAGGAACAGTAAGGAGGCTTTCTATGAATTTTGGAGGAGAAATTGGGAGCAGGGGTGATAGGAAAGCATTGGGCATGGTCAGGTAAGCCTGTATGGTCAGTTCTCCATCAATGTGGCAGGTTTTTATCTCCTCATATGGGGCCGCAAAATGCAGCAGGAAGTGGCATATATATATATATATATATATATATATATATATATATATATATTCTTTTTCCAAATAGACAACCCGTGTATTTTATGCTCAGGGATCTATATATCTAGTTAGAAGAATTTCTCTTAGTTAATATACCAATTTAAATCCATTATATATCAGCCATACAAGTAGCAAATCCTGTACCTATTCAAACTTTCATGACATCCTCTTATACTCTGTTCTATATGCACTTTATATAAAATAAGTACTGTTACAAAGAAGATCGGCCTTTCATTACTGAAGGTTTTAAAGCAGCATGCATTGTCAACAACCTCATATTTTCTTTGATAGTCTTATGACAGAACAGGTAAGTTAAAACACATGTCTCTCTTTTTAATGGTTGAATAGATACTCTGACTCAATTTCATTGAACAATGTCATCGGATCACCTCTTCACAGTTGCCTGTGACTGTTTTCCTATCTAGTGGAAAATATATCTGCTGGAAACCTGCCGTGTTCTTTCATCCAGCAGCATACAAGGGCAATAGCTACTTTCTGTTTAAATTATGCCAGAGCAATGCAAGTGGAGAAGAGACACACTTTTTCTTGGAAGACAGGTGCTTATGGCTAAGAAAACTCATCCTGGTTTGACAGGTAAATACGCCTCTTGTTTTAGACAGATTTGTTGGAAATTTAAATTTGTCTCTGCTGAATTAAATCAGTAGACACAATATACCCATGTTCATTTTCGGCTCTGACACTGGAATAAATTTGACATCATTATTGGAACAGGATTATCTACAATACATAGATGAGAAGAGGGAAAAGGTATCTTAGAGTGATGGCTTGCCAGCCACATAATTACCTGTGCCTTAGACACTGCAAATAAACAGATTGATCTAAGTTTATGATGCAGTTTCACCATCTCATATCAATTGTCATTTATATTTTAGAAAAATATGAATTGCTTTTCTCCTAATCCAACAATGGATTAGGAGGTCAAATTTGATCTGGCATACTGGCTCATTTGATTTCAAAAGCCCTTGTTGTAATTCAGCCAATGATTGTACCTAATGTCAATGAGGAAGTGGAAGCCAGCAAGAGGTTTTAAGGCAAGAGATTTTAAGTCCTGAAATTGAGCATTCTGTGTCTCCTATAGTTAGTGAAGGCCACATTCCAGAAAGGGGCCCAGCTTTCTCTAGGGAAATGAGTTCAGAAGATGAATTGCCAGGAGATGAGCCTAATGAGCCAAAAGACAGAAGGCACAGCTTTCGTGGCCCCTGTGGGCTGATTCTAAGACTCGTCAGAAGTCAATGTGCTTGTTAGAGAAAAATTCATTACCTGTTTTCAAGGGTAAACAGAATGATTTCATGGCTTTATTAGAGAGATGAAAAGGATTTTCCCCCAGTCTGGTCAATGTTGGATTTTAAGCAACATCTTGGGTTGAGCTCTAGCCAAGCTTTTCAAGGGCCTTCTACTTTCATGTCTTCAGCAGTTCAAGTTTAAAGGATTATTCTTTAGTCCCGTGTTCTGGATTTTATGCTGCCTTGTTGTATCCTGATTCTTTTGCATTCCTGGCTTTTGATTCAACTTTTGTACCTTGGATTTTATGGACTATTGAATATTTTTGGACTTAGATGTTTCTTACTATTGTGCTGCTCTGCTTGTTATATATTCATCAATAAACTGCTTTGCTGGTTTAAACTGGACTGGAGTGGGATGGTTAAGTACAGTAGTGATCCTGCCTTGGAGTACAACAGTTCTCCAAAAATGTACTCATTCACCCCCACCAGAAAAGATTTCACAGAGTGTTCTTGTCATTCCCTTTGATCAATCTGCAAATGCTCTTTTTTTTTTGCTTTTTAGTTTCATATGTGTGCAAGTGTGTGGTTATATTTTAAACATTTTGCCTTGTTAGAACACACCCCTTTCTTTTACATTAGTGCTAAAGCAGTGTTTGTATGCACTTCAAATCTGCAATACTTCTTATGTACTCTTTTCAAATATATTCTTTTTTTCAAACAACTCTGATTTCTGTGAACAGTCCAGAGCACAAACTGCATCAGCCCCATGGACAGTTCAGGAAGTGTGGCCTGAGATAAGCCTGTTCAACCAGTTTAGCCTATTGATTTAATTCAAGCTGGTCACAGTTCTCTACCCAATTATTTTCTCTGTGTATTGATTACCTGGTGGGTGCTGCAGACACAACTCAATTATTGCAATTGAATTTGCAAATCCCATTTCTTTTAAAAGTTACATTGCTTTGGTTTGTTGGTCTGCAAATCAGATATTATTTTACTTATTTTAATGTGTAAGCTGCAATTTAAAATGCTTGTAGCAAGCTTAATATATTCTCTTCCATCCAGAAGCTTGCGTACACTTTTGACTTGTGAAATATCATTGAAGATTTTGAAACACAAAAGAATAAAGAGGATTGATTGCAATCAGGGCCAAGTCCGGGAGCTTATAATATCCCAATTTCTTTGTAGAGGTACGGGGAAATATATCATGAGAGAGTCTTTTCAAAAAACAATGACTTTGATTTAGTCATTTGAGGGTCACAAAACTAAGTTGCTATTTTTCTGAGGGTTGCATTCCTGCTCCTTCAATTTTCTGTGAAAATGTGCTCAGTACTTCTGGGATGAAGTACTGAGAAGTTCAATATCACTTCAAAGACATCTGTATTGAAATGTTGATAAATGCTCATTTATCCAAATTAAACAGATTGATACTTGACTAAGTATGTAAGAAATGTCTTTGATAGCTTTTTTTCTTTTTGTGTCCAGTAAAAAATAACACATTTATTTTGTTTGCAGGTATGTTCAAAGCAAGTAAAAGGCTCATCACTGGTGTTGCTGGGTTTAGAAGCAGAAAACTGGATATGATATGATATTAGTTAAACTAACCACCAAGTATTCAAGTTTGTAGCTAGGAATCACTGGTTATTTTAATCTGATTCATTAGCTGGAGAATGCAGAAACATCCAGACCTAATAGCACAGAAATGCTTGCTTGCCACTCTCCAGTTCCTCTTTTGCAAAAGAAATGCTCTCAAAATATGCTATTTCACTACAATACCACTTTAGACAGTTGACAATCATTCTTAAGTGCTACATTTTGGAATATTTTGAAGGATTAAGATGACTGTAAAACCCTCTCATGTGACTTGTTTTCTGTATTTTCTAATAGTAGATTTTCACTCATTTGAGATTTTGCAATAAATATTGATAAATAGAGTTTTGTTTAAGGGATCTTAGAGAGCCATCTGTAATAAACAGAAATTTGTACAGAATATGCAACAATAAGACTTAGGCGTACTAGTAGCTTTAAGAAAGGCGTGTTGTACAGCTTGCAACATCAATGCGTTCAACTGCCAGGGAGTTCATACTAAATGTTAATGGTATGCATCCTATATTATGCACAACTGAAAGATGAATCCATATTGATATTCATGCCATAAAACTGAACTTCAAGTGAAAATGTATGGATAATAAAAAAAGCTACGATACTAAATATATTCACCTAATCAAGAGATATTGTGCCACTAAAAGAAAACTCTATTTGGGTTGTCTCTTAAGTGCTCTCAGTTGAAACTAAACTTCTGAGAAGAATATATGACATACTAAAAATGTTAAGTGTGTAGTATATAAACCAACACATTCTCTGTTAATGAAGAAAATTCCCTAGATCCATCACAGTACTGGGTTTATATCAGATGCCATTAGCATTCTTGTCAAATGCCAACTTTGGAGTCTTTTCTGAAAGTTGATGTGTGTTTCTATAAATGAAGCTTTGTTTGTTTGTTTGTTTTTTTACTGCGGGAAGCCTAGGCTTACAACACAACCTGCTGTTAATTATGGTGTGTGTGTGTGTGTGGAATCAATCACTATTGGATAAATAAAGTGAACTCTTAATAAATTGAGTTATTTACCTACATCTTTGTAGTGCAATCTATTATCTTGATGCAAGGAATATATCCTGAGGAAACAAACCTTCTTGATGTTTTGTATTTATAAGTTGTCTCTGATAAGAAGTGCCCCCCCCCTTCCCACTGGTAGGAGTTCACCTTCTAGTCTAATCAGTCAAATGTGAGATTTTGAGTAGAAACCAAACCTCACACAGCACCTTCATATAGGAGGTTAGGGGGAGGATCATCCTTGTGCTGGCCAAATGTCTCATGGCCTTGCCCAGCATTACCAAAAGTTTGGGGAAAATCTGGTTCTGGTATTCCCTAGTGGAAGCAGCCAGAACTGTCCCTGATGCCATCCCATTTTTCCCAGGTTCAAGAGACTTTGAGGTATCATATGGCAGTCCCCTTCCCCCTTATGTTCCTTGTCATGGTATTCCTCAGCCACAACACGGGTTTTACCTGTTCGCTGTTACATGCCATGATGGAAGGAAGGAGCACCTCATCACCCCAGCTGATGTCACAGTAAAAACAGGTAGGACACATGTTGCAGCCAGAAGCTGCTATGACATGGAGGGTGGAGGTACAGTTGGGGTAGCTGCCCAGTGGAACTTAATCATTTTAATACCATTGTGTGATGTAGACTCCTGCCTCCAGGTGACCATAAGGTGCCAATCTGCATTCAGCATTCCAGTCAGCCCTGGATTATGTGGCTGTGTAGATCTACCCTTGGGGATTCAGATCACAGCTATATTTCTTTGGGTCATGGAGGAGTTGGGGGGGGGGGGGCTGATCATAAAGAACACTGCTGGAAGCAACTCATTCCAAAACCCTCAGCCAAACTATTGTATCTAACAGACATGCTGTAACTACAGTTTACATGCTTTCAAAAATGGGTCCTTTGTCCCAATCTGAAAGTATGTCATAATCCAAAATGGATGGATGGCTCTCATACTTTACTGTGAAAGGCAGCATCTAATAGTCAATGATGCAGCACACATACTTCTTTATGATAAGCATCTCTAAAATAATTGGACTGTAGAGAGCTAGTATTTACTTTCAATTTAACTATGTATTTTACATTGCATGTGGAAATGAATAGCTACACTTGACAAATGGGTAAATCTATAAATCTGACATGACAGCAAATAATGGTTTAAACAAGATCCGTTACTTTCTGTGCTAGCATTAACTGTGCCATTGTTCTGATGCAGTGTTGTAGCAATATTATTGTGAGGTTACAAGCAACTATTTGAATGCCTCTATTTGGGATAAAATTCTAAATGATGCAAGGGTTCTGGGCACTTGCTTTATTGATAAGAATCATAAACACCTTTAATATTCCTAGTTGTTTGGGTAGAATGAATGATCATTCCTTCTTCAACATTATTGTAGATGTATTCTGTAATGACTGTTCTGTGATCATAACAACTGTATGCTCAATCATGTACCAAATAAAATCCCATTGGCCTGAATGAATTTCAGAAGGTAAAAGCAAGAAGCAATCCATACCTGGACTGCTGTGTTGTTAGAATTTTTTTTCACCATATACCAGGGGGAATCCATTGTTGGGAGGTGATTAGCTGGCCCTGTTTCTGGAAGTGCACTGTTTCAAAATGAGTTGACAACTGAATTTAAAATGATGCCATGCAATCATCAAGAATTCTATTTGTGGCTAGGCAGCTTCAAAGACCTATCACAGACCTCATGCAATAACTTCCTGAGTGTTCCAATATATTATAAAGCAAGCAAATAAAGCCAAAGGCCAGGATATTCAAAAGATATCTAAAAGACTGCCTCCTGCCATATAAACCTGCTTACCATATGAGGACCTCACTGGTGACCTTAGAATTTGCCCCACCAGCCTGTCAGGCTAAGATTGTTGAGTAAACATGTCAGGGTTTTCTTGCTAGAATGTTAATCTAGTTCCATTGCTTTTCACTTTCTAGAAACAGGCAAGGCTGTCTTTGAATAACTTTTAGTTCTTAAAACTGCTAAAACGGACAGAGAGTTTAATCTTGTACCATCACTGATTAAGCAAGGAGATTTGAAATGGTTGAACAGAAGCTCTCTGAAGCTTTAGGTGCTCTTACTGCCTATTGCAGATAAAATCAGAGGATTCCCAATCCATCTAAAATGCAAATGTGTGCTTTTCATCTTAAGAACAGACAAGCATCTCAAGCTCTGAAGATTACCTGGGAAGGAATCTCACTGGAGCATTGCAGCACACCAAAATACCTGGGGGTCATTTTGGATCGTTGCCTGACTTACAAGAAGCACTGTCTGACTATCAAGCAAGATGCAAAGCCAATCTTAAGAAATGGGGCTATATAGTGGAGTCCACGACATGCGAGTGTGGAGAAGAGCAAACCACAGACCACTTACAATGCAGTCTGAGTCCTGCCACATGCACAATAGAGGACCTTCTTACAGCGACACCTGTGGCATTTGAAGTAACCAGCTTCTGGTGAGAGGAAATTTAGCATAAAAATTGTTTATGGTTTTTTATCCATTATAACTGTATACTCAATTTGCTCCTGACATGATAAATAAATAGTTCTTAAAACTGGGTGCAAATACTCTCGCTATTTTAACTATCTGAGGTCTAAAAGGTTATTTTAAGGATATGTTTTAAAATATAGCAATAATGACAAGAATATTGTTCTAATGTATTGTAATTGGCTTTAAATGTTCATGAGGGTTTGATTGCTTTTTAACTTTTGTTAATTTTGAAGGATGTTGTTTTAATTGTTGCAAGCCATCTCGTGTGCCAACCCTGAAAAAAAAAAATGTAAACCCAGACTTTAGTTTTCCTTTAACTTTGCTACTAACCTATTTCCTAACACTATCAAGCAAATAGAAGCATTTGGAACTTTTATACAAAGCATTTTGTGTTACAATAAGCAAACAAAGAAGCCAGTGGAAAACATTACGGCATAAATTTTGATGATTGATTTAGAAGATTGGATTAAGCAGTACAATTCAGTATGGAAAAGAGATTTGTGCAAAACTTAGAACCTCTCATTTTGATCCAGATACTGGTGTCATGAAGCTCTTGATAAAGCAGGTTACAGATGTCCAAAGATTTGTTCTGTATGTTCATAACAAATATTTCATTTACTTCTAAATTAGCATTGTTGGGATTCATTTCACCGTCTTGGTGTGTTAGAGAGTCCAGAAAGGTCAGCGAGAGCTGACAAGCATCTGATTTATACTTGCACTGAGGTAAATGTTGTAATTGTAAACAATATCTCCAACTGCAGTACAAACACTTTGATTATCCTATATTGTCCTAATCACAATAGGGTTCTTTCACTCCTCATTACCTTTCTTTGAAAATTATAGATTCTGCCATTCAGGGGGTGGTTAGGAATAGTTGCAATCTTGACACTGCTGCTTTTCATGTAGATCATAGAATCATAGAGTTGGAAGAGACCTCATGGACCATCCAGTCCAACCCCCTGCCAAGAAGCAGGATAATATGAGGTATTTGTATACAATACAAGGAACCAGGACAACTATAAACACCTGTTCAGGAATAACAAAGGAAAGGAGTGACAGCCCTTATAAATAACAGTATGTCCAGGCGAAGTCAAACATGATGAGGCAATTTCATGAGCAGGATCTCCCATAGAGGTCCTCTCCAATAGCATTTATAAGGGTAACCAAACCAGATCAGGATGATGACACTGAGACATTTTTGTAAAGACTGAAAGATCCTTCTTTCCTTTCCTTTCCTTGTTACTGGGGTACTTAAAGTTTTTGTTTCCCGAGACATCTTTAGGGTTCCTGCCAGATGCCCCCTGTACAGACACAACCAATACATGTCTTCAGTTGTTCCCCATGACATGACTGAAAAAGAATGACATGGCTACAAAAGGAGTCATGATGAATGCAAAGAATTTTGAATGCCATAGAACCATGCTAAATGATCTAGCAATGCCTAGAGAACTATTCTTTGTTGGCCTCCAGGAAGACTCTATGGTCAACTTTCCCCAGAACATCCATCAGAAGTTAATCCTACAATTGTGCAGAAGACCTATATTCAACACTTCTCTAGTCATTGCTTCATCCTCCAGAGTAATTCCAAGTAAAAAAAAAACTGTTCCAGATTATGCATGAAGATTGAATCACACGTAGCATACTGGAACAGATCCCTTACATAATACTCAAGTCTACCATATTCATTGAGCAATACAGTACAGCTCAGGTATTTCATAATGCAATTCAAGACGAGGGCAAAATAGAGCATTTTCAATCAATATGTTCTCATCCTTCTGGTTTTAATTTAAAATCCAAGAAAAAGTGCAGGAAGAGGTAAATTATAAACAAGGATCATTTGAAACACTGCACTCATACAAAAGAGATTTGTTAAGGGATTAGCATTAGTTTCCAATTTCTTGGCTTTGCACAGTTTGAACCAATAAGTATCTTTAACCATTTAAAAAAAATAAAATTAATAGCAAAACATATTATTATAATACAATATTAATATATATGTAGTATAATATGGAATATTGCTTCTTTCTATTCATAGGTGGCAAATCTGGGTGGGCTATTTTGGTTGGCTTTGAAAAAGTGTGATTGATTTGCAAATAAACAACATGTTTATTTTAAAATGTTTTATACATAGCACTGCAAGCTTTTCTTTTTAAAAACTTGACCTTGGTATTGTGGCCATTCACAGCACTTAAGTTCCTTTTGCAGCTGAGTTTTCCTCAGGGATGTAATTCCTTAACATTTTAGTCCTCAAAAGAAACAACAAGTAATCTTAGCAATTTTCTTCCTGCTGTAAGAAAGCCTTTGAAAACTGCAGTTCTGTCAGTTTAATGCTTATACGGCTCTGGCCCAGCGTACCTGTCTGAACGTATCTCCTTCTATGTCCCACCTCGGAGCTTAAGATCTTCTGGGAGGCCCTGCTCTCGGCCCCGCCTCTATCACAAGTGAGGCTGGTGGGGACAAGGGACAGGGCCTTCTCAGTGGTGCCCCCTGCCTGTGGAACTCACTCCCTGGGGAAATTAGGTCATCAACATCCCTCCTCACCTTCAGAAGGAAGCTGAAAACATGGATATGGGACCAGGCCTTTGGGTAATCTGGCAGACTGGCAATGATAATGATGACCAGAATTTGGAAAGGACTATGCGTAATGCTGAATGGACTTAGGGATTTTAGAACTCGGAGAACGTTGGCCATTAGATTGGCTTTTAGTTGTTATTGTATTAATTGAATGTTTTAACTTGTGGTTATTCTTGTTATGTATTTTATCTGTTGAATTGTTGGCATCGAATTGTGCTGGTTGTAAGCTGCCCTGAGTCCCCCTAGGGGGTTGAGAAGGGCGGGGTAGAAGTGCCCGAAATAATTAATTAATTAAATAAATAAATAATATTCTGTGCAAAATTGGGGTGCTGTTTTCTGCACATGAAAAAAAATTCTGCACACATTATTTGCATGACATTATTTTCCCTTCAGAAGATATTGATTACCATTTATCAAATGCCACGATATAGATGCTGGACATAGCCTGTCCTTTGCAAGACAACAATAACCATCTGTTTTCTGTGCAAGAAACTAGGAAGCAAATTTTGTGCAAAATAACGATTAAACTGCCATATTTCATTAGTCCAGGAATCCCCTTCTTGGAGATTTTGAAACACCGAACAAACATACTTATGATGGTCTTTCAAATATTTTGAAATATTCTTTCTTATGACTTATGAAAAGAAGACTCTATCTTGCTCTCATTCTATCTCAGAACTGGCATTTTCTGTTCAGAGAACTCCACTACAACATGTGGTGGTGACAAATTTGTTTGAAAAAGAAATTGATAGCTGTCTATTGTAACTCCTCAAACATGTGAATAAATGTATCTTATGGTATAATTTGAAAAAATTCGGCTGAGCTCTATATAGAAATGTATTTCTACTTTGCCCTGTGCCTATCTGAAGATGGCATTATTTTCAGATAAATCTTGAACCATATCAGACCACCTTGGTAAAACCCAGAATTGGTTTGAAGATTTGTCCTCTGAATGATTTGAAACAGATTTGGGTTCTATCCAGAACTTCAAATGGAAGGACTAAAGCAATGCACAACAGTTAAACTTTCCTCCTTTCCTTACAGGAAAGGAGATTCCACCTGAACATTAGGAAGTACTTCCTAACTGTCAGAGCTGTTCAGCAGTGGAACTCTCTACCCCAAAGTGTGGCGGAAGCTCCTTCTACGGAGGCTTATAAAAAGAGGCTGGATGACCATCTGTTAAGGGTGCTTTGAACATGATTGTCTTGCTTCTTGGCAGGCGGTTGAACTGGATGGCCCATGAGGCCTCTTCCAACTCTATGATTTTATGATTCTATGATTCTATAAAACATGGTGGGTGGATGAGGGGTGGATGAAGAGGGACTATAGTTTTATAGTTGACAACTCTGGCATCCAAGCAGGAAATAACTTTCCCAGAAATTTCTTCTTTTATTTTCTGGAATGGCATTTAAAGAATTTGCCAAGAACACATCTGTATGTTTTACAACATTTTGTAACTTTGCAACTGTGGCAACAAAAGCAGGCAACATTTTCAAGGTTTGTAGGAATGCCTTGAAAGTGAATGCTACTCGGGAGATACATGTACCCAATTTCGTGTTTAGTGGCTGCTACTGACACTGACATGAGTCCTCAGACCCTGAGTTACAGTTCTCTAGCATTTTTCGCCTAGATGCCTTGAATAAAAGAGACTAAAAACTTGTAAAACTTGTAAAAGAAAGAACTTGTAAAAGGAAGAACTAATTTCACACAGAGAGGGAACATACTGAAAGGGGACTGGTTTTTCCTCTTCTGAGCCTTAGTTTCATACTGCTTAATATATAGTCTACAGATGCTGAACTAGAAGGACAACCTTCTCTACCTGAACTATAAAGCAGAAAAGGGGGGAACATCTTACATTATAAGTGTTCAGCACAATCATATAACCCATCTTGCTTGCATTACAAGCAAGATGAGTTATATGATTGTGCCAAACACTATTCCAACTCAGACCTGCCAATATTTTGCAGAGAAAGACTAGGATAGACTTGGCTAAGCAACTTCAGAGGGTGCTCAAGGTGGCAAAAATAATCCACGAGGAAGAGCACACAAGCTAGGAGAAGCTGCCGTAGTTTGGTTTTGCTTGAGTCTAAAGGGAAGGGCAAGACTCTGACCCCCTCGTCTGCACTTGAAGGTATTTATTTATTTATTTCACACATTTGTATAGGCCTGGGTAACAACGGAAAAATTTGTTTCTAAAATCGATTCGTTTTTTGGGGGTTTTTGCGTTTCGTTATTTAAAATAATTACAAAATTTTCCTTTTAAAAAGTTCGATATTTACAAAATTTCGTAAATGGTAAAAAATTAACGAATCGATTTCCGAAACAATAACGAATCGATTCGTTAATGGCGGACGCGACCGCGAAATACGCTAAAAAACCTCCAAAAACTTCTGAAGCTTCCCTCTCCCTCTGTTCTTGACTGTTGGTGTGATATTATATTTTTTTTCACTAATTAAACCTTAAAACTGGCCCAGACATGCGGAAATAATAACGAAACGACCTCAGAACAATAACGAAACGAATACAATAATGAAATACGAAGTATTTACAAAATGTATTTAAAAATTCGTTTTTTTAATAATTGCTCCAGAATGGTTCGTTATCGTTTTGTAATTGGAAAAATTAATGAATTATTAACGAATTACGAATTAACGAAACGAAACCGCCCAGGCCTACATTTGTATACTGTCCTTCTCACCCCCCCCCCCGGGGGGGATGACTCAGGATGGCTTCACAACAGGCATTCCTTTGATGCCGACAACAATGATAAATGATCATTACACTTAAAACAATTCATTAACACATTAAATAATTAAAATTACTAAAAACATTAATTTAAAATAATGCAGGTTCAAACTCATAGTCCAGGTTGATCCATTGTCAGTCATACAAAATCGGTCTCTTTCTTGGTTGCTGCTTTTGCTGTTTGAACACTTGATCTTTAAGAGGCTGAGGAGAGCAAGCAGAGAAAAACAGAACAGAAGTTGTGTGTCTTGCAGCAATTGAAATAGAGGGCTCGAACTACAAGAAAGGAGATTCCATCTGAACATGAGGAAGAACTTCCTGACTGTGCTGCTCAGCAGTGGAACTCTCTGCCCCGGAGTGTGGTGGAGGCTCCTTCTTTGGAAGCTTTTAAACAGAGGCTGGATGGCCATCTGTCAGGGGTGATTTGAATGCAATATTGCTGTTTCTTGGCAGGGGGTTGGATTGGTTGGCCCATGAGGTCTCTTCCAACTCTTTGATTCTATGATTCTATGATTCTATGAGTCAGTGGGGAAGAAGGAGATAGAAACTGGAACCTTTTAAAGACATGAGGATTAATGAGAGTGTCCTTACCGAATTTGGATAGTTGGGGGATATGCCAACACTATATTTGGTTGTGTGTGCATGTGTTAGTGTGTGTGTGTGTGTGTGTGAGAGAGAGAGAGAGAGAGAGAGAACACTTCATATTACTATAAAACAGGTGGATTAGGTGGGGAGAATAGGGTACTTTTAAAACTCCTTTGACTTTAAAGTCCCCTCTGTCCCTATATAGTGAAAACAAACTTTGCCATAACCTCTTTCATCAATAAAATATAATCCATGCACTCCATAAAGGAAGAAGGCACTAAAGGTTTCTGTGACTTTGATGTCATCAATTGAGCAGAAAACAAAAGCAATCCCCAAACAGTTCTTCGCTCATTGTAATTTCCTATTGCCTAGGGGCACTGTAATGAGGTATGCCATTTTCATATAAATGGCTGGAAAGGCAACAGCCGGAAGAAACAGGAAGCAAATTCCTCCCTCCAACAACCTTTACTCTTATAGATGTCTGCATCTTTTTAAAATAAATCACCTATGTACATATTGCTCACAATACATAAAGAAAACACAGAGTAAATACATTTGCAAAACCAGCCAGGCTTTTAAGATTTCTCTTAGAAGCCCAAATCTGTCTTTCTAAAATTAACACCTTGAAGTGTTTCCTTGCAAGGAGAAGTTAAATATTATAGACATGTGCTAACTCCAAATTAAAGACAACTGGGAGACATGCCAAACTTCAGATTTCAGCCATTATTATGGTAATTCCTGAGTGAAATTAAGTGCTTCCTAAAACCAGACCAAGCCAGGATCCAAACCAAATCTCAACTTTGGTGCCAATCTCTATTATTTCGTCATTCAAGAGATTAAAGTTTATTAATGTGCAGGCTGCGGTTATTGCTAAGCTGATTTTCTATCTATTTCTCTCTCTCCCTCCCTCCCTGCCTGCCTGTGGTAAGTACAGTATACATTCGGCAGTTTTAATTCTATAATTGCATTTCACTATATTCTAGTTTCTCTTTTAGTAAACTGTACTAAATAAAAATCTAATCAACTAATTTGGGAAACTTTGAAGTGCCTCTTGAGGCATGCCAAATACTGAACTTTTCCTGGTGGACTTTGCTCATATTTCAGATTGTTCTTAACCTCGTATGTGATACGTTGTAAGAAATCTTTGATCAGTTTTAGTCTGGAGACCTTATTTCAGGATATTCAATGTCATAAGCTGCTCATCTAAACTCTTTTATGCGGCATATTCAATTTCCATTCTTAACAACTCTGAAACAGCTTCATTTCTCTTTGTGTTTTAACAAGAAAAGAATAATAAATGATGACTTTTGACTACCTTAACATGAATTTTGTACTGCACACAAAATTAGTGTCAAACATGTATATTGCTTTCAGTCCTACAGAAAGACGGGCTCAGATCTACAGGGAGGGAGGAAGTAAAAATGCTGAATATTGAATGTCAACTTGAAGAGGAAAACATGGAAAATGCATTAAAAGTTTTTTCTCAGGAGGCAACAATGGAACAGAATTTTATCTAGACTACAAAAGTTTTCATTTCCTCTTTCACCATGGAAAAATGAAATGCTATTTATAAAAATTTGCTTCCATTTTTCCCCAGTGGCAATCTGAAGTCTCTGTTAAATTTAGCTCTGTGTTTCAGGTTTTGCAGGATTTGGCTGAATGCACTTACTGCAGCTACTATTTAATATGTGCTTATCAGTGCTGATGTATCAAGCATAGCACACTGTAATTATATTACCTTTGCCAATGGGGCTTTCAGCCTAAAAGCACATTTCTATATTACACAGATTGAGGTACGATATTCATCCTGTCATGTGGTTTTGAAAACCTATCTTTTGAGGAGATGTAGAGACATTTTGCTCCAGCTTTGAGTTCTTACATCTCCGTCTATGATTAGCCACATTTCTTATAATGGGTTTTGAGTTGCATAGTAGATTTAACTACATTCACCTAGATGTGCTCCATTTACAAACTATTCCTGGAGAAAGGCAGAAAAATTGCCTTGGGTTTTCATGTAAGTGGTTCTCAACCTGTGGGTCCCCAGATGTTTTGGCCTTCAACTCCCAGAAATCCTAACAGCTGGTAAACTGGCTGGGGTTTCTGGGAGTTGTAGGCCAAAACACCTGGAGACCCACAGGTTGAGAACTACTGATCTAAAATGTACAGGAGCTATCCAAAGTACTGTGACTTTGGGCTGTATAGGGATCAGTTCTCTAGACAGCTTCTTTAAAGTTTACTGAAAACCAGAGTAGATTCACCTCCCCATTGACATGAGAGCTATCACTTGCTTCTGTTCTCTGTTATTCTGAAGTAATTCAGAGCATAATTTTGCCAACATCATTATCCATATTCTGGTTATCTATAGAGGGGCTGCAGGGCCACTAGTATTGACTCCTCTCACATATTGAGCACAAGGAAACTTGTTACTCAGTAGCTAAGGGCACATGCAGGCATTCTCATGGTGGTCTGCGAGAAGGCCTTACTGGTACATTATTTCAACTGTTATGTTTATTCATATCATGATCTGATCACCATGCTCAATATATTCCATATGCATGGGGGTATTGGAGTAATGATACAAACGGTTTGCCAGGGTAGACCCTCTTTCTCTCAGACTCAGCCCTCCCCCCCCCCTGAATCAAACTCAGCCCCCCCCCCCCCCCCCGAATCAAAATCCTGGCTACGGGCCTGGGCACATGTATAGTGTTTGTCTCCTTTCTTCATTCACTGGATTCTATTTGAAAAGAACTGAGCTCACAGTTTTTGGGAAGTAAACAACTTTGATTGTCTTGGAAGATGACTAATGGCAGGATCTGAATAGGTAGGGATATATCAAATTAATATCTACCTGGAACCGTTTAGAATGATTGTCCAGAGATTTGGAGTTTAGTATTAACAGTATGCTCACACCCAACTCTATCTTTCCATTTAAATCAAAGGAAGCTGTTTCAGTACTAAACCAGTAATGAACGGAATGAGGGAAATTTAATTGGTGTTTAATCCTGAAAATACAGAGGTGCTCCTGGTTAGTTGATAGGCAGGTCAGGAAATAAGAATTCACTCTGTGCTAGATGTGGGCCACATTCCTCCTTAAATCTTAGGTTCATAGGGTAAATGCAGAATTGGACTAATCCCTTATCCTGAAAGTGCAGTGGTGGTCCAGAACATGTTTGCATAACTAAAACCGGTGTGCCAACTATTCCTTGAGTTATTGGATCCAGCCACAATAACATACACCATGAGAGGGCAGGTAACAAATAAATTGTAGTTGTTATTTCTTAATTACATCCTGTGTGGATTATCTTAACACCCTTTACATTTGTCTGTTTTTAAAAACTATGGAAAATCAACACGGTAATTTTCAAAATACCATGACAAGTTTGCACCCCAGAGTTGGTTATATGGAATATATAACATCCTTGCTGAAACAGCTTTTCTGGCTATTTCAAGTCAGAATTCAAAATGATGGTTATTACATATAAAGTCCTATCCAGCTTTGGTACAGATGACATGGAGGCCACCAAACATGATCTTTTTGCTACACAATTGTTGTTTCAGATGTCCCTGCTAGGGGCAGCTGAGAATGTCATTAAGGTTTTGATAATAAGTGTCCAAAATGTACAAATCTCTTCTTGAACATAATGGAAAGTGCATGAGGGGTTAAAAAATCAAATATAGGCAGTCAATTTGGTGATCCAAAAATACTGTTCAATGTTCACTCTTAGAAGCCTGTGCATGCAACTATGTTTGTGGTGGTGAATTAGGGGTGGCATATTTTTTTATGACAATAAATTATACTATGGTTTTCATGTATTGTGTTTTCAATGAGTTGACTTCTTGTACTTATGTTTATTACGCTTAACCCTTGGTTTTGGTTGTTTATAAGTTATACTGGTTTTATTTTATTCTTTGTTTTGCGGTGATTGTTATTTGTTAGGCATTGATTGTTTACCATTTTTATTATTTTTGTAAACCACCCTGAATCCCTTCAGGAAGAGAGAGTGGGTTATAAATAAAGTATTATTATTATTATTACTTCTCAACTTTATTAGTGACCTGATGGACACTTATATTGTGGTCCTCTCCACAATAGCTATAGCTATTAATTAGGCCAACATGAATGCTATAGGGTTTTGTTTGGCTTATCAATTTTTAATTATAAAGTCTTCAGAAAAATCCATTTTTAAAATAATGAAGGTGGGAAAATAATAACTGACATGTTTGTCTATCTCTAGATATTTTTGCATTGCATAAATCCTACATATGATCCATTAATGGGGCTCATATTTTTTCTGAAATGCAGAGAGGGAGAAAAGCTTCCTTTTAAAGAAATAAAACAACATTAAAACTGCAAAGAAAGTTCTCAGAAAGAAATGCTTCATTCTATAAAAAAGAAATAAAGATGAAAATCAATTTGGTGGAGGATTTAGCTTTCTGTTTCTAGAGCAACTGTTTCTAAAATACAAATTTCCCATATTTCCCCCTCTAATAGTTCTCATTATTTCCCATCTGACAGAATTGAACAACATCTCCATTTAAATGCTAATAGTTTTCTTTTTTTGACTGCATAAATATCAAGTGTGGAAACCAAATAGATCATTTCAAGTTCTCCTCTCATGGCAGAATCTTTGCTGTCAAGTGACTTAGGCAATAAGTTCCCTGAACAGTGAGTGAGGAGGGGAAGCAAAAAGAAAATAGAGATCAAGGAACCAGTCAAAGCATTGAGAGATGGCTCTGGTGGGAAAATTGCTACATGCGACAGCAGGTCAAACGAAGTAACATAATAGTAGGTCATAGGGCTGAAATGACTTCAGAGTATTCTCTCCTTGGGTCCTGTGGATTCTGTGTCTTGATTTCAGACACAAACTGGGAGATGTATGTGACAGAATGCCATGAGTTGTGGAGAACAGGACAACTTAATAGTCTGTAAATGCCTTTCATACTCATGTCCAATGGGACTTTGCTTTTCTGACCTTATCCTATGGGCAGGAGGGACCAGACAGGAGTGGAGGAGCAGGGGAAAGTGTCCTTAGTAGGGGATGCAGCCTACCATGGCAAGATCTATCTTCACCCCACAACATTTCCCCACTTTCCTCCATGACTCCTGAAAACTGACATTTCTTTCTGTCTTCTCACATTGGTATGGCAGATTTGCATGCATAGCCACCAGAAGTGGCTGTGTGTCATGGGAAGACCTCCGGGGTACTCTGTTATGCCAATGTGGGAAGATAGTGGGAAAACTGGGAAAATTTGGTGAGGGATAAGGTTCTAAGATAAGTAGGAGGATTTGTTCTCTTCCCTTTGTTCAGATTGTGTCTCACAAAAAATGCACTACTTAAAACTCTATATTCGAATCTTTAGTCTTTTACTGGAGGATACTTATCCTTGAACCTTTAGTTTATTACTAAAGATTTAAGTATAGCTTGCACACTGGGAATTTAGTATCTAATTGTCACATTTCGTCCATTACTTTTTTGTGGGTCTACCACATATGCTGTCAATGCATCATGGTCTCCTTCTGTTTTTTCCCCTACCAGTATGTCCAGCTTTTCACAGATTGTAAAATCAGGATTTTGGGTGGGAAAGGAATGAAACAGTAGTGCAATTGTTTTCTGTATAAATCAAAGATGTGAAAATAGTTTCCTTAACCCCATCAGAATATTGAAACATATTCTTCAGCATAAAAATGGCCAAATGCACCCTCTAAGGCTGCAATTGGCAATTTAAATGTTATTTCACTATTTCCAGTGCCTACCTTAGACCACAAATAGACATTTGGCTCAAAAGCAGAATGTGACCAGGGACTTCATCAGATGGGTAAAATTGCCTATTATAAGATACTTGAACTTCAGGCACAGAGTCCACCGGATCCCATTACATGACATTGATCTACTTACAACAGGGTTCCATGCCTAAAGAGAGATCCAAGCATCGCAGGAGGCAGTGCTGGCAACATGGGGCACTTCCTGTGTTCCATAGAAAACAATGGGGGGAACCTGGGTGTTGACACTTACACCTGCAGATAAGGTGAGGGGCGATATGGGCAATGCAGAGTGACAGGTTCCCTATCCTCCTCCCCCCCCCCCCCCGGGCAATCCATGGTGAATCACACTCAATGTAGTGAGGTCCCTTGTGACCATGCAAAGCTTCTGGAGGTGTATTTGGCTATTTGAACATAGATCCCAAGTGAGTGGACTGACAAAATGAAGATGTCAAAACTTTCTATCCTTGCTATAGATAGTTTTAATGCTACTAACTAAATCATACAACATTGGGTTTATATATGCATGGCCAGGTGAACTTAGCATATATAGCATTTATTTCTAAGTCATGGGTTGAGAGCAAATAATGCCAATGGAGCTGGTAGTTCCAATGCCAATTGTGCAATGGAACCAAATCTACTTTGGATATAGGTCCAGTTCTTTTGTTGGTTCATCAATTAAACTTTATTTTTAAAAATAAAAGTCATTCAGGGAAATCTTTTGAAATAACAATTCTTCCGTGAGATTAGACCTCCTCTTTGTGTCTCTGTCAAGCTCATAAGCATGAATGGAACAAGGTGAGATATGCACATGAAAAAAATAATACCCCCCACTTCATACCCAGATAAATGTATTATGTGAAAAATTATAATAACTCTGCTTGAAGCTTATTGAAGGAAAACTATTGTTATATAGTGCTAGGAGCAACCTGCCTGGGAACATATTTTATCAAGAAAAAATATGTAGACTTTCTAGGCTCAGGAAATAAAAGTTAAACCATTAAATCACTGCATGTCTATAATACAGATGTAGTGTAGATCTTTGTAGATGTAACTTCAAAAACTATATGGTACTCTTGAAGCCTTGGTAATAGGCATATCGGGATTAACTTTCTCACAGAAGAAGGCTGTCAATGTGGGTGTATATAGAATGGAATGCAGCTAAGAAGCCACAAAATGATGTCCCATAACGCTTGCTGCAAAGAGGAAATTTCTTTGATTGACAGGACACGCTGTAGAGATTCTAGTGTATGAGTGTGCTTGCTTGGCAAAGTATGTGACTCATGTGCTTTTTACAAACCTGTCATTCCAAATCCTACAAATTATTCAGGCAGAATGAGAGATTCAGAAGGGCTGTGGAGAATACAGATACAAAAAAGGGGGAATGTGGAAATTATTATTTTCTTTGTGAGACCAAAAGGGAAAATATACCATCTACCACTCCATTCCCACAGTGAAGGGAGGATGAGAGTTAATAACCAAACTACTTTGAAATAGTGCCCTCAAAATTCTTTTCAAGGATTATTAGGACTTTACTTAACAAGACAGACAAACCAGCATTGCAGCTGGACCTATCACACAATGCCTTGTGTGTCCTACTGTGCTGTAACCTGGCCAGATCTGAGGCCTCTTCCACACAGTCCTGTGTCCCAGAATGTAAAGACAGAAAATCCCACAATATCTGCTTTGAACTGACTTATCTGAGTCCACACTCAGATAATATATTTTCTGCCTTGATATTCTGTGATATAGGGCCGTGTGGAAGGGCCCTCAGTGCTCAGAAGATGAAGAAGAGGATGTTGGGATAGATTTGGGGGAGCCAGAGGAGGATAGAAGTGGCCCGGAGAGAGTTGTTTTGGAATCTCCTGGCAGTTCCATGAGACTGGAGAGAGCAATATCAGTTCTCAGGAGAATCTGCCAGAAGTGCCGGCTGAGAGAAATGTGGGAGATGAATGTTTGTCCAGATAAAGGTGCTTGGAACTTCAGAGGCAGAGCACACAACAGAGAGAGACTCATTTTCCCTAGCGGCTTAGACATAAAGAAAGGAAAAACAGGTGTGTGAGGAATATTGTCATGGGAGGGATTGAGGCCTTTTCAGTGGTTTTCTGCTCGACAATCCTTTGTGAGAGCAATGTTATATTCAAGTGAACAGCTATCAGTTCCTGGTTGTACATTTTGAGATTCATGTATTCAAGTTTCTAAGTTTGTTCCCACTTCTAGTTTCATGTGTGGCATAGGTTGCCTGCCTTGGATTCATGCTATCATGTTTATGGATATATCTGTGGATTGACTCTTGAGAATGTACTTGAAAGAATTTTGGAAACTTGGCTATCTGGAAATAACTGTTTGAACTCTGATTCTCCTCTTTAGATTTGCTTATTTTTTTATTCTTACCTGTCCAAACATATCTCCTGTTATGAACATCACAAAATTTAAGATCATCTGGAGAGGCCAGATCACTCCTTCCCACCTGTCACTAAGGAAGCTGTTCAGTTTTTCAACCGGTGCTTGGCTACAGTGTTGGACTGGATGACGGCTAACAAATTGAAATTGAAACCAGACAAGACAGAGGTCCTTCTGGTCAGTCAAAAGGCTGAACAGGGCATAGGGTTACAGCCTGCATTGGATGGGGTTACACTCCCCCTGAAGATGCAGGTTCGCAGCTTGGGAGTGATCCTGTACTCATCGCTGAACCTGGAACCCCAGGTCTCAGTGGTGGCCGGGAGAGCCTTTGCACAGTTAAAGCTTGTGCGCCAGCTGCACCCGTACCTTGAGAAGTCTGATCTTACCACAGTGGTCCATGCTCTGGTTACATCCCAAATAGGTTAGTGCAATGCACTCTATGTGGGGTTGTCTTTGAAGTCTGTTCAGAAACTTCAACTAGTTCAATGGGCGGCAGCCAGATTGCTCACTGGAGCATCATACAGGGAGCATACTACCCCCCTGTCACGTCAACTCCACTGGCTGCCGGTCCATTTCTGAGCACAATTCAAAGTGCTGGTCTTGGTCTATAAAGCCCTATATTACTCCGGCCCAGCTTACTTGTCTGAATGTATCTCCCTCTATGTTCCGCCTTGTAGTCTAAGATCTGCCAGGGAGTCCCTGCTCTCGATCCCACCAGCTTCGCAAATGCTGCTGTTGGGGACAAGGGACAGGGCCTTCTCAGTGGTGACCCCTCACCTGTGGAATTCGCTCCCCAGTGAAATTAGATCAGCATCCTCCCTCCTTTCTTTCAGAAGAAAACTGAAGATGTGGTTGTGGAACTAGGCTTTTGGCTAATGGATATAATGGCACCTGAACAGTGAATTGGACAAGATAGTTGTTATAATGGAAATGCCTTTATGATCGGATAACTAATGTTGTTTTAATGTATTATATTGTATGATTTTATTTTGCTTTTATAATTGTAATTATTGCAGCATCCAATCATTGCCATTGTTAGCTGCTCTGAGTCCTCCTGCGGGGGTAAGAAGAGTGGGGTAGAAATGCTGTAAATAAATAAATAAAAGAGGCCCTGCTCTCAATCCCACCACCATCGCAAACGTGACTGATGGCGCGAGGGACATGACCTTCTCAGCTGTGGCCCCCTGTCTGTGGAATGCTCTTCCCAGGGACATCAGACTGACCATCTCCCTCCTGTCCTTTAGAAGGAAACTTTAGACTTGGCTATGGGACCAAGTGTTCGACCAGTGAATGGCAGCAAATGAAAGAAGACTTAAGCAACTCATGACAATGAATTGACCTGGACTTGGATTTTGGATTCTGATTTTTAATAGGCATGTTTTAGTCTATTGTTTTAATTATTGTTTTAATATTTTAATATATTGTTGAATGTTTTATGATGCTGGCATCATATGGTGCTTTTGTGAGGCCGCCCTGAGTCCCCCCGGGGGGTGAGAAGGGCGGGGTATAAATATAGGAAATAAATAAATAAATAAACTTTTACTTACTGGATTATCTGAACAGAATACGGTGAAAAGGTGTTTCAGGGCTCTAGCACAACATACTGCTGGTTTGCCCTCTCACTGTGATTTCCCCATCCTTAGATATTGATGGGTAAATCCGTCAATAGTTCCCAATCTTACAATATGCCTGCCACCCACCTTGTTGTGATTGGTCCCTTCTTCTGTGGTGGCATGCCAGCAGGAAAGTGTAGTCAGGGGATGGGACTTTCCTCTTCTCTCCATTCCCCTTTGCTGTTCCCAAGCTGTCTATTTTCAGTTTATTTTATATTGCATAGGATTTGGTTTTGGTTTTTTTTCTTTATTGTTTGTTTGTTTTTAAAGCTGGGACTGTAAAATTGTTCAAAAACTTAAAATATAAAAAATAAGGAACAACAGTAGTGCAGGAAGACAGGGTTATGAGAGTATGAATTGACACAGTTATACAATTAAGGAGAAATGCAATTTGGAATACTCAATTTGGTATCTATCCACTATCACATGACAGCATGGTTGTAGTGGAATAGCAGGTCCATACAATATAAAGCCATCTGATAATTCACCCCTGAATCCATTAAATTGGAAATACAGCAAATAATGTTTAGCATTGCCACATGTTCATGGCCAAAGGTGGACCTTGCTACCTTCTATATGGACATTCATCTTATTGACAGAGGCTGAGCCCTATAATGTGAGTAGGATGTATATCTCACTGAGACTTGCTTTGTAAGAAAGTTGCTGTTGTTGCATGTAATGGCACTTTAGAAATGTAACAGCATAAAACAGTGGCTCCTGCTGAAAGTGAACTATCTAAAATATGGTAGGACTTGGATCCAGGACCCTTTGTGGATGTCAATATTCACGGATGCTCAATTTTCAGTATATTTAGTGACTTATTGAAATTTTCCAACTTATATAAAATGGCTAAATCAAGGTTTGGTTTTTGGATTTTTAAAAATATTTTCAAGCTGTGAATGGTGGAATGTGTAGATACAGAATTCATGGATTCAGATAGTCAACTGTATATGTGAAATTGTGTGTGTACAATTACACACACACACAAATACATATGTTTAAGACCAGAATGCTAATCAATTGTATGCAGGAAAGGTTTTGAAACGTTTCATGTCTTGGATTTCTTGGTTTTAAGGTTATTGAGGGAAGGAAATATGTTGAGTTATTTCAACTGAAATTCAGTTGGGAGATGGTGATTGGCTATGTTAGAAGAAAAGATCCTGCTGAAAGAATGTGTAGACATCATAGTACTCTGAGCAGATCTTTGAATGAAATCTACAAAATAAAAGTAAGATGGGATTCTCTGGTGGCGGGAAATGAACTGAGGTTCACTTCACACAGTATCAGTTCAGAAAAATATTCTATGTGACCTAGAATTCTCGGGAAGCATGCAAAAGAAGTTGTAATATTTTCCCCTGAGGAAGATAACTTTATTGAACAAGCTGGGTAGATTTGAACTAAGAAGTTCTCTTCTATATTTGAGGACAGCTTTTCTGCCTGTTCAGATTTTTAAAACTGATGCAATCCAGGCCTGAACAATTTAACAGTCCAGTTAGGTAAATGTAGAGTCAACCATTTTTAAAATTATTTCATATCAAAAAGGGCCAGATTAAGCCATGATTGACTATGATTTTTCCCTCAGCATTTACTATGGCCAGGGAAGTGAAGGTGGAGGAAAGAATTTTACTGTGTTCTACCTGGACATTATTATCATATGTCTGAGTGGTTATAAATAAGTGTGGGGAATGAGTAATGCATATACTTATTGTATTAATTAGTGCTGCATGATTATACAGTCCCAGTTCAGTTTACTTGTACTAATGTATCTCCCTCTATGGCCCACCTCGGAGTTTACAATCATCAAGGGAGGCCCCGCTATCGATCCTGCCACCCTCGCAAGTGAGATTGGCAGGAACGAGAGACAGGGCTTTCTCGATGGTGGCCCCCCGTCTGTGGAATGCACTCTCCAATGAAATCAGGGTGACTCCGTCTCTCCTCTCCTTCAGGAAGAAACTCAAGTCTTGGCTTTGTGACCAAGCATTAAATCAGCTGACTGAGCAACAACTGTAATTACTCGTGAGAATTATCAATCAAGTGACCTTGGACTGGAACTCTGGACTATGATTTGGATTTGCAGACTCAGACTTGGTTATGTTAATATTTCAGGGCCAATATTTGTAATGTACTTTTATTGTACATTTTATTGTAATGTACCCCCCAAAAATGTTCCTCTCTGTCATGGCAGAGGAAGCATTTTGTGCCACTTCCTCACCAGTTAAGGAGGATTGTGGGTGGGGTCAAGCCCATGTTGTCTGATGGTGTTTGGCAGGCCCCGTCCAGAAATGGAAAAAGGGGCCAAAAAACCCCAGGGTGAAGATGTCCTTGGACAATATTTATTTTATTACTGTGAACATAGATAATTGTCAAGATGTACTATGAGACCCACAGAACCATACTTGACACATTCAGTAACAGAATTGGACATATTCCTCTGGAGGGATAAGTACACTCCCACAGGTACACAAATGTGATATGGCTATAGTAGTAATGTGTATGTATGTGTGATTGTTTGCAAGACAAACAGCTAAATAACAATTAATTTCTGCAATAAAACCTTGATTTGGTGGGCAGTACTGAAATCTTCTTGTCTCTTCTGAGACAGGAAGAAGAGCCCAGTGACCTGAGACATAAAGGGAAACTGTAGCATTGCTAAATTAAAGGTTATGCACTGCAAATGAATTTAGATTATGCTTTTTATGTTCCATAATTATCTTTCTCTGCTTCTCATTATCTTTATAACACCAACAAGCTGGAAGACTAATGAATCAAATACTACTGTGTCACTGTCACATCATGAAAGCCCAGCAGCCTGCTAAAGGTGTGATTAGCTACTTTTGGTTAAGCTACGTCTATTGTGTATTAAAATATTTAATACACAGTTCGTTTATACCAGAACTCTGTGGATTCATAAGTAGGCTAATAGGATAGACCAAAATGATAGCAGACACATCTATTTCCCAACTCATCCTTTTACTCTTTTGGTGTCATGTTAAAAAGCAAAATGTTATGGTATGGTTACAGCAGGGCATATATACCATGAGCTTAGGGAGTAATAATCAGCATTATTCTAGTTCAACTAAATTACAAACAATGTATTGTCGAAGGCTTTCATGGCTGGAATCACTGGGTTGTTGTAGGTTTTTCGGGCTGTATGGCCATGTTCTAGAAGCATTCTGTCCTGATGTTTCGCCTGCACCTGTGGCAAGCATCCTCAGAGGTTGTGAGGTTTGTTGGAAACTAGGAAAATTGGGTTTATATATATGTGGAAGGTCCAGGATGGGAGAAAGAACTCTTGTCTGTTGGAGCTAGGTGTGAATGTTTCAATTGGCCATCTTGATTAGCATTTGATGGTCTGGCAGTTTTTACGTCTGTCTTGTTACTGCCTGGGCAATTCCTTTGTTGAGAGGTGATTATTGTTTCTTATCTGGAGTTCCCCTGTGTTTAAGTTTTGTTTTTTATTTACAGTTATAATTTTAGATTTTTTTAAATACTGGTAGCCAGATTTTGTTCATTTTAATGGTTTCTTCCTTTCTGTTGAAATTGTCCACATGCGTGTGGATTTCAATGGCTTCTCTGTGTAGCCTGACATGGTGGTTGTTAGAGTGGTCCAGCATTTCTGTGTTCTGAAATAATATGCTATGTCCGGGTTGATTCATCAGGTGCTCTGCTAATGCTCACTTATCTGGTTGAAGTAGTCTGCAGTGCCTTTCATGTTCCTTGATTCATGGTTGGATGCGGCATTTGGCAAAGGACAAGAGGGATCCTCTCACCTCTGCTGAAGTCTACCATATACTATGAAGCTGTGGACAAGACTACACAGGAACAATGAAAATGAACAAAATCTGGCTACCAGTACTAAAAAACTTTAAAATTATAACAGTGAATCAAAAACAGATCTCAAACACAGGGGAACTCCACCCTGGACCTTCCACAGATAAATAAACCCAATTTTCCTAATTTCCAACAAACCTCACAACCTCTGAGGATGCTTGCCATAGATGCAGGTGAAACATCAGGAGAGAATGCTTGTAAAACATGACCATACAGGCTAAAAAAACCTACAACAACCCAAATGACAAACAGTTTGGAAGCTCGGAGGACATGAACTGACATATGTGAATCAGTATGATATATAGTGGTTCAAGTTTTGGATTAGGACTTTGGAGACCAGGGTCTGTATCCCTGCTCAGCTATGGATATCAACTGCATAGTTTTAGCACCAGAGGAAAGCAATGACAAACCCTCTCTGGAAAAAAAAAAAAACTTGCCAGGAAACTGTCATGATATGTTTCACCTTAGATTCACATAAGTTAGAAATGATGTGAAGGTACACAACAATAACAATCATTCTAATTCAGTAAAAAGATGAGCAGTTTGGAAGTTCTGAAAACATGAACTGACAGCTTTGTTACCAGCAAAGAAAACCTATGAAAGGCAGTGATCAATCAGTGTCTTTTTTGTTACTTTACTTTTTCTTTTTTGGAACTTTTTTTTTTGGAACTTTGCCCCTTCTGGGACAAAGCAATTTTTCCAGTTAGATAACACTTGGCCTACTTTTTTAAAAAAGGGAAAAAAGGGGAGGAACTGGAGATCATCCAATGAAACCTCAAAGAAAAAGAAGACATATCAAAATGCTCAAAAGATCTTTCATCTGGGAAATGCTCTTTAAGTATTGTTCATTCTGTCAATAAGTGATTTTAGATTTCTTGGCTCAGAAATTTCTGCAGCTTTAATTTGAAGTGGCCTGTTGAAGAAGGTCTAAAGAGCATCTATAGGCTGAAACATGTCGGGATTTTTAGAAAATGCAGACAATTTTTTGAACATCCCGAGACTTTTCTCCTTTTTCTTTGTGAGTTTATTTTTTCAAAAGAAAGCCTTCACTTTTCTGCATGTACGTGATCTCAAAGAGATTACTAGGCCCGCCGTCTAGCAATAATACAGTCCATGGCAGGCAGTAATACAGTCCATGTTAGATTGCTTCTTTGGATCCTCTCTGTTCGTTGCTTGATGACTGGATGTGGGAATCCACTGAGAAGCAGTGGACTTGAGGAGAAATTTTGCAAGGTTAATGTTTTTGGTGATAGGGTATTTTTTTACACGCAATAACAATTGAATGGGAGCTACTTTTTGAGACTTCGTTCCACACGTTCTCTGCCTTGCAATGACCTATTTAATATAATATCCCCATTTTAGGTGAGAAGGCAAGCTATGAATGTGCACAGATGGCTTTCATGATGGTCCTTGACCACGAGGCATTAGTTCTTGGAATGCTGCAGTAGCGTTATAGGATACTGTAAATCAGAGCTTTCAAAACATTTCATTTTTGGTGACACATTTTAGACTTGCATCATTTCATGACACAGTAATTGAGTTTTATTAGCAAACCAGAGGTTAATTCAAGCCCTTGTAAGAGATATGGTCACATGCATAAATTGTAGCAATGGAATGTATGGGGACACAACATGTCTCATGAAAACCTTTATTTATATAGAATCATAGAGTTGGAAGAGATCTCATGGGCCATCCAGTCCAACCCCATGCCAAGAAGCAGGAAAACTGCAATCAAAGCACCCCCTACAAATGGCCATCCAGCCTCTGTTTAAAAGCTTCCAAAGAAGGAGCCTCCACCACACTCCAGGGCAGAAAGTTCCACTGCTGAATGGCTCTCACAGTCAGGAAGTTCTTCCTCATGTTCAGATGGAATCTCCTTTCTTGTAGTTTGAAGCCATTGTTCCGCGTCCTAGTCTCCAGGGCAGCAGAAAACAATCTTGCTCCCTCCTCCCTATGACTTCCTCTCATGTATTTATACATGGTTATCATGTCTCCTCTCAGCCTTCTCTTCTTCAGGCTAAACATGCCCAGCTCCTTAAGCCGCTCCTCATAGGGCTTGTTCTCCAGACCCTTGATCATTTTAGTCGCCCTCCTCTGGACACATTCCAGCTTGTCACATACTGCTCTCGAGCCACACGTCCCCCTTTCTGTATCTTTTCATTTCATTTTTTCTGCCTAAGTGGAGTATCTTGCATTTGTCACTGTTGAACTTCATTTTGTTAATTTTGACTCATCTCTCTAATCTGTCAAGATCGTTTTGAATTCTCCTCCTGTCTTCTGGACTATTGGCTATGCCTCCTAATTTGGTGTCATCTGCAAACTTGATGATCATGTCTTCTGGCCCTTCATCTGAGTCATTAATAAAGATGTTGAACAGACCTGGGCCCAGGACGGAACCCTGCACACTCCCCTTGTCACTTCTTTCCAGGATGAAGAGGAAGCATTTGTGAGCACCCTCTGGGTTCGTCCATTTGACCAATTACAGATCCACCTAACCATAGTTTTGCCTAGCCCACATTGGACTAGCTTGTTTGCCAGAAGGTCATGGGGGACCTTGTCGAAGGCCTTACTGAAATCCAGGTACGCTACATCCACGGTATTCCCCGCATCTACCCAGCTTGTAACTCTATCAAAAAAAGAGATCAGATTAGTCAATTTTTGATCAATCTGTGTTGACTATTAGCTATGACCGTATTTAACAATCTTTTCCAGAATCTTGCCTAGTATCGATGTGAGGCTGACCAAACGGTAATTGTTTGGGTCATCCTTTTCTCCCTTCTTGAAGATTGGCCCTCCTCCAATCTGCTGGAACCTCTCCTGTTCTCCAATAACTCTCAAAGATGATTGCCAACAGTTCCAAGATGACTTCCGCTAGTTCCATCAATACTCTTAGGTGTAGTTGATCTGGCCCTGGGGATCTGAGCTCATTTCGAGCAGCCAATATATTTTAAAATACATTATTTATTTCTTATTTTACTCAAAGGTTTATTATTATGTTTGCCTGATGCACTTACATACTGCAGCCAACAGATTAATGTGGGATGAGACACAGTTTGGAGATCTCTGCAGTAAAGGAATGATGAATGGTATTTTATAGGTCTCCATTCTAAAAAATACCCCAGAGCAATTGTTTTTCTATAAAATTGGAAGGAGACACATTAAAATAAATGTGGAAGAAAACCAACAAACATGGTATGCTCCTAAAAGCCTTGCTTAATCAGGTTCAAAGAAAATCACCATCTTCAACTTTATAAAAGCTGTTTTTTTAAAAAAAAAAACACTCCTCCCCCCTCTCATTCTCAAAGTGGTATTTAGGTATGTGATTACAAAACGGGCAGGGGAAATCAAGTGCCATGAATGACTGCTCCGAGGTAAATTAATACTACACTCTTTAATTCCCTGTTAGGAAACAGTTAGCTTCATCATGGAATTAATATACATCATTTTTTTTCAAAAAATAATTAGACTTAATTAAACCTTGTCACACCGGCTTGTATAACAAGAGCTGAGGGTGCTAATTAGCAAGAGTTGTTCTTTCGAGACGCTGCCAATGTTGCATGCAATATTTGTGAACAAATCACAATACTATATTAAATTAGGAAGAACAGGGATCTAAACAAAATTAGATCTTTGCTAGAGATTTTTGTTTGTTAGTCTCTTCCACTTAAGCTTAGTTTATGTATCTCCCCCTCTTTATTTTAGAGCAAAAGTAGCTTCCTCCTAACCTAGAGTATAATGATTATTTTGGCTTTTTTTTGTATGGATTTCTGGTATTAAAGTAGCAGGCTGATCAACATATTGAAGTGGTAAGCTCCATACTAAGAACTGTTTATATGAGGGATGCTATTGTCAGGACACAGAGACCTTAAAGGGCCAGACTCAGAGTTAGTTCTCAAAACAGAGTTTATTAAACAAAGGAAAAGGACACAGAGACACTTAGCTGCAGTGCCTCTGGTCAAAACTTAAAGCATTAACCAGTCCTGGTTCAAAAATAAGCAACAGAAGTAAAACCCAGATTATCCGGACAAAAGAACCGGATTAAACAGGGTGCGCTGAGACCAAAACAAAAAGGCATGGTACACAAACAGTTAATAAAGCAGTGAAGCCGAAAAGTAGGAAGCGTAGTCAGCCAGAGTCCGAGGTCAAGGCAGCAGCAATCCGAATAAGCGTCGTTCTGATATCCACAAAAGGGTCGTCGTCGTAAAGTCAGTTTGAAGTCGGGGGGGGGGGGGGATTTGCACCCACGAGAAGTCAGGCCAAGTCACGATCAGGAACTACAACCTGCAGATCCCGGGCCCAATTCTAAACATGAACAGGCAGTGACAAGTCCCATACAATACCCAAGATCACAAACGTACACCAACACCTTTCCTTCTGCAAAGATTCATCATTTCTGAACCTACTTTTATCTTACACATAACCATCAGAAGATGAGCTGACCTCCACCCCATCATTATCCCTTGCAGCTGTTCTTGACTCCACACGTGAACTCCTACTCCCATCTCTCCACCTTCTCCATCTTCTGTCAAGACTTAGATCCCCCCCAAGACTCAGATGTATTTTCTGACTGTCAGTCCTCATTACCAGAGAACCCTACAAATGTACAACTGGATGTTGGCTCCACACATACAGCTTGTACCTCTTTCACCTTAGTCCAGTACAATGTGTTATCCCCGTCTTCATCACTCCTTAATCCATCATTCCCAGAGAAACCCACAAATGATTCCTCATCTGTAGGAGCAGTAAGTATATCCCGGATCCTCTTCCTCTGTTGCTCCTCATCAGACTCCTGCTCCCGAGTAGCCCCTTCCCTTCCCTTAGACCAATCCATAATGTTTCCTTCCTCCTCTTCACTTGTTGACCCATCATCCCCAGAGAAACCCTCAAATGACTCTTCATCTGAGGGTGCCATAAGTATGTCCCGGATCCGTTTCCTCTGCTGCTCATCATCAGATTCCTGCTCCCGAGTAACCCTCTTTCCCCTTCTAGTGCCCAAACTACTGTTAGTATTGTTACTTGCAGGCTCTACTACAACAGCTATGATACAGTGTCAGGGGATTAGGCTCTGGGTTAATAGTTTAAATCCCCATTTAGTTGTGAAGTTCTTTTAGTAACCTTGGATAAATCTTGTGGAAGAGTTTTTTGTTATTCCTATTTTGTTGTCCTTGTCCTTGTGCACAAGTTGTTGAATGGTTTCATTAAGTGTTCTTACACTATTTCTGTCATCCTTTATTTTTGCTCTTCATCTGTCCTTAGCTCTTTGAAAAGCTTCACCTGTCATCCATTGAGGTTTCTCTTTCTTTTTGACTGCAGATAATGTCTTTTTGCATTCCTTCCTGTCAATGTTCTTGGCTTCAATCCATGCTTAATAGTGCAAAGATATATTTTACATTATTGTTAAGTCTATAGGAAACTTTCGGGCTATATTTAAGCATGATATTTGGTTTAGTTAGGGTGGGGTGGGGGTGTTGTATTAGTAGTTCGCAGTTTGTACCACAGCCTACTGTCTTAGTTTTTAACAGAAAGAATTGAGCTTCTCCAAATTCTGTTTCCCATTATGAAGGCCATCAGGTGACATCCATAATATATAGTTTCTTCTTGTGTTGCTTGAAGGTGTTTGTGATGAACAAACAGTTGATCTTGTAAAATTTAGGTGGTTTCCTTCTTCATTTCTTGATCCCAAGCCACAATTTCCTACAACCTTTGATTCTGCTCTGTATCTTATTTTTACATCCCAATTTCCGTTGGTTAACAAGATGTTTGTGTATAACCAATATTCCCTTGGATTCCAGCATATAGTCTTTCAATTTCATATTCTGTCTTTGTAGTTGGAGCATAAACTTGAATTACAGTTATATAGATGTGTTACCGTTGAACACTTATTGACATGATTTGGTCAGGCTTTGCTTTATAACTCTTGACTGCTTTTTGCTACATCTCTCCTCACTCTTAAGGCCACCCTATTTCTTCTTAGATTTACATTTCTTGGGAAAAATAAAAGTGCTCCATTCTTGTCTACTTTAGTTCATCATAAATACTGCAGTGTTTATACGTTCCATTTCTTGTTTTACTGTGTTTAGTTTCCCCTGATTCATACTTCTCATGTTCCATATTGCCATGATATGTATTATGCACCTTTGGACTTTTCTTTCACCTCATCGGTAGCTGAATGTTCTTTTGACTTGACTTCAGTTGTGTCATTACCCACAGTGCTACTCGTGGTTGTCCTCTTCTTTACCCCAGTAACTTGTTGAGTGCTATCAGACCTGTGAGTTGCATCTTCCAGCCCTATCTGTTGTTTCATATTCAATTGTCTCATCAAAGGGTTTTCCATGATAAAAGATCTTCAAAAGGAGGTTTACAGTATATCCCTCTGTGGCCCCTTCTACACTGCTAGATAAAATACAGATTAATTGCTTTGAACTGGATTATATGACAGTGTAGACTCATATAATCCAGTTCAAAGACAATAATGTGGATTATCTGCTTTGATAATCTATATTATATGGCAGTGTAGAAGGGGGCCTGAGTTAGCTATAGTATCACTGTTATTGTCTTTGAGAAATCCTGCAGCAGTATCATACTGCTGCCAAATAACTGTCTGTCTCATTTAGTCTGGGGCCCCAAGGGGGAAAATTTTTTCTGACATGAGGGACCCTACCAGAAGCACTGCTGATATCGGCATTGCCTCTTGCCTCACAGAAACATGTAATCCCATCACCATGGAAAAGTCCTGACATTGATAGTGCATCTTTTTATACAATTTTTACTATATAATATTGCTCTAGGCAATTTTATCAAAGAAAATACAGATCATCAAGGTTATTTTCTTATTTTTTAAAACTGTGGATCGTTTTCTATATATATCTGTCTTTTATATTTATATAAAAAGACAACTAATGAATTGGCAAGTAGTTTCCACAGCAGTAAGAAAACATTATATAAAACTGTGTGAATTAATAACTCCCTATAATAGAAGAATGCATAGTTAATTAGAAAACACACAACTAATAGCTATTGCTCATATAAGCCACCCTGCGATGTGTGAGACAGAGTGATTACCAATTGGCCTTCAATTGTAAATGGAGTATGAAAACATTGGTAATTGCTAAAACTCTACAAGTTTCTTCTTGTTCTAAATCAAATGTAAAAAAGTATATAAATAGTATTGAAGAATAACAGCAATAATAGAGAAACATGTTCAAAATCAGTAGAAATTTTATTGTTTATTTTGATATGAATTGATGCAATTTAATCAATTAAAGGCCTGCATTAGCTTCTTCTAATAGGTTTGTTACAAGCAAATGACTTTGTTGTTTGTAAAGCTTAAAAGATTGCATCAACATTTTGTATTTGTATTATGACATTTTCTGTATTAGGAGAGTGTGGAATGTTGAATGTATGGAACCAAAGTTTCAAGTTATGTTCAGTAAACTTGAATTGTGAGTAATGAATGAGGAAGAGAGCTGCCTCTAGCCAGTGTCTGCACCAATTTTAAGATACATGCTGGAAGCGGAGTGTAGTGAACACCTAGATCCCTGTTAATTTTGCAGAGCTCGAGCCTCATTTCAGAGAAAACGAGAATTTTCTCCCCCAAACTCTCCCTACTGCTGGCAAGGAAATGGTCTCCTTGATGTTTTCAGGAAATCAATTAGTGCTCTTGTCTTGTTTACCTCCACTTAATAAGAAACTCTTCTAAACTCATTCAGACTGTTCCCCTCCTCCCCATTATAATGTATAGTGCAGTTTCCAGATATATTGGGCAATTCTTTCTGGGTTCGTCTGAACTTGATTGGCTTTGTGTTCTCATCTCCCACATCAGTTCTCATCCTTTGCACACAGACCAAAAAAATTTGTACACTTTGAACTTAACACTTTAAACATATGGGGCATAATGTTTCAAACCCTCCATAGAATGACATTAACATAATTATTTGTCCCACCCAGAGGTGTTTCTTCATTCCAGGGGACAAATCCCAAGTTAGGAAGGGTTAAATATTCTGCTTACAATCTTGTTCACCTAAGTATATATGAAAATGAGATGGTAAAATCAAGAGCCAGCAAGGCATAGTGGTTTGAGTGTTGGGCTACAACTCTGAAAATGAGAGTTTGAATCCTTGCTTGACCATGAAAATTTACTGTGTGGCCCTGGGGAAGATATGTAGTGGACCTGAGCTGACACAACAACTCCATCAGTTCATTGAAAAGGTGTGGGCAACTGGAAAATCCCATCAAACTTCAAAGATGCCACCATCATCATCCTTTTCAAAAAAGGGGGAAAGAACAGAATGTGGAAACTATCAAGGTATCTCTTTTCTAACCTCCACCAGGAAAAACCTCACAAGAATCGTTGCAAACTGCCTTCTACCTATTTCAAAAGAAATCCTTCCAGAATCCCAGAATGGCTTCCACCTATCCAGAGGAACAGTGGATATGATCTTCACTGCATAACAGCTCCAATAAAAATTCAGGGAACAAAATCAACCTCTGTATATGGTATTAATTGACCTCGCAAAGGCATTCAACACAATGAATCACAATGCTCTCTGGATCATCCAAAAAATCAGATGCTCTGGCAAATTTATGAACATTCTGTGGCTTCTCCATGATGGCATGATGGCAACAGTCTTGGACAGTAATGGCTCCCAAAGTGACCCATTTAAGGTGGATTCAGGTGTCAAACAGGGTTGTATTATTGTCCATCCTTATTCTCCATTTTCATCACTATGATACTGCACCTTACTGGTGACAAGCTTCCCATCACTGTGGAAAACATCTATCGGACAGATTGCAAGCTATTTAACCTCAGCAGACTGAAAACCAAAACCAAGGTCACAACAACTTCTGTTATAGAACTCCAATATACTGATAATAATGTGATCTGTGTTCATTCAGAAGAAAACCTACAAGCCACCCTAAACACCTTTCCAGAAGCATACAAAAAGCTAGGCCTCTATCTGGACATTGAGAAAACCAAAGTGCACTTTCAACAGGCACCAGCCAATCCCTCTGCAATGCCAGAAATAAAGCTCAATGGTGTAATGTTTGAAATTGTTGACAATTTCTGCTACCTTGGCAACCCCCTCTCCACAAAAATCAACATTGACATTGAAAAACAACATTGCCTGAGCTCTGTGAGTGCAGCATCCTTTCAAATTAAGCAGAGAGTGTTTTGAGGCTTGGGACATTCATAGGGATACCAAGGTGCTTGTTTATAAAGCTATTGTTCTCCCAACCTGTTATATGTCTGTGAAATGTTAACCATCTACAGACATCACACTTAACTCCTGGAACAATTCCATTAGCCTACAAATCTCTTGGGGAGACAAGTGGACAAACAGCAGCATGCTGGAAGAAGGAAAGACCACCAACACTGAATTGATGATTCTCTGCCATCAACTCCACTGAACTGGCCACGTTGTCCAAATGCCTGATCATTGTCTGCCAACTGAAGAATGGAAAACTGAAGGTTAGTGGACAGGAAAAGAAAATTAAAGATGGGCTTAAAGCCAATCTTAGAAACTGTGGCATAGACACTGATAACTGGGAAGCCCTGGCCCTTGAGAGGTCTAACTGGAGGATAGCTGTTACTACCAGTGTTGTGGAATTCGAAGAGGCAAGAACAGAGGTTGAAAGGGGAGAAACATGTCAAGAGGAAGGCACAGCAAGCCAAGTTGACTGGAACTGCTTTCCATCTAGAAACTGATGTCCTCACTGTGGAAGAACATGTCGGTCAAGAATAGATCTCCACAGTAACCTATGGACCCATCACCAAGACCCTACACTTGGAAGGCCATCCTACTTGGACACAAATGATCACCTATGATGATGATAATGACACACACTCAGAAAACCCCACGGTCCTAGAATCACCATAAATCAGAAATGACTTGAAGGCACAACAGCAACAGAATCAGTGTATCACGAATGTGTGTGATTTATGTCTTGGTTTGCCCAATTTCTCTCCAATGAGAAGATAGCTAGGTAGCTGAGAGCAAGATGCCTACTCTGACCATAGATCACCAGTACTTCCTTGGATCAGAGCACTGTGCTAGCAACAACTCCTTAAACTCATATTACATGCTAAGGAGATTGACCTGGATTAGAATTTAACATCATTTTCTCCTCATCATCTGAAAAACCTCAATGATGGTGATGGGGGACAGGGTGGTACAGCTGATTAAAATGCAGTGACTTAGTTAGATCATAAGAAGGAGGGGAGTAAGAAACCTACATCATTTAATTGTAAAGGTTTTACAAGATCTCCCACTGGACCTTCTTAGACTCTCAAATAAGTAATTAATATAAAGTATTACAGATAGATATTCCTATTTGCAGCTGCAGTATAGCTATTATCACCAAAACCATGCTTACCCAGCTTTGTAATTAAAAGACTCCATGTGGCCTGCGCTCTAGGCACTTCTCTCAAAAATGTTTAATGATGTGGTACTTTAAAATTGTATTTCAAAATTGTTGTAAGCTTTATTTATTTAGGGTACCCTGCCTGTATTAATGTAGTATCTCTATCTTTCTCCCTTCTAGCACAGTTCTAGTTTATTTTATTAGTGTTTGCTGACAGTATCTGGATGTCATAGTTTCAAGTGAAGTTCAAAAAGGGGCCAAAATTATTTATTTTCCTTGCAACATGAAGTTCTTGCAAGACATGTAGATTTTGTTTTGTCCTCATATGTAAGGGAAGAAATTATTACAGCAAACTGAATATTGCTCTACCCTATATTTCCTCATTCCACAAGTGTGTAATCATTATTCTGCACAGAAAAACACATTAGGTTTTTTTGTGCAGTGAACCATGTTTTCTGTTCAAGAAATTACAATTGAATAGAATCTATCCTTGTGGAGAAATGGTGAGAAAAAGTACAGATCTTTCAATTTTAAAGAAATTTACAGAGAATTATGATAATGATAGAAAAAAGACATTATAAACATTGAGGACCAAGAGTGTGATATCTTCTTTCATTACTGGAAGTCAAGGTGTTTACCCACCTCCAAAATCATACTTCAGTACAAACAAATGGAAGTACTTTTCTGAAGATAATTATCATTAGGCGATGTGATAACAACTAGCTTATAGAGATTTAAAAGGGAATTAAATGAATTCATATAGGGTAGATTTATCTATTGGACTTCCTTGCTTCAATACATTTCCTAAAACTAAACATTGAAGGAAGAATCATCATATCTATATCCTGCTTGAGGGTTTCCTAGAATCATCCAGCAAGAAAGCTTGGATGGATGTACCATTGGTTTGATTGATCAAGGGTGTCTGAAGACCTGCTTTTGCCATCAATTTCACTTCCAAGGCTAAGAAACAGAATTGGATGGGTCTCCTGTTTGAAAAGGTGTTCAACTCAAGCAGAGATTGTGTTTCATCTTTAATCCCTAATATACTCTGATGATCATTTTGAGGCTTAGCAGAGGGATAAATCATGACTGAAACCACAAGAAAGAAACTTTTTTCCTCATCTGTTGGCCCAAAGCCAGCAGTCCTGAATGGAAACCATTTGATGTGTGTTTGTTCAGGGACTGTGTTAGCGCCTACCTTTCATATTACTAAAATTACAGCTTGTTTCTTTTCATCCATTCATGGACCTTTTGGTGTGGGTCAATATTCATTTGAAATTGCAAAAGTAACACAAAGACAAAGCCTGCAATGACACTTTTCAATTGAGCTGAGATGGATTAAGGCTGACCACCTGAGTTTTTGAACATAAGAGAAGGACAAAGAAGAAGAAGCCTCAGATCGTATTAAAAGGATCCTGTAAGGACAAAAAGATTCAATCTGGAATCACAGCAGAAAGAAAAGAAAACTATGCACTAAAGATTATCCTTTTCAGCCTATTAGCTAATACAAAATGTTCCACTGAGTCTTAGAAGAAAAAGACGACACTGTGGCTTTCAGTTTACTCACTTCCTCTCCTCTAGCAGTGTTGCAAAGAATCTTTTGAATTTTTCTATCATCTTACTAATTTTTTACCTTGTTTTCTCTTTCCTTTCTCCATCAGCCTCAAGATCCATTTGATGTCATGCTTTTTCAGTATGAAAATCCTTTGTTTTTCATCCTTTTTTCATAAAAGTTAGCTTAATATGATTATGTATTTGTTAATGTCATTTTTGTGTTTGGTAATCACATGTCTGTTTTTGCATACATTTTCTGTAATAGCTTTCAATAGAACTGGGTTAGCCATTCTTGATGGTTACCATTTTCTTTTTCTTGCATTTTAAAAGAAGTACCCATTACCTATTGTTCATTAGTTACTTCTTGCTTTAAAAAGTGCTGCAAATTGGAAAAAATATAGTCCAGGACAACAGAAATATTACTTACTTACTTACTTACTTACTTACTTAGGCAATCCCTCATAGTCCGAGGATGATGGTCCTCAAGTGTAGTATCCTGGTGGTGGGTCCATAGGTGACTGTGGAGCCCTATTTTTGACCTGCATCTTCTCCCACAGTGAGGGTATCAGTTTCCAGCTGGAAGGCAGTCCCGGTCAGGGTTGGCTTGATGCGCCTTCCTCTTGGCATATTTCTCTCTTTCGCCCTCCATTCATGCCACTTCAAATTCTGCAGCACTGCTGGTCACAGCTGACCTCTAGCTGAAGCGCTCAAGGGCCAGAGCTTCCCAGTTCTCAGTGTCTATGCCAGAGTTTTCCTGTCCTCCAGCATTATGATTTCTGTTCTTGAGTTCAGAACAGAACAACAACTTTGGGAGACAGTGGTTGGGCATCCGGACAACATGGCCTGTCCAGTGGAGTTGATAGCAGAGGACCATCGCTTCAATGCTGGTGCTCTTTGCTTCTTCCAGGCACACTGACATTTGTCCGCTTGTCTTCCCAAGAGATTTGCACGATTCTTCGGAGGCAGCGCTAATGGATATTTAATCTTCCTTCCTGAAAATTACAACAAATACCACTGACTCTTCACACATTTGCTCCATTGGGACAACACAGCAGCATTATATTTTAAAAGAGAAGAAATGATCCTGGATCCCCCAATAATATTGCCAAACCCAATATTTTTTAAAAAGTATAAAGATATCCAGCAATTATGATTGTATGTAAGAGTTATAATTATACCTTCGTGACTTTAATGCATAACTGGAAATGCCATGATTGGTAATGTGTTACTCTTATCTATGTCAGATTGCTTTGATCATATTACAAATAGTTTAATTTAATGGGAAAAGCCATTGTCTTGAGTTTGCAAAACTTGAACAGACCTGCTGAAGACTAAAAAAGTATTTCATAATATAAACAGATAAGCTTACTTCAATTTTACTGATTTATATATTTCTGTTTTAATTCTAGGCCCAATTCCTTTGGTCCCATTCCTTTCAAATATTTGATCTGTTAATGAAGTTTATTTTTCATATATGTGATGGCATTATGGAATCATGTGCTATTGCCAAAAATATGTATTTCATTGATTTGAAGCAATTATTTACTCTCGTTTATTTATATTCATGTATGAGATTTATGCTCTTTGTTGAGATTTATGCTCTTCGTTGACCAAAAATAGCATTCAAGATTTATATACCAAGATTACATACCATTTGGGTGAATTCCAACAAAATAAAATTTGTTTATGTCATTTAAAAAGCAGCAAAGCTTGAAACTTATTTGGGTGTGAGTGGGTAGGCACTTTTTGGTAGAGAAGACTGAAAACTTTGTAAAATGACAACTTCCATGATTCCATAACATTGAGCTATAATAGTCAAAGTGATGTTAAACTGCAATAATTTTAGAGTGTATATCAATGGTTCTCAACCTGTGGGTCTCCACGTGTTTGGCCCACAACTCCCAAGAATCCCACTCAGTTTACCAGCTGTTAGGATTTCTGGGAGTTGGAGGCCAAAACTTCTGGAGACCCACAGGTTGAGAACCACTGGTGTAGAGGACAGAATGACACAATACTATTTGTCAGGTCTATCTCTAAGCATGATTCTCATTCCTATTCTTCACCATGCTTTGTGTCTTTAGGGAACACTGTAGAGGCCAAGGCAGCTGTTCACCAGTTTTACCATGTCTGGAAGCTTATCTGCCTCTGAGCCTGAGATTTGATCTTGGAAAATCAGGAATTGTGATCTAAATTCTAATTGTTAGTTTCAGAGAAGACCCATTTAATCAACTGCTGAATGGTATGCCAACTCTTATGAAGATTTCATTACTTCAATTGTTCTAATTTATTTGAGACTAGCAGTTGACTTTTGGCTTGTATGTACAATAACTCAGTATAAGATTGCAAAGTGTATCTATCTTAGCTTGTTTTTCAATGCCACCATGCTAGCCAACTGCCCATGAAATATTCTTCTATTCTCTGGGATGTAGGAAGGAAATGCATGCTAAGATTCTATCTGCACATTAAAAAGGTTACCATCTAGTACTTCAAGTATCAGAATCTGAAATCCAAAGAAGATAATATTTCAGTCTTTCATAGTATGTTGCAAGGGAAAGAGAAGAATTTGTAATGATGATGCCAGCTTAGATCAGCCGTATTGCACACAATGCATATTTTTTTTGCTAAGATATACAACAAAGGTTCCTTTTTCCTTCCAAAACAGGCACACATATATACACACAGCACTATTGATTTAGTGATTTACATTCCTAGAAGCTAATAATTAGATTCTTGGTAAACTTGCATCTTTGCCTAGAAAAACAAAAATCTTTACTAAGAGGTTACTGATAGCAAAAAGCAAGATTTATGACGGAGGCATTTAGATTTCCTTAGGAAATGCATAACTGGAAATATGGGGGATTTTTTCAGGAAAGGTCTAGGACAATGTCATTAATACAAAATAATAATCTGTGTATGAATTTCAATATCCGGAGAAGCTCAAAACTGACCTTGATATATTGCTGTAATTTAGTAGGTTTACGAGAGAGACTTTCCCAGTGCATGCTGACTATATTGAGCCAAAGTCAAAGGATCAAAAGTGCTCTTTCACTCAGATTAGCAGTGACAATTTGGTGTATACCCAAGGAAGTTATACTTGTGGACAAATTAGATTACAGTCTTAGCAAGTCTCTTTAATACCTTCCTCCAAATCAAGAATAGCATTGGTTAAAAGAAGCATTGTAAATCTTATTTTCAATTAGCTTAAGCATGATAAACATCCACCAAAGTCCTTTCTAAAACTGCTTAGATTCAGACATCATCCCCCATTTGCCAGCTGGTGGTTCCTGTCTGGAGATTAAGCAATAGATATGTGTAGGATGGGAGAAAGCCGATTAGAGGAGAATGACGAAGGCACACCAAATTCTCATTAAGCTGCTCTCAAACTACAGCATGACAAATGGCTTGGATGGTTTAGTGTTCAGTTAAAAGCTCAGAAGACTTTCAATTGATGGGTTCACTTAGTGATGGAATTGGATGAAAGGTTAACTCCCTTACCGTCAATGCAACGTCTATAGGAAACACCAAAGCAATTAAAGAATTAAGCATTTTGTCCATTCTCTTGAATAAACATAGCTTGCCATCAAACCATTGTTGAGTTCACCATTATGGTCTAAATCTGATTGTTCATGACAATTACTACTATAGAATAATTGAATCAATCCACATTGTTTTGAGGCATTGAATGTTTGCCTTGTGTCTCTATATATCTGTATATGCTGTATATGCTTGAATCTGCCCTGAGTCCCTTCGGGGAGATAGGGCGGAATACACATAAAGTGTTATTATTATATATTTTTAATTATTATTGAGTGCTGATTTATCAAATTCCTACTGACTCTGTGAATCTGCTGAAACTGGGGCTAACCGTTGAATTTAAATCTTTGACTATACCGGCCCTCATCAATATTGATATCATAAACTGGATTTATGATATCATAACTGCTGAGAATTCATGTTTACAATTATTAATTGTATAATTGATATAATTGTATAATTGAATATGATTCTCCCATGCATACATTTTCTGCTTGACTATATCTCAACCACAGTGTTTCTGAGGTTCCTCAGATCATAAGACCGGGAAATAAGGTCTACAGTGTTATCCAAAAGCCAGGTTAAATTACAACAAGCCATTGTGACAGGACCCTGAGAGGTCTCACCAATTGCACCTCAACTGGATTGGGGACTGAGAGGTACCATTGCCAGTAACAACAATGGAGCTCAGACATACTTAATACTTCTATCAGATGTAGGTTCTTGGCCTATAAGAGGGACTGCAGGAAACTCCTCTGTTCTTTAATGTTTATCTGGCAGACAGTGTAGGAGAGTCATGCTGAGCAGCTGTACCCTAGTGGTAATATCTTTGGTGTCCAAAACCTCAATGGAACAATCCCTTCTAAGCATCTATAAATAATGAATCATGATTAGGATTTCTTCTTGCATAAAAGAACTCTGTGTGTATCACTATCAAGGATAGACATGCTGTCTAATTTTGAACCATGTCAGGTTTGCTTACTGTCAATCATAAAATAATTTTGTCTCATTTCTGTATCAACTGTATTTTTTCCCTTTCCATTAGAAGAAAAACAATTTTTTACTTCTGTACCCACACAGTGTATGAACCAAGAATTGTATTGCAAACATTGAGAAAATACATGGATATTCTGATTTGAGTATATGTTTGGAGGTGTGAATTAGGCTGGTTTACTTTAAAATATGAAGACCAAATTGCATTCTTTTCACTCTTTATTATGACAAAAGCATAGCCCACAGCTATGATATCTAATTACTGAAAATTAGTGACTTGAAGTGCGTATAGGGCTGTTGAAAATACAAATCAAATAAGACTACCATACAGAGTCAGGCATATGTTCAGGATAGATTTGTTGCAGAGCCAGTTTACATGTATATCTACCACGTGATTATCTAACAATCCATTTTCAGAATACAAGTAAAGCCATTGTAGAAGGAAATAAAAGAAACTTTCAACACCTTGACCACATTGCAATGTTGAAATTAGGTGCAGAAATGACAGCCTTCGCAGATAATTCAACACAGATATCTCTGCTCAATGATTATTTTGGAAGTAGCAAACTAATGATATTTGAACAAGGTTCTTATTTTACAAGAGGTTTTTTTTACAACAGAAGAAGTGGAACTATTCATCTGTTTTCTGGTTCTCTTGTTTACATTTTATTCTATCATTTTCAAAAATTTTAGTAGACAATTATGAATTATGAAATAAAACTTCATCAAAGCATCCTGCTGACATCATACACCAGAACGGCCAAACTGGAATGGTTTATGTTGTCTTTAAAATCTCACGACAAGAGTTTAACGGATATAGTTGATAGCATATGCTAATGAGGACTGGCAAGAAAAACATGCAATGATTTCCATCACGCCAATATGAACACACAGCATTGTAATACATAATCTGTTTTGACAGACTTCTGCATCTTCTTGTCCATCAATCCCATGAAAAGCACACTTGAAATGACCTTATCAAAGGTTATCTAATTACACATAGCTCTCCATATTTGCTTGGGTTGGGGTGCAGAACATCTGCAAAAGTGGAAAAACTATGGATTTTAACCTGAGAGAACATTTCTCTTGGAATATTTTGGTCCTCCAGCATGACTCTGTGGTCAACCTCAAGTAGACATTGACCATAGAGTCTCACTAGAGAACCTAGATATTAATCAAAATTGTGAATAATCAAATCTGAAAAAGTCTAACTTATAAATATGGAGGGTTGGCTGTATAATCTCATTTCTCCATTCCTCAGGCATGCATCGAGTAGGAGAAAGCAAACTAAGGAGCTCAAAGACAGAACTTGTGATGACCAGGCTTATTGTTTATTTATTTATTTATTTATTTAGTACACTTGTATACCGCTAATATCTCAGCCTGTGCGGCGACTCATTGCGGTTTACAACATATTTAAAAATACAATATTCACTTTAAAAATATAAAATAAAATATAAAAATACATACATATACATACATAGTATTGGGCCACCAATACAGACCGGAACATCTCATAGTTAAAGTCGTAATCCAATTCGTTATCCTTGATTGCTAGTCCATGATCAAAACATCATCACATCGGAATTAGTTGAAAACTTGCTCGAACATCCAAGTTTTCAGTTTTTTCCGAAATGCCATTAGCGAGGTGGCTGATCTTATTTCAGTAGGGAGGGCATTCCAAAGCTGGGGGGCCACCACAGAAAAGGCCCTATCTCTCGTTCCCGCAAGCCGCACTTGTGAAGCAGGCGGGATGGAGAGAAGGGCTTCTCCTGAAGATCTTAGGGTCCTGGTGGGCTGATAGGCCGAGATACGTTCGGATAGGTATGTAGAGCCAGAACCGTTTAGGGCTTTAAAGGTCAAAGCCAGCACTTTGAATTGGGCTCGGTAGCTAATCGGTAGCCAGTGGAGCTGGTACAGCAGAGGAGTTGTATGTTCCCTGCGCCCTGCTCCTGTTAATACCATGGCTGCCGCCCGTTGGACTAATTGGAGCTTCCGGGCCGTCTTCAAAGGCAACCCCACGTAGAGAGCGTTGCAGTAGTCAAGGCGGGATGTAACCAGAGTGTGGACTACCGTGGCCAAATCAGACTTCCCAAGGTACGGTCGCAGTTGGTGCACGAGTCTTAACTGTGCGAATGCTCCCCTGGTCACCGCCGAAACCTGGGGATCCAGGCTCAGCGATGAGTCCAGGATCACACCCAAACTGCGAACCTGTGTCTTCAGGGGGAGTGCGACCCCGTCTAACACAGGCTGTAACCCTATACCCTGTTCGGCCCTGCGACTGACCAGGAGTACCTCTGTCTTGTCTGGATTCAATTTCAATTTGTTCGCCCCCATCCAGACCGTCACAGCGGCCAAGCACCGGTTCAGGACCTCGACAGCCTCCTTAGTAGCGGGTGGGAAGGAGTGACAGAGCTGGACATCATCTGCGTACAGATGACACCGCACCCCGAAACTCCGGATGATCTCGCCCAGCGGCTTCATGTAGATGTTAAACAACATGGGGGACAGTATTGAACCCTGAGGAACCCCACAAAACAAAGGTTGTGGGGTAGAACAGGAGTCCCCCAGTGACACCTTCTGAGACCGACCCTCGAGGAATGACCGGAGCCACTGCAGAGCAGTACCTCCGAGACCCATTCCCGCGAGGCGTCCCAGAAGGATACCGTGGTCGACGGTATCGAAGGCCGCTGAGAGGTCGAGTAGCACCAACAGGGACACACTCCCCCTGTCGAGCTCCCGACGGAGATCATCCACTAAGGTGACCAAGGCTGTCTCGGTACCATGTCCCGGCCTAAAGCCAGACTGTGCCGGGTCTAGATAATCCGTGTCTACCAAGAATGCCTGGAGTTGTGAGGCCACCACACGTTCCATGACTTTGCCCAAAAAGGGAAGATTGGAAACAGGCCGATAGTTTACCAATTGAGTGGGGTCCAGTGATGGTTTCTTCAACAGCGGTTTTATCACAGCTTGCTTTAAGCTGGCTGGAAAAATGCCTTCCCGAAGGGAGGCATTAACCACCACCTTAACCCACTCGGCCAATCCCCCTCTGGCCTCCTTTAGAAGCCAGGATGGGCAGGGGTCTAGGATGCATGTGGTAGCTCTCATTCCTCCAAGCACCTTGTCCACATCCTTGGTTTGAACCAATTGAAATGAATCCATCAAAATCGGACAAGCAGATGCTCGTGTTACATCCTCAGAGACTGCCTTTAATATGGTGTCCAGTCCAGAGCGGATCAAAGCGACTTTGTCTGTAAAGAACCGAGCAAAAGCTTCACAGCGAGCTGCCGCGTCATCAGGGCACCCATCCTGAATGGTGGGTTTTAAAAGGCCTCTGACAACTCGGAACAGTTCAGCCGGACGCTTCTTTGCAGACGCAATAGTGGCCGCAAAGAAAGTTTTCTTTGCGGCTCTTATTGCCGCGGCATATGACCTTAAAAAGGACACAAACCGTGTTCGGTTTGGCTCGCTCGGATCCGAACGCCACACGCTCTCTAGTTCCCTCTTCTTTCGCTTCAACACCGCCAGCTCCTCAGTAAACCAAGGAGCTGGTTTAGTTCGGCTACTTGAGAGGGGACGTTCTGGAGCGATCGTGTCTATTGCCCTGGTCATCTCCCCATTCCAGAGAGCGACCAGGGCATCAACAGGATCACCAACCGAGGTGGCGGGGAAATCCCCAAGAGCCATCAGGAATCCTTCCGGATCCATAAGCCTCCTGGGGCGGACCAATTTAATAGGTCCTCCACCTCTGCGGAGGTTAGGGGGCACAGTAAGTCTAAAGCTGACCAGGTGGTGGTCGGTCCATGGCAACGGAGAGATGGATAACTCCTCAACACCGCCACCTTCCTCCCATCCCTGGTAGAAAACCAAGTCCAATGTATGTCCAGCACTGTGGGTGGGGCCAGATACTTGTTGGGACAGACCCATGGTCGCCATGGTAGACATGAAGTTCTGAGCCGCTCCCATTAGGGCAGCCTCGGCGTGGACGTTGAAGTCCCCCAGCACAAGCAGCCGTTGGGACTCCAATGCCAGGTCCGAGACTACCCCCGCTAGCTCAGGTAGGGAGACTGTAGTGCAGCGAGGTGGACGGTACACTAGCAGAATCCCTAATCTGTCCCGGTCACCCACCCTCAGGTGGACGCATTCAAAATTTGTTGACTGCGGGATGGGGGTCCTGGTCAGAGAAATGGAATCTCTATAGACTACTGCAACCCCGCCTCCCCGCCCTCCGGATCTCGGTTGATGCTGCACAGAGAACCCGGGTGGACAAAGCTGGGTCAAGTTTACACCTCCAGCTTCGTCCAGCCAGGTCTCTGTGATGCACTCCAGATCTGCCCATTCATCCAGGATTAAATCCTGGATGAAAGTTGTTTTACCATTGACAGATCTGGCGTTCAACAGCACCACTTTCAATCCTGAGGGACCGCCATCCTGATTACACCTACTTACCGTATCAGGAGACCGATTTGGGATTACTAATGTTGTTCCACGTTCCCTAGGCCGAATTAAAGGTCTCCTTTTCCCGTATCTCCCCTTCCCCACCACGACTTCTATGGGGGCTCCTCGGTTAACGGAAGCCTCTCCCTCCTCCATGACGCATTTGATGCTTATAATAATAAACCAAGGATCATTGTGGTTTGCATGCCATGTTACAGTTTCAGTTTGCCATAGCTTTGCCTTCCAAGTGGTCTTCGGTACTGTTAGGCTGTATTCGAGTTCCCTCGTGCTATTCCATTTCTTCTTACCCACATATGCAATTAGCAACCAAATTAACAGATGCCAAGAAGTAGATGGTGGCATGAGTAGTAATTGTTAAGCACAGTCAGGGCAGGGTTAAGCTGTTAAAATACAGATGGAAACTTATTTCAGCACAACACAGTAGAACAACAAATAAATGCGATGGCTTAAATTAACCCAAGGTGTTAACTAAAGTGCGTCATGGAGGCCTGATTCAACACACTTATTGTTTAATTATTTATTAATATGTTTTTCAAAATGTAATTTGCTGAATCTGTTTCTGCTGTCATCAATGTGAATAAATCAAATGCTAATTAAATAAATTAAACAATTCATTGCAATCCACAGGGCAAAAAAGAATAACAGTACTAGCACTGATTATGTCATGGATACCCTTTAGGGATGCTGGATTTCATTAGAGCACATTTTAGACTTCAGCTTTAAGGTTTAGCAATAATGCTCTGATATCAGCTGACAAACTTCTGATAGTATGGCTGTCCTTTTTTAAAAAAAAATCTCTGTGAAGGGTTATTTCAGCAGATACTTGGAAGTGAATAGATTGTGTGCTGGTTACCACTGTATCCTACCTTGATTGTCCTAGTCACAAAAAATTTCTTAGCTACGCGATCCTGGTAGCAGCACTGCAACACAAAAGAGAGCTATCTGTTGAGAAAAGGGAAGCATCCTTTTCAGAAATGGCACCAGTCCTCTTTCTTCAGGGGATATTTTAAAAGAGCTGTGTGGGTTTTTCTCCCCCTTTTCTGGTACCATCATGCATTTGATAACACTAAGCAGATTAAGTGTATACAGAGGCGCTTTTATGCTTACCTCTTTTGAGTGAAGGGTATTATGTTTGTAAATCAAAGTCTAAATGCTGGCACTGAGAACAAGCTACACAAGCCCTTTGAAAGGTTTATATCTGTAGCCATATTATTTTGACGGACTGTAAATCCTGGAACTCTGCCATTGCTTGAATTCGGCAGCAAGAATGAAGACACTTGGGCATTCTGGTGTAAGATACTTTTTTGCATCAAAACACAATATGACATGTTCTGTTTGTTTTGTTTCATTCAGAGTCCTTGATTATTCATAGACGAGAGCATATGTAAAGGCTGCTTTTTCAAAACACACACACACACAAACACACACCTTCTTCAACCAGAATACTTTTCACATTATAATTAAATATTATAAAAACTTCACTTACTGAGAGTGAATACAATCACTTTGATAATGTCAGTGGAACTCTAATGCATTTTCATTAGTTGGTTGTAGAAATAATAGAAATAATTCTTAATAGTTTCATAAGGAAAAACAACAAGTATATATCTGGAGTGAAAATTGGCTCTATTCCTTAATTGGCTCTATTCCTTAAAATAAAGACAATCATTAGACCAATAAGTACATTATAGCAGTGCCCAATACTAGTACTACATAGAATTCATACAAACAAAATTTCATACAACCAAAATTATCTTCAAGATTTGTGTGCAAGGTAGCATGGTCGAGTTGAACAATTGAGCTTGTAGAGATGTACTTCTGGTTGAGCAAGGCATATTCAACAAAATACATTTTGTATTTAGACTTGTGTCCCGTCTCTGATATATGTGTACCCCTCCCCCATACAAAAATCTTTAGATCCCAAGCGTTTTGAAGAAGGGTTACTCAACCTGCATTATCAATACTAATATTTTCTGTGTTTGATATTCTACAGTAGCTTCCAAAAGTTGGTTGTCCAGGTGCTTTGGACGTCAACTTCCAGAAGTCCCAGCCAGCCATACTAACAGTCAGGTATACTGGGAGCTGAAATCTAAAATATATCAAAGATCTCTGTAGATCTTAGAAAACTATTTCTTGATTTAAGGCATTGGTGTGCTGGCTGATATCCAAACAGGGGATGGTCCTTTCATTATTAGCTGCTACTTCCTGATGGATGTCAGGTGGTGCAATACCAGCTAGACAGTGTAATTTCTCCAGTGGTGTAGAGTGCAGACACCCTGTGATAATGCGACATGTCTCATTAAGAGTCACATCCACAGTTTTAGTGTGATGAGATGTGTTTCACACTGGGCATGCTTACTCAGCAGCAGAGTAGCAAAGCGCAAGGGCAGATGTCTTCACTGTATCTGGTTGTGATCTCCAGGTTGTGTCAGTCAGCTTTCATGTAATATTGTTTCTAGCAATCACTTTTTGCTTGGTATAAAGGCAGTGCTTCTTACATAGTAGAGAACAGTCCAGGGTAACTCCCAGATATTTGGTTCTGCTGCAATGCTCCAGTGGGATTCCTTTCCAGAGCTTGAGATGCTTGTCTGTTCTTAAGATGAAAAGTACATGTCTGTGTCTTAGATGGATTAGCTCTCCAAAGCTTTTGGTGCGCTTACTGACTATTACAGGAAAAAAAATAGCTGATTCCTAATCCATATGTTTTATAGGGTACCCATTTTTGATAGATCAGTACATTTTGTAGCCTGTGTTTGGAGAACACAATACCTTGAGTTAGGAGTTCAATTCATTCTATGACTGAGCTCTAAACTTAAATTTCTTTTATCTCAAAGCAATTTAAGCATAGAAATGCATTAAATGCTATTAATCCATTCTTCTGCCCGAACCTCCCCCCCCCCATTTTGTTACATATTTTAAAATAAGAAAATGCACTTCATAAATAACAAATAATGCATACATGCACATTTACATTGACCAATAAAAACAGGAAGATCAGCTTTAAAATGATAGAAGCACGAATTTGTTGAAAGAAAACACATTTGAGGCAACAAAATGTGTGTTGGCCAGTATAACAGCAAGGCAAACCCAGCACATTCACATGAAACAATAAAAAAAGAAAGATCAGCTTTAAAATGGTAGAAACAGACAGTTGTGGCACACTGGCTGAAGGACAAAGTTTTGGTAAGGAAGGACAAAGCACAAGGTGAAGAGACAGAAGCATCCTTTTCTTCATACTATACTCATTCCAACCTCCCCCCTTCTCTTGATATCTTTCCCTCCCCCTCTTTATGAAGGCAAACTATCATGAATGAAAACCACACAAAATCAACTAACCCAAAGTTCTTCAAAGGACAACAGCAATCTCCCAAAGCAAACAAGAAGAAGCAGACAGCAATCTCCCAAAGTGGACAAAAGCCTGCGGCATGGAGACTGCTCCCTTGAAGCTCCAAAGCTCCATACACTCATGCTAGCACTCCCTCTGATGCTAGCTCTGAATTCAAACTGCTGCTTGTGTGTCAAAACGGAACCCTGAGCCGAGCAATAGCTCTTAACTCAAAATGCTCTTAAGTTGGGGTGCTCTTAAGTCGAGATTCCACATGAAATAATCTATGGTATTAGATACTTGGGTAATGCTGTCTCACTGATCAATGGAGAAAATTCTAGAAAGCGGATAAATAAATTAATACTTTTGATTCTATTACATTTTAAGGAAAAAAATCTTGTGAGTTACAGAATTGCTTAAAATGTGAAAATGGATCCTGGTTTTCTGATATTTAGAATAAATTCCTTGAAATTAGTGGAAAATTATTCATGATTCCTTTTGCAATGGATTGCAACCCATTTTAAAGTGGGAAAACGGCTGATGATAGATAGATAGATAGATAGATAGATGGATGGATAATAATATACAGCTGGACAAAGCACATTTTGGTCAATATGCAATTGCTATTAATCCTTCAAGATCAAACAGTATAGGTGTTAATCATTATAAAGACCACAGGACTATTTTAATGCATTTTACTCTCACTATCTCTAGGGTGTGTGTGTTTTTAACAGTTTTACAGATGAAATTGCCCTATTTCCTGTACAAATTGTCTGGTGTGTTTTACAAGGCGGGTTGAATCTCACTGTTCAACAATTCCCTTCAAGTCTAATTCACAGAAGTGACATTTGTAAATTTACGATCCAAATTGCAGATCATTCTTGCAGCTTTGTACATGGGTTGGGTTGTTATCTCACTCCAAATGAGATTGAAATAGTAATCCTTAGTCTACGTTGGTATATACAGGAGAAAATGAAATTGTGCTTTTCCTGGCATGGCACACTATTTAGTATGAAATTGGATTTTTATAGACTGAAATTGGAGCTGTACACTGATCCTTTGGCAAACAGAGTAACTCTAACTTGGACACTGAGTTAATGTTGTCAGGTGATCAATGAGTTTGGCTTCTCTAATAGCATAACATGCTCTTTAGCACAGCAACAGCTGATCCAGGCAATTGACATCACACCCCAAACAAAGCTTTTGTCAATTACTTCTGCTACCAAGAAAGACAATAATAGCCTAGCTCTCTAGCTTCCTTGGTGAGAAGATTGTCAGAGAGAAGATGATGGGGGGGAGGGGGTGTCTAACCCTATGTTCACCATAGAAGCTATTCAGTAGCTATTATTTATTGATTATTATTTACTTTATTTGTATACTGCCCCTCTCAGCCTTACAGCGACTCGAGGCAGTTTACAAGGCAAAAATCAGTGCCACAAAATACAATACAATTTAAAAATTTTACATCAATACAACCGTAATAATAGCAATAAAAACATAAGTCAGTAAATCCTCAACAAAAACATTGTCCAATTCCATCGTATAGTTGTTCCGTTTTCCTATGTCCATTACTCAATATTTGCAAATGCTTGCTTGAACAGCCATGCTTTGAGTTTTTTCCAAAATGTTAGGAGCAAAGAAGCCAATCTAATTTCCTTGGGGAGGGCATTCCATAGCCGAGGGGCCACTGCTTAGAAGGCTCTGTCTCTCGTCCCCGCCAACCGTACTTGTGATGAAGGCGGGACTGAGAGCAGGGCCTCCTCAGAGGATCTTAATGTCCTTGATGGTAAGGGGACATGTGTTCGGACAGGTAAGTTGGGCCAGGACCATTTAGGGCTTTATAGGCCAAAGCCAGCACTTTGAATTGGGCCCAGTAGCAAACTGGTAGCCAGTTGTATGCTCCCTGAGAGCGGCTCCTGTTAGCAACCTGGCTGCCATTCGTTGGACTTATTGAAGCTATAGAATAAGGAACATATGATCTTATAGTTGTTGTTGGATTCCAATTGTCATCAGCACAGCCAATGACCAATGATATAATTGGAGTTGTATCCTAATACCTTCTAGAGAACCAGAGAAAGCCTCCCTTTATGATCTAAGGTGTTTTTTATATTTTATATTGGTTAAGGAGTTTAATCTCTGTGAATTCTGTGACACAGGTTGACCTCTTGGAGTATGGTTACGGTCAGTTACCCAGGGCTTTTGTTTTCCAAAATCTTTTTACATACCTTTTGGCTTTTAAAAAGGTATTGGAATGAAGAGGGCAATTTTGGAATTTCATGTAGAAGGCTTTTAAAAGGGCATGTATGCAAATTAACTCTGACATACTATGTTTTTCTAAAAGTAACTTTGTGTGTGCTTTGTGGTTTTTTTTTATTCCAGTGCGAACTCAAAGGCATTTCCAGTTAGGTTTGGGGTCAGGGTAAGATCAGAACTCTTGTATATATTTTTGACACAAATGAAAATTCCAAAATCTTGCCAATGAGATAAAAATTGATTTCCAGAGGCCCATTCACACCACACAATTATAGTATAATGTTTCCACTTGAATTACCATAGCTGCATCCTAAAAAAATTCTGGAGTTTAGGGAGGAATTATAACTTTCTGACTAATCATTTTGATAATACTGCCTAAGCTACAGAGCCCCATGTTTCATAGAATGTTAGTATGACAACTAAAGTGCAACCATAGTATAGTGTGAAAGGTTCCTTGTGCAAGTCACTTCTGTTTCACTGCATCAGGGTTGAATGAAAAACTTCATGGAATATTGCATTGGCTGGAATGAAATATCTATGACAAACATCAATTTATTAGGACATTTGGGGTTTTGAAAAATACATCTACCCCCCCCCCCCAAAAAAAAACCTTGCACATATCAAATAACTCAACATTTGAAGAATTTATTTGCAATTTTTGAAGTTCAATATGTTTGTGTCAACTCTGAAAAAAAATTTACTCTGGTGACCTATATTGGTATATGTGTGTTAATGTGAAAATGGCTCAGAATTGAAATTGCAAATAATCACAGTATAGTTCATATACTATTCTATATGGTAAATGATAACTCAAAACAAAATAAAAATGGCAAGCCTTGTCCTTTCCCCACAAAGGAACCAATTTGCATCCATATTCAAAAGGTCCAGAACAGTTTCATAGTATATTAATAAAATTACATAAATATCAAGGAAATTAATAGCAACTCCATTGCCATAAAAGACTATCAGATACTCCAGATGTCTTATCAGAATAGTATGCTTACCTTTAGGAATATTCACATAAGAGAGCAAATTTTCCATCCCTATTGAAAAAATTAAATGGTTGCATTACGTTATTAAGTTTCTCTTTCCTCCAGTGAGGTTTTGACCATGTTTTTTTATAATCATTTTCCCTTCTTCAGTCACCACCAATCCCATGTTAACATTTTAAAATCATGGCTATTTTTTTAAAAAAAATCATACATATTCAAACAATGCTTCAGGTATTTCAGCCATATGGAAATTTGCTTCATCCTGGGATGAAGTCAACACGCAAAGCAGACGGTTTGAAGTCAATTGAGAAGTTCAAAGGAAAAGAGGGGATTTCAGAAATGTGAGCCACGTATGGCTGAATCACCACTTCAAATGTCATATTCAAAGCAGTGATTCAGTTGTTGTGTTAGCTGTAGTCCCTACTCTGTTCATTTTTGAGGGGTTTGTCTCTTGAGGGCTTCAGTGAAAAGATTTGGAGAAGGAGCGTGAAGGAGGGTAGAAACAAAAATGGGGGAAGAGAGAAAAAAGATGGAAAGTGAAGAGTCCAAAAATTCTGCCAGCCTGCCTTTGCAACTTATCAGTTAAGCAAAAAAAAAAAATTGCTTTCCCACTTCTCTCACTGTAAAAATGTAACTTTCCCCCACCCCATCAAAGTAGGTCAGTAAAGATAGATGTTTGGAGTAAGTCCAAGAAAGCTGTGATCAGCACATTTGCTCCTCAGTATTAATAGAGAATGGTGAGCAGATGTAAATTGCATTTTGGAACATCTGGCCTTGCTGAAGGGATCAGGTTATACACTTCCCCAGAGAACAAGGAAACCCCCAAAGTCAACAATGTAAATATGCTGTTTAAGTCCAAACTTTTTCATTTAATAATCTCAAATGCATTAGTTCCCTCCTCCCCCTTCTTCATTTAATCCCATATTGTTTATAGATGCTGAACATAAGATACTGAAGATATAGGTTAGGATGCCTCTACTGATATTGGAGCCTCAAAACTGGAAGGTTTCCATAGAGCCAGGGGCAAAGGAAAGGATGAAAGTCATATTTCCCTATTGAATATGTGTCTCTCATCTAATCTTTTGAAAGGTCTCTGGGAAGAGCTGAACTATCATATGGATACCTCCCCTTGGAACCACAAGATAGAACCTTACGTCATTTGTTTGAGTTTTGATTTTGCCTTCCCCACAATAGTGTTATTGATTTTAGGAAACATTTTTATCTTTGGCATATTTTAACAATACTTCAATTGTGCTATCACTCATCAATACTACATAGCTATGTAAAACGAAGCAAAGTTAAACATTTAAACATTAACGCTTACATACAGTTGTTAGCTCCATGTAGAGTAGAGTTATGAAAATACCTATGTGATTGACTCAGAATTCAACAGTTGGTTTGATGGGCGTACTCTAGTTGGGAGTAACCAGCATGATTTCCCTCCCGGACTTTTGTTTCACCAGTTGTTCCTTGTTTTCTGCCACTGAGTAAATAGGACAAAGGCAATTCTTACCTGTTTTGGCATATATCATTTAGCTGAGACCAAGGACTCCACATTCCTCTTAAAATGCTGAGTTCAGCTTTTCTAGTTCCAAGCACAGGATCCATTTCATTTTCTTACTCATAATAACGGTTCATTTTGTTTGGTTTCCTGCTCAGTTTCAATGGGAATACACATGGGAACTGCTCAGTACATAGAAACATTTGCTTTTGGTTTAAAGAATCAATAGTCCTCTAAATTTTTACAAGACAACACTCATGATGAGAGCATTTCTGATTACTTTTTGATAATATCCCCAAGCAAGTATTTGGAAAAAAACACACATTGTCAGGACTCCAAACAGGTGAGGTTCACAGATGCTCTGATTTAGCTTAGATATATTTGATCTGCCCACCGCCAAAGAATTCCACCTGGAGGGGAGGATATGCCTGTTACTGGAGCTTGCTGTTGTGAGTGGTGTTGAAGCCACAACAATTCATAAGCAGAGCATAAATCACTATGTCACAAAAGAATCCTGACACGTTTTGTCTGCGTAGTCTTTGGGGAACTTTTAGACCGCATACTGCAAATGAAATGGCCTTTTGTCTTAGCCCACCTGTTCACTGGAAGTCCTCAACTATGTGTCAGAAAATGGATAATGAATGGCAATTCTGAGTTTCCGAGACAACTCAAATTTGAACTAAAAGAAATGACCAAACCATAAAGTATATGCATTTCTTGGGCATAAGTTTTGTTAATTTTGGTGAAGTTTGCTTCCGAGTAGTAATGAAGCAAACATTCATTTTTAAACCTGCCTATTTTACATTTCTCAATACAAATGTGGAATCACAGTTATCCTTTAACCAATAAACTCATGTCCTCAATGTTATAGGATAGGTTTCTACTCAAGAATTGTGCACAGAACTGCAAAAATAAGGGAATATTGCTTGAAATAGCCTACCTGTGGGGCTGATATTGTGAATTGAAATAAATGTAAATGTTTCTGAAATTATTTTTTTCTTGGGTGTGGTTTCCCGTCCTTATGGCCATGTTCTAGAAGCATTTTCATCTGACATTTCCCCCATTTTTTAAAAAATATCGCAGACTGATACAGAAGTTGGACAGAGCAAACATAAAACTGGGGGCTCCTCTGAATGGGAACATTATTTTTGTAAATGCTGGGCTGTTTCGGGATTTTGTACCTTTTAATGCTTTATGTTCCCAGGTCTAGGAATACTGTAAATATACGAAGGTTTCTTTCGCTCTTTATCTCCTGTTTGAGATGTGCTTAACTGTGCTGTAGATGTGATTTCTTTCCTCTTCCATCATCCTCTTCATGAACTCATCCCTCATCCCATGCTTTTCTCCTAATATTGCCTTTTGTGGTCTGGGACAGATAATTGCTTTTAATTATTTTTTGTGTGAAACTGCCCATGAAAAATAGCAATATATCTCTTTATCACTATATTTGTTGAAACTAATAAAAAAGAAAAGAAAAGGTCATATTGGGAGTGTGGCACAGAACAGTGTGGAAGAAGTGCTTAACTTGGTAATTGGAAATGTCAGGAAAACTTGGTGGAAAAAGTTACACCCTCATTTCACATATGATTGGTAGGGCTGTCTGGAAACAGAGGGAACTGAGATAATGGAAACAGATGCAGAGATTTTTTTCTCCAGAACAGAACAAACATCCCTCCCCTTCCTGTAGTTTCCTTTTAGCTAGTTCTGGAAATTCTTGAGAAATTGATTGAGAAAGGAGAGACATGATTATTAATATTTTTAAAACATCACCATAAGTATTGGTGCAACTCAAATCCCATGACCTTTGTCTAGTCTGGATGAGACATGGATTTATGGCAAACTAACATGATCTAGAAATAGAATGGCTCAGTCACCTCTATTTCTAAGTAAACATGACTCACATTGGTGTGTTAGTAAGGTTTGCTTGCAAGTTTAAAAAGAAGTCTAATAGTGCAATCCCATACTCAAAAGTATGGTCCATCTAATTCAAGGGGTTCATTATTCCAATGTATTATTGATTATTATCCAATGAATGCAACTCATATGTATTTATGCTGGAATAACCTCCTTTCAACTCCATGGAATAGATATTTATGAAACTGCAGTCCAAACCATACTTCATACAAATGATTAAAAATATCTGCTGTCATTTTCACTTACAATGCTTGCAAACAACATGGCGAATGGATAAGGTGTTTTTAAAGGAGAGCTTTGCTTTCTTTTTCTTTTCTTTCCATTTTATCTTAACTGTGTTGTACCCCACCTTGAGGAGATGTGGGCAAGAAATAATAATAATAATAATAATAATAATAATAATAATAATAATAATAGTTTTGCGGTTTTCTGGCATTGTATATTTCTTCCGCTTCTGTGATTATTCATTTGTATTTTGATTCTGTAGCCCATTTGTCGATGGATGTCCAGGATCAGCAGCATCCACCACTTTCCTTTTATTCTGGGCATCGACCGAGCCAGTATAGACTTTGTTTTGGTTTGCTTCTCCATAGTGTTAATGGGTTAGGTGCTCTTTGTTCCACTCCTCAGCTGAAACCTCTCTGACTTGGTTGGACCTGCTGGTAGTTACACTACCGCCAGCACAGCTCTTAGCATCCTTGAAGCAATTAAGTCCCTCACCATGACAAGGTGACACCCATCAGCATTTGGAAACAATAAACATTGACAAAATCATGATCTGTCAACTGCAAAAGGCTACCTTAATTGGATCTGCATGTATCATTTGAAAATACATCACGCAGTCCTAAACGCTTGGGAAGTGATCGACTTGTGATTTTGTGATACGAAATCCAGCATACAGATCTCATTTGTTATGACATACTGTGGTTTTGTGTCAGTAAAATAATAATAATAATAATAATAATAATAATAATTATTATTATTATTATTGAGCTATTTGCAACTCATTAGATCTTACATGGCTTCTTACAGGAAATATAGGCATAAGCTGCATCTACATTGTAGAATTAATGCAGTTTGACACCACTTTAGACCTTAAAACTATATCATGTTAAAAACATCTTGCCCCGTACTATCTGACTGCTGGCTGTTACCTATTATTTTTACAAATTGAGGCACAGAAGTGGGCCATTAATCATGTAGTTCTGAAGTCACTGCCCATTAACATATAGTCCAATATATATTTAACATTTGAGCCAAATAGGCCTACAAGCACTTGACTGAGGATTCCCTTATAGGGCGTTTCATAGATCGGGCATCTAAAAAGCATATACTCTAGGGCAGTGGTTCTCAAACTGTATTCCATGAATCATACTTCATTGTTCCTTTCTCCTCTTCCCTTCTCCTCCTACCCCTCCAAACTTTTCCTCCTCTTTGCTGCTCACCATCCAGATCCTTCCTCCCTTGCCTTCCTTGCTTCCAAAACCCTATTTCCCTTCCACTGCCCAGGGAATGCTTTGATTGTACTTTTCCTCCAAGCCAGAAGGGAGTTGAACTAGATGACCCCTGGGGTTTCAGCTATTATTGATATTATTACAAAAACTAGACAACCATCTGTTGGAGGTACATTGATTGTGCTTTCCTGAATGGCAAAAGGGGATTGGATTGGATAGCTCCTATGGTTGCTCCTGTTGTTGTTGTTATTATTATTATTATTATTAAGTCTGGCTCATCATTTTTCTTCCACTGAAATACTGTTAAGTTTATGTTGGTTAAATTTGTCCTTAATTTTAAATATTATATTGTTTGCTTTTTCTTTTCTTTTTTGCACTGCAAAGTCCATAGGAATTTGTTCATGTTTTTGAAATTAGTTCACACAAACACTCTCTATCCATCTGCCACTATCCCAGCCCATCTGTCAAATTTTAAAAACAGTACATCACCCAGTTTTCCCATGTCTGAGATATATATATATATATATATATATATATATATATATATATATATATATACACATACACACACACACACACACACACACACATTAATATATATAAACATATATTAAATATAATATATAAACATTTATTGGGGCTCCATGAGAAACCTTTGCTACAAAAAGGGCTCAGTGGTTGAAAAGGTTTGAGAGCCCCTGCTCAAGGGAATCTATTTCAACAAGTGGCCAAGGGCAAAACGTCCTTTCAAGTATAATTTTTTAATATTTGCCCTCTAACACCTTGGAGGGAAGAGAGTTACAGCTGGCCAAAGTGAATTAAGATATGTTGGCTAATTGCAGCCCTGCCAAGTGTCTTGAGGTTAATGTCATCCCCTAGCATCTTACAGTTGCTTACTCCTAATATAACAACAACTACAACAACATTAACAACAATAATTTATTTATATTCCACCCTACCTCCCCGGAAGGACTCAGGGGAGATTCCAAACATAAAATGCAAACACTCAATGTCCGAATGCAACAACAAAATTTCACAACCCAACATATAAACATGAATTATGACTCCTAATCTAGCAGGTATATAAAAAAGGAACAACACATGCACACATCCAAGCTAGGATATCATTTTCTTCATTGGCCACTTGGTAGAGCGGTGTAAGATCAGCAGGAGCATCAGTGGTCAATTTCCTGAGACATCTTTATGGCATTTGGGGATACAGGCACCCCCTTCCTTTCTACCATCTCACTTGTTGTCTTTATGGTCTTTTGGCCATTCTAAATTATACCGTGAACCATACTTTCAATGTGTGGCCTGCTCTTTCAGCCACACACTCTCCCCCTTTGAATTCACTGATTCAGTTGTGTCCTTTTGTATTCAGACTTGCATGTAAAAACTATAAATATTGGGTTCCACTTTTCAACCATTTTCAATTTTTGATAGGGCTCTGGTCACTCAGCTGTCAAATAAGCAAGCGATAGCTATATTTTAGAGTTTATGGTTTGGAACTGTGTCTCTGAACCATAAGGAAAAGTACACTTAAGTAGGAGACTATGGCTCATATTGCAGAATATATATTTAATCAACTCACATTTCAGTTCGTTTGAACTTCTAAAACTGTCAGCAGTGAAAATTTCATATTTTATTCTTTTTAATGCTAAAATAGCAACTATCTGACTACTTCTCAGTGTTGTGAAATTACTTGTTTTCAGGACGAGCCTTTCTTCTTTCTTTCTCCCCACCCCTTTTATTTTAATCTTTTTACCCTCAATAAACAATTTCTTTTCATTTTGAACATGCAACATGCAGAAGGCTACAATTCTCTACCACTTAACAAAAAAGAAGCCTCCCACTGAATTCACAGATTTCACTTTTCAATAGAAATAGATTATTAGCCTCATAAATTTGCTTCATTATTATGGTTAAAATCATAATAAACAAGTTGACTACCACTCTTTTAAAGGTTATGTTTTTTTTTTTAAAAAAAAAACTGGCTGGGTAGATCTTATTTCTTAAATTCCAACCCAGCCAGTTTTAAGCAAGAATTTGTAAGTTGTGTTTTGTTTTTTATCTCTGTTCTGTGTGTTTTAATATGTATTTTACAGAACTACATTTTAATATTTATAGAATTTTTACAATGTTTATGTGTTAACCTGTAACCCTCCTTGATCCATGAGGAAAGGCAAGTAAAAACAATATTATTATTATTATTATTATTATTATTATTATTACTATTATTATTATTTTAATGGAAATACTGGGATTAGAAATTAAGAAGAAAAGCCCCTGGGGAAATAGGAGACTCAAAGGAATCCCATTGAAGTTTTAACTGATCCTCTGAAGATGCCAGCCACAGATGCAGGTGAAATATCAGGAGAAAATGCTACTAGAACACGGCCATACAGTCCAGAAACCACACAACACTTCAGTGATTCAGGCCATGAAAGTCTTCAACAATAAATCATAGATAAGGTTGCAGATGCTGAAGATTCATTGCCATCATTCATTGAGTGACAAAGACAAGATAGAGATTACACCATTCCCATCAGTTGTTAAGTAATCAGGAGCCCCCAGTGGTGCAGTGGGTTAAACCCTTGTGCCGGCAGGAATGAAGACTGACAGGTTGCAGGTTTGAATCCGGGGTGAGCACAGATGAGTTCCCTCTGTCAGCTCCAATTCCCCATGCGTGGTGGCCATGAGAGAAGCTCCCACAAGGAAAGTAAAACATCAAAACATCCCGGCGTCCCTTGGGCAACATCATTGCAGACGGCCAATTCTCTCACACCAGAAGTCGCTCCTGACACTTAAAAAAGTTGTTAAGTATGACATACTGATGTAATTAGGCATCTATTTGTGGTGGACTTGCCCCAAAACTAAAGAATTCTGGCTAAAAGTCCTCCTTCTTGGCAACTATCAGTACTTTTGTGGTTTCCTTACCTTCAAATGACTAAATTTATTATTCTGTTTTATTTATTTCTTCTTGCTTGCCACTGTCAAAATTCTTTTCTCAATGTTTATGCCAGTTTTATAGAAATCTACACTTCTTTAACTTAGATCAATTAGATTTAGTCCAGTTCACTGAAGCAGTCAGTCTCTGTTATTATGATAAGTGGTTTTAATAATTGGTTTGAATATTGAGTTCAGATGTTTTAACTTTTTAGATTTGACTATATATGTTTACTTCATTTGTATGTATGTTTGTGTGGCCTCAAATTGTTGCCTAATGTAAGCCATTCTGAGTATCCCTCAGGATATAAATATACTAAATAAATAAAATAATAAATTAATAAATATTCTCAAGGAACTGTTTGGAACTTACATTACGGATCATTTCTATTTTTTTTCCGCACAAGAGGGGGAAGTGGGGAAGTCAGGGAAGAAAAGAAGAAGAAAGAACGTGAGGGTATTGGAGTTGTTGTTAGTAAATTAAGTCTTTACAGATATCTAGTATGTCTGAGTTATTGTAGGATTTTCCGGGCTATATGGCCATGTTCTAGAGGCATTTTCTCCTGACGTTTCACCTGCATCTATGGCAAGCATCCTCAGAGGTATTGAGGTCTGTTGGAAGTAGGAAAATGGGTTTATATATCTTTGGAATGACCAGGGTGGGACAAAGGACTTTTGTCTGCTGCAGCTAGGTGTGAATGTTTCAACTGACCACCTTGATTTAATGGCTTGGAAGTGCCTGGGGGGAATCTTTTGTTGAGAGTGATTTGATGTGCCTGATTGTTTACTCTCTGTTGTTTTTGAGAAAGAGGGAGGGAGTTGGGGGGAGGGATAGAAACATCGTTTCAACATTTATAATTGAAACAGCCATTGAATCTACAAGCATGTGGACAATTTCAACAGAAAGGAGGAAATCATGAAAATGAAAAAATATCTGTCTACCAGTATTAAAGAACTCTAAAATCAAGACTGTAAATAAAGAGCAACAGCCAAAAAAGAAGGGGAATCCCAGACAAGAATAAATCAGAGCCAACTAAAACCTCCCAACAAAGGATTCCCCCAGGCAGCAACCAGCCAGGCATTCAAGCTGCAAGGCCATTAAATGCTAATCAAGGTGGCCATCTGCCACAAGCAGACAAGAGTTATTTCTCCCATCATGAACATTCCACAGATATATAAACCTCACTTGCCTAGTTTCCAACAGACCCCTCAACCTTTCAGGATGCCTGCCATAGATGTGGATGAAACGTCAGGAGAGAATGCTTTTGGAGCATGGCCATACAGCCCAGAAAACTCACAGCAACCCAGTGATTCTGGCCATGAAAGCCTTCGACAACACACATCAATCATCTACCTGTCCAAAGGTGTGGTAAATGGGAAACAAGTTTTTGTTACAATTGCCCAGCAGATGTGTAATGCCTGCTGCATGAATAGAGTTGCCTGTGGTATACGTAACTACATTTTTATTCAGTTTTCTTTAGTTGCAAAATGAAGTAGTTTATAGTAAAAACAATCTGGATTCAAAAGGAAAAACAAGGCCACCTGCCCTGGCAGTATCAGGTGACATTAACATTCAGATTTATATTCTGAATGCCCTTGGGGTGCATCTGACTTTTTTGAGCTTGGAAATTGCAAAAGTATTCAATTGACTGTGCAAGAGCCAAGGTATGGTTGCATAAATTGCATATCCATTTTCAAAAGTTGTAGTCAATTGCAGATATCAAAGACAGTTTCGTTAGGAGAAAGAGGTTAAGAGCTTGTGTCAACTAGTTTCAAAGGGTTCGTTTGATTAATATGATCCTTGCAGGTGCAAAGCAGAATACTCTCATTTTGCATTATTTGAGCTATATGAAGTTTGTAACCAAGACAGCTTTCTAAAAAGAGTTCTAGAACTCATGAAATTGAAGAATTTCATATTTTCAATCTGTAACTCCCATACATAAAACCTCTAGTTTATTTGATCAATTAAACAAAAATATGTATGTTTTTTAAAAGAAGTCTTCTTGCTTTCCAATCAAGTCTTTAACTACAGCTTCAAAAGGAATGTTGAATTCACCTACATCCAGAGAGCACTGTGAACTCAAACAATGATGAATCTAGGCCAAACTTGGCAGGAATACACAATATGAACAAATGTGAACACTGCTGGAATTTGGGGAAAATATATCTTGACATTTGGGAGTTGTAGTTGCTGGGATTTATAGTTCACTTACAATCACAGAGCATTCTGAACCCCACCAATGATAGAATTGGGCCAAACTTCCCACACAGAGCCCCCATGACCAACAGAAAATACTGTTTTTTGTGATGGTCTTTGGTGATCCCTCTGACACCCCCTTGTGGCCCCCCCAGAGGTCTCAACCCCCAGGTTGAGAAACACTGTCTTAGGTAGATAGGCATCAAGATTGCCTAGTCTTACTTTTTTGTTAGGCGATCCTTTGTTGTCTGAGTATGATGGCCTTCCAATTTCTTTCAAGATGCCTGTACGTGAATTGTTTAAATGTGTAGAGGTCAGTGCACAGCCAATCAACACACAGTCTTCACAGAGTGAGGGTCCCAACCAGTGGCATGGTTAACATGACGATGGCGGCTTCTCAATCTGTTGCAGCCTTCTTCTGCTTTCATAGCCGTTGTAACGTGCTTATTTTGGACCTGATCTATCATTGAGGTCTTCAGGTCATCAGATTGTGTTTGATCTGAAAGCTCCCGTGAAGCCCCTCCTGGCATCCATGACTCTGACAGTTATGTCTACAGGTTCATTAGAATGCACAAGCCCCCTCACTACAAGATGACAACCCATTGAGGAGGGATTGCCTAGTAGCTCTTTAGTAAAGCTCCAAGATCTACCCAGCAGGGTCAGAAAGAGAAGATTTAAAATTAAAGAAAGATGCCTTTCAGTACAACCTAAGACTAGGATTTCTTTTTCTTTTCTTTTTTAAAGACCTGACTTGAGTTCACAGCAAGTCCATTTCTGATTACTCCACTCATTTTTCACTTTCAGCAGCCTAATTCAGGCTGTGCAAGAAGTCATATTGTTCCTAGTCTAATGCTGGAATGTCAACTGTGTTATCTTCCAAACACCGTCTTTCTTGTTCAGTTATGTACCACTAAAAACCTACCTGAGTCTATCTATTCAGATATGTGGATGACACTTTCACCATTTGGAGCCATGGAGAAGAAGAACTCAACAGGTTCCTGGAACATCTTAACAGCATCCACCCTAACATCCAGTTCACTATGGAAAAAGAAAAGGAAGGAAGACTGCCTTTTCTAGATGTCCTAGTCATCTGCAAACCAGATCAACAATTGGGTCACACCGTTTACAGAAAACCCACACACACGGATAGATATCTACATAAAAACTCCAACCATCACCCAAGTCAAAAAAGAAGCACCATTAAAGCCTTGGCAGACCGTGCAAAAAGAATCTGTGAACCCCACCTCCTCCAAAATGAACTGAACCACCTCAACTGGGCTCTCCAGGCCAATGGATACTCCACCTCAGACATCAGAAGAGCTGCAAGACCAAGAACAAGCCACAAGAGTAAAGATGAAGATCCACCCAGAGGAAAAGTGTTTGCCATACATACAGCTCCCCTATGCGAACCACTGATCGCATAGGGGAGCTGATGAGGAAACACAACATACAAACAATCTACAAACCCACCAAGAAAACCCAACAAATGCTACGTTCAGCAAAGGACAAGAGGGATCCTCTCACCTCTGCAGGAGTCTACCGTATACCATGCAGCTGTGGACAAGTCTACATAGGGACCACCAAACGCAGCGCCCAAACAAGAATCCAGGAACATGAAAGGCACTGCAGACTACTCCAACCAGAGAAATCAGCCATAGCAGAGCACCTGATGAACCAACCTGGACACAGCATTTTATTTGAGAACACAAAAATGCTGGACCACTCTCACAACCACCATGTCAGACTACACAGAGAAGCCATTGAAATCCACAAACATGTGGACAATTTCAACAGAAAGGAAGAAACCATGAAAATGAACAAAGTCTGGCTACCAGTATTAAAAAATTCTAAAATTAAAACAGCAGAGAGAAAAACAGGCAGGGACATCTAATCACCTTTCAAGAAGAGTTTGCTCCAGGCACAGGCAGCCCATTGTATGCTAATCAAGGTGGTCAGTTGAAAAGATTCACACCCAACCCAACTTACAAAAGCCTTTTGTCTCACCCTGGTCATTCCACAGATATATAAACCCCCTTTTTTCCCAGCTCCAGCAGACCTCACCCTCTGAGGAAGCTTGCCATAGATGCAGGCGAAACGTCAGGAGAAATGCCTCTAGAACATGGCCATATAGCCCGAAAAAACCCACAAGAACTGAGTGAGTCTATCTACCTTTCACAAAACGCCAGAGTGGGAATTAAAGACACCCAGCTGAGACCAGGTCCGCAGAATGTAATAATGGAGCTAAATAATCAGCTGAGAGGAATGAAATGATGCCGAAGCCATACCTAACACAAACACAACAATAACAGTCCCTAACTTCCTGAATTCATCTTAAGCACTAACCACATTTAACATGTAATCCTTGCTCCATCATAGAAGCTTTCAGCTGTGTGGTCCAACCCAACCCACTCCCTATTGGCTCTATCAATTGCCTCTGTCTTTTTGCTACATTTTCAGTTCTCTGGTGCTCTATGAAGTGCTGTTAAAAAAAGATGTGAAGTGGGATATATGGTGATAATAAACCTCTAAGCCCCACTCCTAAACACAAGTGTGCATTGTACCTGATATCATGTGAACCTCTCAACAACAATACAAAACTTTATTATAGTCACTGACCAGCACAAAGCTGGGCACAAGTGCCCTGGGAGGGAAAGCTCTCTTCTACCAGAAACCAGAAAATGTGGGTACTCCCCCCCCCCAATGCCACAAGATCATACTTGGGTTTAATGCGGCAGTGGCAGGGGATGAGGAATGGGTCGAATGTATTGTTTGTAGGTCACCGTTGGTAATTTTGTACTACTTGCTGCCCAAATCAGAGTGAATTTGAGAGCTATTGGTTTCCCAGACTGGTTACATTCAATGGTCTTGTAATAATAAGAGCAGTCTGAAATTATTACTTCCTCACCATATCCAATTTTTCTTTGTTTTCCTCCAAAGCAACATAACATACATGTTGTGAATAGCAAATATGAGCTTGGCAAATTATCTGAAGACTGCTTGATATAGGAAAAAAGAACTGGAAAGGTCATGGTCCTTTAAATGTTGCAATACATTGTTGCCAAGGGGAAAAAATCTCCAGAATGGAGTAGTTTGATATCAATGTGAAATCAGAATGGGTAATTAGCACTGACAATACCAGCAAGTTTATGAATTTCAGGGTTGAGAACAAACAATAGGAGATTGCCCTAGTTGGATGACCTTGTTTCAGGCTTTCCAAAGGAACATGTTGTGTCTTATGATTTTGTCTGATCACTAAAATCTTTAGGGAAGCTCCCCATCTTGGCCTACTCACAAACACATTTGATAGAGATGAAAGAGCAGGTCTTTCTAAAGCCAACTCTGTAATCCATTCTTCCAGATAGCATATTTTTCCTTATTTATACTGGCCAAGGTTAAATTGAATAATTGTACATTGGAGGAAGGCATTACTTTGGGAAAGGTTGATCTAGGTTTTAGTTTTGAAATAGGATGTTGGTGTATCTGAATATTTCTGTGGGAAAATGTGAGGAGTAGCAGCAGATCTCTCTAGTAATCAAATGGGCATGATAGAAACCACTCTTATGCCCACATCCAAAGCCCCTTCCACACAGCTGAATAAAATCCCACATTTTCTGCTTTGAACTGGAACATATGGTAGTGTGGACTCAGATAACCCAATACAAAGCAGATATTGTGGGGTTTTCTGTCTTGATATTCTGGGTTGTATGGTTGTGTGAAAAAGCCCCAAGTCGACTTACCCAGAATCTAGCAGAGAAAGAACCAGGTTTAATCTTTTTGGTAAAAAAACCAGTTCTACTTGTGAATTATTTGTCCACAATCAAATTAATGGCCTATAGAAGAAAATATAGCATGATGGAGGGAGAGTGTGGGTATTAAGAAGAATACAAACAGGAAATGAGCATACATGGAAATTAGTATGGGTATGCAAAAGCTGCTTACTCAAACAGTAACTTTATCCTAGGAGCTTCCGGAGAACACAGGAGGGTGGCCAGATGTAATTCCCTGCAAACACAGAAGCAATCTCTACAAAAAGCAAAAAAATGTAAGATTGCCAGGTGTGAAAATAACACAGTTTTGAGCCAAATATCCACATCTTTGAATGTCTGTATCTTTCTGTAATTGGAAAACACAGACTTTTTATCTAGGTTTGTGCCCAGGTTTTAGTTGTTTGTTCCTGAATGGTCAGTTCCTAAAAAGAAGGTGGCACTTGAGTAGAAAGCAAAAACTTTGTTTGTGTGCCAGAAACTTCATGAAACATGTGGAGGGCATAATTTCTCTGGCTAAGCCAAAGAATGAAACTTTTGCAATGATCCGCATATTCGGACCTCTGCATATCTGCATATCCACATCTCAGAATATATATATATTTTAAAAAAAACCTGCTGAGGTTTCTGGTGGAAGTCCCATGGTGGCCATTTTGGGAGCTTCTAAATCTCAAAGCAAAGCATCAAGTCTGGACAACAGAGGCAAAAATCCTGGGACCAACAGGTCTGTATGTGGATCTCTTCTGAAGTCCCGGGATTTTTTGCCCCTGCTTAAAACCTATGATTTAGTGCTGTCTGGAAGTACCCTTAGATCAATGATCCAAAGAGATTTATGTATGGTTGATTTTAGAAGATAAGCAAGATCAGACCTGCTTTTTTTTTTTCGTGTCAGGAGCGACTCAAGAAACTGCAAGTCGCTTCTGGTGTGAGAGAATTGGCCGTCTGCAAAGACGTTGCCCAGGGGATGCCCGGATGTTTTGATGTTTTATCATCCTTGTGGGAGGCTTCTCTCATGTCCCCGCATGAGGAGCTGGAGCTGATAGAGGGAGCTCACCCGCCTCTCCCCGGATTCGAACCTGCAACCTGTTGGTCTTCAGTCCTGCCGGCATAGGTGTTTAACCCGCTGCACCACTGGGGGCTCTGATCAGACCTGCTTAGTCCTTGGCTGGAGTACTATCAAGGAACAGTAGAAAACTCCATTTAGGTCTAATAAAGATTATTATCTGAATGCCAGTCAGTTGAAAACTATGAGCTAAATGGATTGAAAGTTTGACTTCTTCCTGACAAAAGCCTACTTCATATGTCATTATATGAATATGCAGTATTGTTATCAATGGGCCTGGAGACAGAGCTGGTACGACCATTTATATCTGGGGCATAGGACAGCCATGAAGTTCATATTTTAATTTCAAAGAGATTTCAGTAGTTTCTTCATTTCTTGACTGAAATTATGAGAATGTCGAGTCCAAGCTAACTTCTTGACCTTTGCACTGTACCCTTCATGATGCTTTCAAGCTTAGGAATAATGTTGAGGAAAGACTCATTAACAAGCCATGTCTGGGTTCCACGCTATTGACTGAAGTTTGGAGTTTCAGTTCTGTGCAAACTGTTGACATTACCCTGTTGGACACCAAGGACCAGCTCATTAGCTAGTGTAAATCAAATGCCCCGAGAGAGTATTGCACTTGGAAGTCTGATCATATACTGATATGACCTGTGCACTTCATTAGTCATTTTGTCAAGACAGTGTTTAAAGTGAAACTAACTAGAAATTGCATTCCTACTCCAGATATTGAAATTTTTAGAGCAGTCAAATAATTCCTTCCCCATTATAACTGACAAGTGTATCCCCCCCCCCCCCCGCCCTGTTTTGCAATCCCAGGCAGGCCTGGTACAATTGGCCAATTGATACTTAACAAGTATAAAGCAAGGACTGACATTTGCAGATAACTCATGAGATTTGAGGAAAGAGAAGAAGTAAAACAAAATCATTTGGAGGCATGTTATTTACTATAATTACCAGATTTTTTTAGTACTTTGAGCTGTCACTTTTCAATTCCTAGGTCCACAATTTTCTTTGATAAGGTTAGATGAATGAGCCAGATAGGGGAAAGATATTTGCAAATTGCTTGCAGTTTCTGCACAAAGTGAATAAGTAGCAATTAGGACAGAAATGGATGCCATAACACACCAATCCTCTACTATCATTCATTTATAATATTGATGAGGTGTTTCTAATGGCCAAAGATGTTCTGTTACAACTAAGAAAATCAATATAACAAAGAAAAACAAAGTAAATATAATTCCTAATTAATTCTACCAAGTTAATAGAATTATAAATGTGCAAATAATAAAACATGACTTGAAAACCACACAAAATTAGAACGTTTTCATATGCAGTACCCATATTTATGAAGCTTCCACCCAACCCAGAAGAAACATGATGAAGCCATTAATCCAAAGGAGACTGATAATTTTGGAAATCACATTGAGCAAGGAAAAGACATTTAAACCTTTCATTCCCAGCTGTGAATTTGAGTTTTCATGGTCCAGCTGCCTGGGGAAATAAATGTGTCTTGCCTAAAACCAAGAAGATAACATTTTTATACTGGATCAACTTCCTTCATGACAGAATTCTATAGATGTGGGCAATCCCCCACCAGGAAGACCCAGATCACCTTTCTCTGATAGTTTTCCAAAATGTGGCTCACAGCAGGAAAACATTCCTCCAATTTCATGCTCAAAATCCCATGCAAACATGTGCAAAGCTTGGTCTACTTAACTGGGAAGGAAAGCAGGTTTATCATTTCTTTTGAGGTGACAGCTTTGAATGGTAAGCTTGGAAAGATAAGTATTCTTTAAGTTCGAATCCTGACGTACAACTTCGAAGACTAGGGTTTGAATCCTTGTTTGGGGATGCATCTACAGGGTTGTTGTAGGTCTTATCAGGCTATATCACCATGTTCTCCTGCGTCTATGGCAAGTTGAGAAAAATCAACCCCTCGGAAGGGGAATACACTCCTGGAAAAGTTACCATGAAAAAAGCTGTCTCCACTGAAGCTGTATCATCAATTCTTGTTTCTACAATGAGCTATTTTTTTCAAAATTATCTTATTTTGATGTAATTATCTGTATGGTTTTTTTCCGGCAATGGGATGTTTGCCTTACATATTGGAAACTGCCCTGACTCCCTGTGGGGAGGTAGGGCTGTATACAAATAAAGTTGCTTATTATTATTATTATTATTATTATTATTGAAATAAATTATCACAGAGACAGAAAGTGAGGTGAAATCTTCTGAACATGGGCACAGACAGCAAAAAAAAAAAAAAACAAAACAAAAAACACCACCCTTCCTTATACTATCCAAAGCTTATCTAGATAGAGAGATAAATAAATAGGTAGATAGATAGATACACACACACACACACATTAGCTTGAGTCCTATCAATGCTCAGGTTATTTGAAAAAGGCATGGTTTATTTTGGAGTGTTAGGTAAAATCAGTTGGTTAATTAGTAACACTATTAGAAAAAAAAGCCAGCATTTGATTTCGTTTTTTATGAATGCTCTCATTAGAAAATACATAACGATGTGGGTGAACTACAATTTCCAGAATTGTGGGTTGATCCTCCCCAAACCAGGCCTGTATGCACAGGTAGCCATGTTGTGGTCCAGATCTGTCGTTGGCTGGGTTCAGTGCTTTCTGGATAAGGGTGAACTACAACTCCCATTTGCCAAAGCAGGTACCCCAAACAATTCCAATATTTACAGTTGGCCATGTTGGGTCTCTGTGCCAAGTTTGGTTCAGATGCGACATTCCAGTGGTCTTTGGAAGCAGGTAGACTACAACTCCCAAAACCAAGGTCAATTCCCACAAACCATATATTAAATATGCTGAATTCTTGATGAAAACACAGTTCTAATATGTAATACGTTTTATATTGTGTAAATGCTATTTTAAATTGTAAGTCGCTCAGAGCACTTTGATGGAGAGCGACTAAATAAGAATTAAAGTGAAGTGAAGTGAAATATTAAAAGTCAGGAAAAAAGTAGTTAGCTTGTTGATTTTCAATATGATCAGCCAAATTTGTTCCCGGTCCATTGTCGGTGGGGGTCACAGTTTCTCTCGAAGTACAACTGCCAGATTCTGAGGGCAATCCCCCTAAACTCTGCCTGTATTTACAGTTGGGCATGTGGGGTCTGTGTGTCAAGTTTGGTCCAGATCCGTCATTGATGGGGTTTAGAGTGTTCTGGATGCAGGGTGAAGTACAACACCCACACAGGTGGGCTATTCCCTCTCCAATCCCTCCAGCATATTCTGTTGGCCATCAGGGTTCTGTGAGCCACATGTGTTCCAGATCTGCTACCCAGGGCTTCAGAATGCTCTGTGGGTTCGGGGTGAACTACAACTTCCATGTGGATGGGTTAGCCCCCCTCCAAACTCTTACAGTATAATCTGTGGGTCATGGTGGTTTCGTGTCCCAAGCGTGGTCCAGTTATGCCATTGATGGGGTTCAGAGTGCCCTGGGTGCAGGGTGAAGTACAACTCCCACGAGGGTGGGTAAGTCCCCCCACAAACACCTTCAGTATGTTCTGCCGGTCACCAGGGTTGTGTGTGCCATGTTTGGTCCAGATCCATCATTGGGGATGTTCAGAATGCTCTGGATGCAGGGTGAACTACAACTCCCAAGTGGATGGGTGTCATGTATCATGTCCCACAGTTGATGGTGGTTGGTGGTGACAGACCTAGCAGTTAGTGATGGAAGGGTTAATGTAAGTCTTAGTTCTAAAAGGCTGAGTAATTTGTAAGTAACAGTTTACAGGTAAAAGCAATTAAGGGTAGAGGCATCCAAGGGATAGGTTGCAGCTGGGTGTTACTGGATTTAAGGAGCTAACTTTGGGGCTGATATTTGGGAGATAAGTATTTGTCTTATCTTGGTGATAGTTGTTGATGGTTTCCCCCCAGGTTTCTGGATTTTCAGTGTCCTGACCTGTCTTCTGAGCCCTTGGAACCTTGAATCTTTGGACTGGTTTTTGACTACAGTATAGATTCTTGATCCCTGGACTTTGCTCACTGAACTCTTGGCATTTGACCACTTGACTGGAACCTTTGACTACGGTGTAGTGTTTGCTATCAGTTTTTGTTTTATTTTCTATGGCTGAGTGCTATCTTTATGTTTTATATTTTGGACGATTAAAACAGCCAGGAAGTAAGTGCTGCTTTAATTAAACTGTTTGATACAAACTGAGTGTTTGTTTGATTCACCTCTGCCTGAATACCAGCAGAGTCCTGGCATAGTGACAGTGGTTTAGTCCTCCCACAACCTCTCCAGTGTGTACTGTTGGTCATGGGAGTTTTCTGTCCCAAGTGTGGACATTCATCGTGGTTGCAGTGATCTTTGGAAGTGAGTGAAGGTATTGCAATTCCCAACATCCGTGGCAAGTTTGGTCCATTATTGGTTGGATTCACAGTGCTCTCTGGATTTAGGTGAACTACAACTCCTATAAATCAAGGTCAATTCCCCCCCCCCCCCAAAAAAAAAGACTTGGTCATGGGGGTTCTTTGTGCCAAATGTGGTCCAGGCCCATTGTGGGTGGAGATCACAGCGTTGTGTTTTGATGCAGGGTGAACTACAGCTTCCTTCCTGTTGAGTCAGTCACCCAAACCCCTGTTCAGTTGCTGATCAATTTCTCTGTCTGCTGTGTGCCATAGGAAATGGTAGGAAAGTGTTAAGCGAAAGGCCGTGGGTGGGGTCATGTAAATTCCACACAATGGAGAGAGAAAGGAACTTTGGGATGTGGCACTCACTGTAACCTGCAATGTACACTGGAGGGAGGGCTATTGGGGTCTCCTGAATGGTGGAAGTTATAGCTCTTTGTGGAAACCGGAGTCTATCTCTGTAAGTGGACACCTCTGCCACACATACATATTTTTCACTTTTATTATGTGTGTGTCTGTGTATATATTTCATATATATATTTATTTCACCTGTTCCCGTTCAAACTTCAGAACAAACGTAGCTTGGGGACTGCTTGTACACATATTAAAATTTATTTCAATAAAATACATATATTAACATGTATTTCTATAAATCTTAAAATACACAGAAGAAAGTTTTTTTTGTCGTGTCAGGAGCAACTTGAGAAACTGCAAGTAGCTTCTGGTGTGAGAGAATTGGCCGTCTGCAAGGACATTGCCCAGGGGATGCACGAATGATTTGTTGTTTTTCTCATCCTTGTGGGAGGCTTCTCTCATGTCCCCGCATGAGGAGCTGGAGCTGATAGAGGGAGCTCATCTGCCTCTCCCCAGATTCGAACCTGTGACCTGTCGGTCTTCAGTCCTGCTGACACAGGGGTTTAACCCACTGCGCCATCAGGGGCTCCTAGAAGAAAGATTAAAAGTCAGGACACAAATTTAAAATTCATGATTAGACCTGACTGGGTAATGCACCCAAAGACTTCCCTGTCACCATTTTTTTATTGTGTGTTGCAAAACCTATCCTATGGTTAGTCAAACAACTGTGAGTCATTTTAAAATGTGATATATATTCTTCTTTAAATTCCTTCACTTTACACTTGCATTGCTTATTCCTTGCTTTCAAACGGGAGAGAACAGAAATGTGTTTAAAAGTTTTTGAGCTCCTTTATTTTTGACTCCCCTTCTCATACACAAGAAACAAATCTGTGCTTTTAAAAAAATCTAAAGATACCAGGAAACATATATTAAATGCTTTGTCTGCTGCCACACAGTCTTTATGAGACTTTTTATGAAGGTCTGTTACTGCAGGATAATAAATAATGTGAGTCATCAAATTGCTGCAAAGTCTTTGAGTACTGAAATGCTTAACGATTTGGTTCATTTTAACAGGTATTTTGCAGGAAACCACATGTTCTTATTTTTCATGTTTGCAAAACAGAGACCAGAAACCAGGTGCAGAAGGAGAGATCGCATCCTATATTGCCACCAGTGCTTATAGTCTTGCTCCAGGGTGATTTATATCTTGTTATTTAACTGCTCTTAAATTGCATAAAACAATTTTCTCCTTGATTTCGTCTTTGCAAAGCAATGTGGTGTTTCACGCTGGGAACAAAAGAAAAAAAGGGAGACTTGTTTCATGCCAGAAAGTGCAATCTTAAATGTAAAAGGATTGGGATAAGGAGTGAATACCTATGAAACAGAGATAGGAACAAATGCAATGATATTAACTACATTTTAAATAAATAAATAAACAAATCAATAAATAAATGGGAACATACATCTTTCCCTAATAATAATAATAATAATAATATAATAATAATAATCTTTATTTCTACCTCGCTACCATCTCCCCAATGGGGACTCGGTGCGGCTTACATGGGGCCAAGCCCGGACAAAATAATACAGCAATAAAATCAAAGCATATACATTAGGCAACAACAACATTATCAAAATGATATTAAAATAATAAATGATGATAAAATAAAAATAAAATAAAATACCAATAAACACAATCACAATAGAAATGACACTGGGCGGGCCATATATTCTGAATAAAAACAATTAACAGACTATAATGAGATAAAATAGGAGCAGGAAGTTTAAATGGAACTCATAAAACACTTAAAGTTATGGAGCAAAAACATCCTATTGGGAGGGCACGAACTCCATTAGCCAAAAATGTTGAGGGGATATAAAAAATCATACTGAGTACCTACTTGCCAAAGGCACAGCAGTAAAGCCAGGTTTTGAGAATCTTTTTAAATGTTTCCAGTGAAGGGGCTTTCCTGATCTCCCCAGGTAAAGAGTTCCAAAGTCGGGGGGCCACAGAAGAGAAGGCTCTCTCTCTTGCGCCCACAAGATGAGCTTGTGAGATTGGTAAGGGCAAAAAGAGGACCTCCCCTGAGGAACGAAGGGCCCGGGCGAGATATGGTCATGAAGGTAGGCGGGTCCCAAACCATTTAGGGCTTTATAGGTGATAACCTGTACCTTGAATTGGGACTGGAAAATAAATGGCAGCCAATGGAGCTCCTTAAACAGGGGAGTTGACCGTTCCCTGTAGGTTGCCCCAGTTATTAATCTGGCTGCCGAACGTTGGACAAGTTGTAGTTTCTGGGCCGTCTTCAAGGGCAGCCCCACGTAGAGAGCATTACAGTAATCCAATCTAGAGGTAACGAAGGCATGGACCACCATGGTCAAGTCAGACTTGTAACATAATAGAGCATTTTTGGAACAAAATAGATAATTTTTGTTTGTTGAAGAGTTTTTTCCTTCTCTCTTCACTGATATTTTGTAGGTAATGTAACTCATGTTAAGCATTTGAGCAACTGTATTTTGGTGTGAAATGGAAAATACATCCTGATGATGATGATGATGATGATGGAGATTCTGTATACAACTTAGATTTTTTAAAAGTGTATTTTAAAAAGAATTTGAACAATGGGAGAATTATTAAATTTAGTTGTTTTAGGGAGGAATTTCAGTGCAGCATCAATTATTCAAAATATCATGCACTGTGTCTAAATGAGGAATGAATATGCTATGGTAAAACTAACAGGATCCCAAGATTGTCCCTGGTATTCAGGGTGTTTTTGCACCCTTATGTGATTCAGTTACACATGCATACCCCACACTTTCCCTCACATTATCCTGCTTGGAGAAGATGATTCCATGTTCAGCCACTATACTCTCCCAGTCACATTGCTGTAAAGAATGCTAGGTCAGTCTGCTTTTGAATAAGGAGAGCATAGATTATATGTACGTTATTTTTTTACTAACCTGGCATTACAAAGGAGCAAGGTGAGTTTCTATGGGTTAGTAAGGGCACTTCCAGACAACCCCAAAATTTTTAAAAGTGGGGCAAAAAATCCTGGGACTTGACAGCAAGTTCACACAGAGATCTCTAAGTCCCAGGAAATGGTCTGCTGGAGGCTGAAAAGAGGATATCCAGCCAAAGTTTGGTTTTTAAAAAACCTCTCTGAAATGCACTGGACCTCATTTGTGCACATGCAGAGATCCAAATGTAGACACAAGTGGATTTCTCTCTCTTCACTCAACTGTTAATTCAAGCTATGTCTGATATAAAGATCTAAATAAAGGAATGGTTGCAGAAAGTTCTAATTGCTTTCCAATTCTGCTTCCCTTTAGCCACCTGTGTGTCCATTGCTCCATTTTTTTATCAGCTGTTTCAGGCTTTTTAAATGCACACATGTACTGGAGCAGCCCACACAGAAAGGTGGGAGGAAATAACTTGTTTTGCATGACTGCAAGATATACAGTCATGCAAAGATGCACATTGTTCAGATGGAATCAGGTTTTAAGTGAACCTTTTTAACACCTGCTTTTCAGCTGTTAACCCAATTCTGCCCTCACTTTTGCTAAATGTCAATTAGCCAACCCCCCCCCCCCCATTTTTATTCTGGTTACTTCCAGGTTTTTAGGCTTGTGTCGAAGGTCCCCATCTACACTGCCATATAATGCAGTTTGAAGTTGAATGGTATGGTCAGTGTAGACTCATACTATGCAGATCAATAGAATTAAACTGTGTTATATGACATTACACAGACCATATCATGCAGTTGGAAACTACATTATATGTCAGTGCAGACTCTCCAAGTTCCTCAGGGTGGCAGGATGATTGGGCATGGATCTATGAGGGTTGAATGAAAAGTAATGTTTCCACCTTTGTAACTCTTCAACAGATGGCAGTATTGGTAAGTGGCAGGTACTAACTTGTTCAGTAGACTCTCCTCTACAGTTCCATTTTGGCAGGAAGCCTTAACATTGAATGTTTGTGTTGTTAAAGTGAGAAGTATGGAACCCTGTGCAGATGGTCAGTCAATGCGACTTAAGCAACATGCAGTCATTGAATTCTTGGCAGCAGAAGGTGTCACCTCAAAGCAGATTCATCAGAGAATGCAAACTGTTTATGGTGATTGCATTGATGTAAGTACTGTGCGTCTTTGGGCAAGTAAGTTTAAAGATGTTGAGGTTGGAACATCTGATTTGCATGACAAACAAAGAGTCGGACGTCCTGTGACAGCAACCACTGAGTTTCACAAGCAAAACGTTGACAGACTGATTCAGGATGATTGTCATATCACTCAGCGAGAAATTTCAAGCATAATCGGCATTTCACAAGAATGTGTGGGTCACATAATTGCTTTATTTGGCTACATCTGAGCAGGGAGCTGGCCAGCACCAGCAACATCTGTGCAGGGCACCCCCATGGCCTCCACTGTCTTGCTCCTTTAAGGACCTAAGCCTCCTCACCGCCTGGCAGCAGCTACATCTGAGCAGGGAGCCTGCCAGCACCAGCAACATCTGTGCAGGGAGCCCCCATGCCCTCCACTTCCTTGCCTCCTTGCTGCCCGGCACCTGTAACATCTGTTGATGTGTGAGGACTACTTACCTGGATTAGCTAAACTGAGGCTTTTCCACCAACTCCTTACTGATTGTTTTGGGCAGCCTTGGTGGCTGTGGTCCTCATCACAAACTTTCGTTATTTTTGCACTGTTTACAAGATCGGTAATTGAAAACTACACAAACTGGCAAACAATCATGTCTGACATTTTTAACGATTTTAATTCACAGTTATATGTTATTGTTTTTGATATGTAATGTATTGTTTTTATTAGTATATGAGGCATTGAATTTTTGCCAATTATTATGCTATACACCGCTTTGAGTTCCCCTAGGGGTGAGAAAAGTGATATAGAAATGCAGTAAATAAATAATAATAAATATCGGAAGATCTGTGCATGATGAGTTGCGGAAACAGAGTGTCAATTTCTTCTGTGACGGTTTCAGAAAACTTGTTCATTTTTTTTTGCAGAAATGTATCCAATTGTCTGGTGATTATGTGGAAAAGTGAATAGTGGTAGTTAAAGAGCACATTCTAAGGATTATTTCTGTGTTTGATTTATTAAAATATTGCCATCCAATATTCCCATCCAAGTAACGAAGGTAGAGGCATTACTTTTCATTCAACCTTTATATCTATACTATAGAATTAATGCAGTTTGATACCAATTTAACTGTAATAAATTTAATTCCATGGAATTCTGGGAGTTGTAGTTTAGTGAAATATTATTTGCCAGAAAAGACTACAGACTTTTTAAAACAATAATTCACAGCATTCCAATATATTGATCCATGGCAGTTAACGTGCTGTCAAACTGTCAAAATTAATTCTATAGTGTAGATTCTCCATGGAAAATAAAACCGGTATTTCATCATCTCTCCTCCAATGTCCTACCATTGCAATATTGCATCGTTGCACAATAACCAAATAACAATCATTAGAGATACCACAGTTAACTTTAAGAGTATTTTTAATCATTCATTATTACTCCCAGGAAGCAGAGCACAGAGTGTATTTGTTTTTCCATATCCTATGCCTTACTGTAACCATTTTCAGGGAAAAATAATCTAGATGACTAATTGTGGATCAGGCCTAGAGTGATTCCTAGCATGGGTTATCTGTCTCCTCTCAAAAGATGAAATAAAACATTCAAATACCAGGAACAACAACATTCTAAGCCTGCAGGTAAGTAAGTGTTTGGTTTGTTTCGCTCTACATAGATTTCACTTTTCCATAAGGAGGAGGAAGAACGAAAGCTCAGGATCATTGCACAGGGTGTGTATTTTTCTGATGCTGCTTAATTGCAAGAACACCTGTGTTGAATTACTTTATGCTGATCTATTGGAGGGTGTTTAATAGTCCTTAAAATCTCTCATTTCTCCATCGTAATGGGCCAGTGCTGTTTGCCATTAAGCTGGACAAGCCACGTGTCTATTTAGACAGAAGCTGCTGGAAAGACTTATTGGCCAATCAAATGCTATGCCTGAAACTTTGAGCAAGGTGCTTACTCAAACACTCTGAATGGTGCTTCTAATTAATGAACTGAGTATTATTGAAAAGCATCCTGATCTTTGCAATTGAGAGAGTGGTTTGCATTTCATTTTCATAGCTGCTATGAAAGATTGGTATGGGGGAAAGTTATATTTACAAGGCTGTAGGCCAACTCACCCACCGGCCATGTTTCCTTTTAAAACTGAAAACAGTTATTTTCAGGGAGAATTTGGATGGTGGTTTAAAGCTCATAGAAAACCCATCTGACAATATGTTTGTTTCTCTACTGTCAGGAAAAGAGTCGAACCATAGTTGTTACATACACTGGTGTCTGTACATTGCAATTACATAAACAGAGGCATTAGCTAGAGCTTTAAAAACACATCAGTTTCGAACCATTAGTAAACATTACACAATTGCTATAAAAGTGTTTATTGGTGTCCCTGGAGAAGTTGGGATGAGACTTATTTCAAATGAAGTATCCTTTCCCCAAAGTGGTTAAGCTGTGCAAATTTTCTTTGGAATATAAATACCAAAAGGAATATAACAGTCAGTCATGAATGGGTAACGTTTTGTGGTGTAGTCAAAGAATACATATTTGAAATGATAAATTAAATCCAAGAAATTGTTTTCGGAAGAAAAATGCAGTACGGTTCTTGTGGATTCTGCAAATATTCAAGGTTTCCCACTTGAATGTGAATGTAATATATTTGCTATTGCAGGTATGACACTTTCACATATATGGAATAAAAGAAAGAGGAACATGGGTCTTGATTATTGATTTTGAAAGCTTAAATATAATGTTACAATTAATTGTTTATGCATTGTATGCAGGCATGTAGCCAGGGGGGGGCTTGAGGGGCTTCAGCCCCCCCCCCCCGAAATTCTCATGGTGGTCCGTGACAAGGCCTTACTGGTGCATTATTTAAACTGTTATGTTTATTCATATCATGATCTGATCACCATACTCAATATATCCCATATGCATGGGGGTAATGATACAAAAGGTTTGCTAGGATAGACCCTTTTTCACTCAGACTCACCCCCCCCCCCGAAACTCAGCCCCCCTGAAACTCTCCCTGAAAAAAAATCACCCCCCCCCCAAAAAAAAATGAAATCCTGGCTACAGGCCTGATTGTATGCGTCCAGAATAAAGTCAGTGGAAGAGATGTAAGTTATATTTCTTATGAGTAAATAGTTTTACGAGTACAGAATAGGACAACATTTATTTTACAGTAATATTATAGGATGTATGTTGTGAGTCAGCTTTCTGAGACCTTACCTACTACTGATAGTAGAAGGAGAAGAAGGAGTGAGGCAGACTCAGAGGAGAATCAGCGCCAGCTGAAACGTATTCGAGATATCTTTCTGGCTTCCTCTGATGAAGAAAGCTTCGCAGGGTTCAGGCCAGAGGAGGCTTTGCAAGTAGATTACAGGGGAATGAAGAGAGTGGCTAGTGACTCTGGCAGTGAGAGTGACACCATGTCCAAGAGACTCAGGGACACAGCAGATAACTCCAGTGACAGTGAGGATGAGATGGAGGAGGCTGTGGACTGGACCTTAGTGCAGAACATCAGAGACATCTGTAATGAAGCAACATCAAGCGATGACTTTGAAGGTTTTAGGGATAATGGGAATGAGGGTACTGACTGGCAGGATCAGGCACTAGATCAAAGGTGGCAGGCTTGGCGTGGTATAGATGCTGCAGCTGCGGGAGCAGAATCAGATGCGAGCAATGAATCTCATTGTTCCGACAGTGAATAAAATAAGCACTCTGGGACTTACTCCTTGCAGACGACAAAGCGTTGTTTGGGTGTTCTTGTCTGCCGTTAATCTTGTTTTGGATTCCAGTATCCTGCTTCCCTGCCGTGCCTCGGACCTTGGAACCTTCGTGAGTGTACTTCTGGCTTCTCGACCATCTGGACTGATTGACTACGAGTTTGTATTCCTGGATTCAACTTCATGCCTTGCAACGTCTAAAGAGACTGTTTGTTTTGTGTTTTGCTTCTTGCTCATCGCATTTTCTGTTATTTTTTGGCTCAACTCAAGCCTGCTTATCAAGCGTTTTGTGTTTCTGTTTGATAACGCTCCTGGAACTGTTTGCACTGACTTTTAAGTGCCATATTAAGTTTGTTTTACATTAAACTACCTTTAGTTTGCCCTTCAACTGCTGTTAAAGACTTTTTGTGCTCTGTGGGTCACGACAATGTAGTTCTCCATTTTGACACACACACAAGTGTGGGCAATAGTGATATTTATTCTGTTCAGTAACAATGTCTGAAGTTTGCTGTTATTGTACAGTAAAATCCTTCCATAAACATAGCCATTTCCATGCTGTTGGAAGTTGGGTTAGGGATGAGAAGAGTTGCATCTACTTGTCTTCTTAACTGTTTTATTAATAAGAGCTGGTTTTGGCCACTTGTGTATAACATGTTTTAACTATCATATAGTTTATATTTATTGTGCTTTTGTTGTTATAATTAATATGTCCATTACTGTTTTTTTATGTTTATGTATCATGATTTGTGGATTTGTTGGTTAAAGAATGTTGTTGTCTTGAATGGTTGAGTATTATTATGTATACTTTTTTGTTGAAAGCCTCCCTGAATCCCTTTAGGGAGAGGGGGCAGGATAAAAAGTTTATTATTATTATAGCTAAGTGTGCTGTGGCAGGTATCTATAGAACAGAAGTGACTGTGCTGCTCAAAATATAGGTTTTAGGTTTAGCAAATAGAGAAATAAATAAGCAGAGGTAGTTACATTTACTGCTGCAGGATCTCAGCCTATCGTTATAATTCTGTTACATATGCATTAGTTGAAATCTCACCATAATAATATTTAAATTATGTTGGTGACACGTGCCATACTTAACTTCAGTGCCATTGATTTTCAGCAAACATGACTAAGTTTCGATCAAACTCTTAGGAAAGCAAAACAAGCAACCCAAGAAAAGAAAAGAAAACTGCTTCATAAAAAAAATCACACATGCAATCAGTAGTTACAAAAAAATAAATGCTGTCCTTCAAATAATAAATGAAAAGTTGCTAATTGCTGATAAATGTATTATTTTGACATCTCTTTTAACTTGTAAAACTGCATATTCGTTTATGAGAAATTACATATTCATATTGCTTGTTCTCTTATCTTTTTGGTTACTAGTACACTAGCAATCTTACCTGTTTCTTAGTGGATAATTGGGTGTAGCTTATGGAGAGGAATTCAGTCATGTTTACTGAACAAAGTGGCACTAATAAGACCTCAGCTCATACATTACACTCCAATTTAGGGACAGTTGGGGATTTTGTTTGGCTCTTTCAAAAGAATTTACCCCAAAACCTCATGGAAAATAATTATGGTTTTAAACATTGAAATATGGGTGATGAAAAGAAAACGGATCAATTCAGTTCTGCAGGCATAGCTTTTTGATTGCTTCTTAGGTGTAAAAAACAGGATTTGAATTATAGTGTACTCAAAAAGCTTGTGGTGATGAATTGGAGCCAACATCTGGTTACTCTTATAGTCCTCTGATCTGAACAGCTCTTTCTTAAACAGGTGAAATATGCTCTATCTCATAATAGGTATACTCAATCATGCTGGTGGTTTCCAGGTCAAAATGGCAATGAATCCACTTTACATTTTAATCCAGATTTTAAAGGATCAACTCAAGATACCAAACCCTGTCCACATATAGTTTCAGCGCTTTTGATAGCTTCTTTAATGTTCCTGCAGGAACCCAAAAAGGAGTCATTGCTCAAATGACATAGGACATGTCAATTAGCATTGACTATGGCAACCAAATTTGGCTTTATTTAAATGGCTTGTTTATATTTATTAAATAGAAGATCTTATGAACATTTGCAAATATTAAATGGGATGGAAAGAACCTGGTATTAAAATGTTTTAATGTGACATAGCTGATAGATTTGCCTTTTTGTATGCTATTCAGAAAGGAGTTACTGAATCCTGTATGATATATTATGTAACTTTGCACATAACCCTTTACTGAATTGCAAAAATGTGGGATGGAGCCCTAGCAAAAGTGTCCAATGTATATTTGTGGCCAGTTGTGATTTTATGTGCAATTGCTTTCATATTCTGTTCATGCTTTTGTTTTTGTTTTGTTTTATGTTGTTGTTTATGTATTTTATATTCTGTATTTTGTATTTTAATGTTTTATTTTTTTTTAATTGCTGATTGGGCTTGTCCCCATGTAAGGTGCTCTGAGTTCCTCCGGGGAGAAAGTTGTTGTTGTTGTTGTTGTTGTTGTTGTTGTTCTTGTTCTTGTTCTTGTTCTTGTTCTTGTTGTTATCAGTCCTGTTATGCATTGGGCATCAATGTGTATCAGACATTTTGTTGGTACTACTACATAATAGCATAATGGCAGCAGTTTACTGAATATTGCTGTTGAACAACTTCACAATTCTAATTCTCATAAGTATGTCCACTTATGAAGACATAGATCTCTAACAGGATTCTGGTCAGTGAAAGATATCTTCTGCCAGCATTATGCAGACAGCCCCCAAGTTACGAACAAGATATGTCCTGTAGGTTTGTTCTTAAGTTGAATTTGTTTGTGAGTTGGAACAGTTATATATTTAAAGTGTAATGGCAGATACATTTATTTATTTATTTGAAACATTTATATTCCTCCCCTCTCACCCCAATGGGGACTCGGGGTAAAGCACAACATATATATGGCAAGCATTCCATGCTAGGACATAAAATAACTATAAATATACACAAACACTAAAATCAGTTATATCTACTTTAACATCAGTTGTTTAAAACCATTTCAAAACTAGACTGGATGGCATAGGGAAGGGTTAACATGCTTATGGTGCTTGTTTTGCTGTCTTCATTTTCATTGCCCTCTACTTAAGGAAGGAAGCTTTTAAAAGGAAAAGCCACTCCTTTGGAAAAGTTAGTGTTTTGAATAAAGCAAGAAGCTTCTGAAAATATAGGAGATGTGCTAATGAAATTAATTACCCATTACTGGAAATAATGAGAGAGGGGTAAGGCTACCTTGCTCTACTTGTCACATTTTTATTTTACAATTTGAGAATGTTTTTGGCTATGCATTACTCTTGATATAATGCATTCTGGTAATATTTTCATGAATACATATGTGTGCACTGGAAAAAATGTGGTATGTATGTGAGAACTCTGCTGTGAAATCTGAAGTAGTGAAATATTTTAAGCACAATCTTATTTAGGAATAACTGCCTTTGAACTCAATATCATAAATTTGTATTACTATTCATATGACCAGACTTTACAGATACAGACTGTATGGGACTCTTCAGCTGTTTGAATGTTATCTGAAAACGAATAAGCTTTTTTTTCCCCACATGCACATCTTTAGTGCCACTGGATAAAATATTGTATTCCCTTAGAAATATTATTTATTCATTATACAACAGGGATGCTCCTCAGATATAAGATACAGAATGGAAGGGGCATTTTATGAAGGAGCAATTGAGGAAAAGTGGAGATGTTGCATACTTTTGGACAACTATAATCACATACTATACTATTCAGAAATGTATGATACTAGGTTAAAAAAAACCGCCAAAATTTGTACATAAAATTTTGCGTAGAAAATACAGTTTTCTGAACAAAAGTCTAAATTAATTACATAAGGCATTTTTCTTCACTGGTATGTATCTTTCTGATTTTTCCTTAACCAAACATAATACTTTTCTACAGTCCTTGGGGAAAAGATTTTTTGGACTACAGTTCCAAGAATCCCACTGGCTATTGAATCGCAGCACGGCCCCTTCTACACTGCAATATAAAATCCAGATTATCTGCTTTGAACTGGATTATATGACAGTGTAGACTCATATAATACAGTTCAAAGCAGATAATGTGGATTATTTTCTTTCATAATTTGAATTATATGGCAGTGTAGAAGGGATCAAAGTCTGCTGCCCACATTGACTGTGTGATTCTGAAAACTATGTCTAAGAAAGTAATTGTATAATAAACTGTGTTCCTGTATGCGTATCTGAGTAGAACAAACAGCTACTCAGAAATATCTACAAACTAAAATGGACACACTGAACTACATCCATCCTGAAGATAATCAGACCTGAGCCATTTTGAAGACATATTTCTGGTAATATGTATGTTGTTGAAGAAGTAAAATACATTTGTACACAATAAGGCTGGTAGCACCTGTTAGAGGTACACATAATTTCCAGAATCTATAAAAAATGTTTGAGTGATTTGAGTAGTCTAGTGAACTACAGTGGGGCTTATATATTTAACTACATTTCTTTAGGTTTACTTGGTTTACTTCTGATACAAACTAATAAAAAGGATGCAGGGATGTCGTCGGTTAAAAGTAGATGAGGGTTGATCAGTCCATGCTCAGTAAAAACTTTCAACCTTGCAATATAAATAAATAAATAAATAAATCTTTATTATGACCAAGAGTGAGTTCTGATTAATCAACAGGATCCTATTCATAAAATATTTTAAGACGTTGTTCTACGGTGAGGCTCCCTCCTGTGCCCCACTATATATTTTATCCATAAATAGCTCGTTGGACTCAATAATAAATACATTGTTGAGTAAGCAGTTCAGAATAGTGGTCTGCCCCAAAAGTAATGAGCATCCATGCATTTAGTTTATTCCCTTGAAAATGGACTTGTGATTGATACAGTAATTCCAGTGTTGCTGCCACTCTTTGGAGAAAGTCTTCACTTGATATGGAGAAAGTCTTCACTTGATATGTTGTTCAAAGATGCCTGGACATTTTCCACTGTCCTAAAATGATGTCATTTGAGGTGAATTTTGAATGTGGGGAAATACATTTCATAGTGTAAAATCAGGGCTTTATGGTGAGTGTTGCACTAGAGCCCCAAAACCCGTTTTTCATCACAAACCACAGTATGTCCAAGTAATCCAGTAAGTAAAAGTTTATTAAGAGAAGAGTATTTATACAAAAGCAAAGCCAAAAAGGAGAATCAAAGTTCAAAACGTTATTTCCAAGATAGCCAAGATTCCAAAATCCTTTCAAATATAGTCTCAAGAGTCAATCCTCAAATATATCCATAAACATGATAGCATGAATCCCAGCCAGGCAACCTATGCAACACATGAAACTAGAAACAGGGCCAGGAACCAAGAGCTGTTCACTGGAATACAATGTTGCTCTCACAAAGGATTGTACCAGCAAAAAACCACTTAAAAAGCCTCAATTTCTCCCATGATATCATTCCTCACACACCTGCTTTTCCTCTCCTTATCTCTAAGTGAATCTATCTCTGTTGTATGCTCTGCCTCTGAAGTTCCAAGTGACTTGACCTGGACAAACATTCTTCTCTCACATTTCTCTCAGCCTGCACTTCTGGCAGATTTTCATGAGAACTAATATCGCTTTCTCCAGTCTCATGGGAACTATCAGGAGATTCCAAAACAACTTTCTTTGGGCAACTTCTATCCTCCTTTAAGCCCTCTGAATCTACCCCAGCATCCCCTTCCTCATCTTCTGAGCACTTAGAATCTTACCAGGCTACAACAGAGAGTGTTGAAGTGTTCAGAACAGCCTTCACATAACCACTTGTTCTCAGTTCTTGAAGTTGACAGATGCTGCTCTCAACTCCACTGCATTTTCCCCTTGACAAGGCACAAAAAGTACTACAAACATTATTAATATATGGACTGCTACAAATGCACTGACTCAACTGAGGAAGGTCAAGCTGTATGCCTGGGTTCTGCCTCCACCTCCTCAATTCCCACTTTTCTTTCCTGGCCCTTCTGTGTTGTGCCAAAAAACCCAAAACATTATCATTACTTTTGGAGCTGGCCATGTAAGTGTGATCCCTAATATGGCAATCATTCTGCAAGCACACACACAACTTTCCCATATTTTACTTGGGGGAAGGGGAACGATTTCAACGAGTGAAATCAAGACCTTGGTACCCAATGCACCATTGACTTTCCCACTCTGGGATGGCATATTTATTGGATGCTAAAAGGATATAGGTTTTTGGCAATTAATTTATTTTGTGTGACACCATAAACACTGTCTTCAACAGCACAGCTGAGATAAAACACTTCATTTCCATTAACACCTTTTTCAGTTAGAAAATTATTCCAGACTCTGATGCATTAAGGAACCGTAGCAAATAGATGAGTTGGAGACTATTATTTTGACAGGTTTATTTTTATAGTCGGTGCTTAAAAACCATTTTCACTTTCATTGCAGGCATGGTGTTTAAAATTTATGGAGATTCCTTTAAAAATGCTTCCAACAGGGCTGTAATTACTCATCATTATTCCTATTTCTTTCTTTTGTACTAGACAACTCCCCAGGTCAAACAATTTCTCAGAAGTTGATCTACAGTTGATAAAGGTAGTACTGACTTCTGTTAGTGTTGCTTTTTTGTTTTTCTCTTATAATTTGAGCTCTTCCTCATCTGCAAATTGCTAAAACACTATTACTTTAGCAGTTTGAGAAAATAAATTAATGTTCATTTATTTGTTTCATTTATTTGTTGTATTTTCCAGCTTTCTCCCAAAGCTGGGATTCAAAGAGTCTCACAGCAACGTTAACTAGAAAAATACAGGAAGGCACACAAAAAGGGTATAATACTAAAACACATTTGAATTAAATGCCACTTAAAAAGTGGATCAGTAAAACTTACACCACAGATACATTAAAATTCACTTCCTCAGCAGACAGTCAATTGCCAAAGCTATTCTGAATAAAAAAGACTCAATTTTTGTCTGCCAATTGAAGAACAAAAGAAAGAGGACTAATCTTGCTTAGAATATATTGTATCTTTTCTATAGAGGTGGGCCAATGAACATGTGAAATCCACCACCAGTAAAGTTAATATAGAGTATATTGGTCAGCTTTCTGTTAATGACATATGCAAACATAATTTCCCTTTACACTTGTGACTATGCTGTTGTTATTGCAGTTGCTGTAAACATTGGTATTCCATTTCTCCCTCTGTAACAACAAAAGCATCCCAGGACTCACTGTTTCACTACACGAGCCACCTCCTTTATTGGTGAAGAGCAGAGAAGTCCAGAGAATCATCTAGCTATGTTCCCATAGCAAATTGCATATTTATGACATCTGAGATTTTTGTAGGATTCTTAATGTAGTGGTTCTCAACTTGTGGGTCCCCAGATGTTTTGGCTTTCAACTCCCAGAAATCCTAACAGCTGGTAGTCGTAAACTGGCTGGGATTTTTGGGAGTTGCAAGCCAAAACACTTGGGGATCCACTGGTTGAGAACCACTGCTCTAGTGAAACTTGGAAGCTGGCTGTGAGGATATGGCCAGGTGCTTTTCCTATCCCATCTCCACTAGTAATTAATGGCTTTGGGTTATAGGCAGCTTTTGCAGTGACATGGTGAATCATGGGGATCTGTAGCAGAATGCCACATGTGGAACTCCTTTGTAACCAGGGCTGTAGCCAGGATTTTGTTTGGGGGGGGGGGTACTGAGTTTGATTTGGGGGAGGGGCTGAGGATCTACGCTAGAAAACCTTTTGTATCATTATCCCAATACCCCCATGCATATGGGATATATTGAGCATGGTGATCAGATAATGATATGAATAAACATAACAGTTTAAATAATGTACCAGTAAGGCCTTCTCGCAGACCACCCTGAGAATTTTTTTTTGGGGGGGGGGGGGGCTGAAGCCCCTCAACCCCCCCCCCCCCCAGCTACATGCCTGTATGTAACAATATAGGATCAGAGCCACAGATTATGAAAAAGTTGAAAATGGAAGATACTGAAGGGGTAGAAGGCAGGTGAAGTTCAGGCATTAAAGCAGACTGTATCTTTTGTTTTTCTTTCCAACTTCTATATCATGCTATGCTGGTACAGGTGTATGCCCAGTGACTGAACTTAGCCTTATCTACTCTCTTATTCAATAGATCTTCCATCAGATAATGAAGGCATCCTCTGGATCCCCCCAGGTGTCCTCCAGAAGTCCTGAATGACAACATCTTCTCATTATGCTTCCAGTAATCAGAACATCTTAATTGTACCCTCTCCTCCCCCAATCATGAGATGTGAAGAGGAGACAGAAGAATTATGGCAGTGAGGGAGAATTTCAGCACAGTCTGGGGTGCTTTGAACTAATATAGGGATGTGAGATTGTGTCAAAAATGAATAATTTTGGTTTCTCAATCTAAGGAGGAATTCTGACTGGACCTCAGGCTCTCAGTTCAGATTCAAAGAGTTGATTAGATTGGATCTGGATTGATTCAGACCAAAGTGGTCCCAGAGAACTATTAAATTCTGGAGAACTATAAACACTCTAGAGAATTATAAACATTCTCCAGATATGTATCATTAACAATGACAGAAGATTCTTCCAAATTGAGGGTTCTCTCAACTTTCAATTGAAATGACATATAACTGTATTTTGATATTATGTTGCCTAATTATATTTATAACTTTTCATTTTTAAAAATTGTTTTATTTAATTTTGGTGTGATTGTTCCTGAGTACTAGTATTTTTTAAAAGAAAAGGAAAGTTCATTCCTGAATTTCCTGTATAAAAATTTAAGCGAGTGGAAAAAATAGTCTTTCTTCCACCATTATTAGAATGTAAAAAGCATTATAACTACTAAACTCTGATACATAGAATTGGTGGCCATAGGATTAAACCATGTTTGATGAACTAATAAAATTGAGAGCAAACAGCAAAGAGAAAGAAATTAGTAGTCTGGTGTAGGCCAAATTACCAATTTAAATTATTGACTAGAAAGTAGGAGAAAGATTTATAGGTAACATATTGACACTGCTGGCAATTGCCTAAGATAAATGGGGAAAGGATAAAGAAACCTACTGATTTGTTATTATCTTAAAACAAGCGCAGGAAAAGAAAAGACATAATAAGAAATAAGTAGCCAGTTTTTTCCCCCCAGGATGTAGTCTTAATTTCTGGTTTTGATTCTCTGGAGCCACTCTTGTATTGTGTCTTAAAAGATCCATAATCATATTGTTGAGAAAATGAGATCTGCTGGGGAGAGAACAAGCTTGTTTCCTGCCACTACAGAGACAAAGGTATCAACTACTTGGGCACATAAATTCAGGGTTGGTCCGAAGCATTACTGCTTTGGATTTGCCCTGGATTCTGTTTTCAAACTGTATTGATGATAGGAGCCGAGTCCTGACTGGGCTGAACTCATTTATTTATTTATTATGTATTTAAACATTTATATTCCACCCTTCTCACCCCGAAGGGGACTCATGCGATCCAGAGAGAGGAGGAGAAAAAGGACCAGTAATCCTCCTGACATCAGCAAAGGCACCTGACAATAGTTAAGAACTCTCTGGTGGTTAGTGGCCACTGTTGCAGTAACAAAGCACACAGAAGATGGTGCCATCTTTTCCCTGTGACATCCCCTTTACCTTGTGCCACAAAGGACATAGAAAACAAGATGGAAGCACTGGCCCATGTAAACAACCAGACCAGCTGTTCACACTACCCCAAATTACATGATTGTTATGGAGTTTGGGGGAAGCTCCAAAGCATTCCTCCACTTCTTCAACCTATTTTGATAGAAATAAGTAACTGCAAGTTTCTATTTCTCTCAAATTAAATTTTGGTAAATTCTAGTCAAATAGAAATGAAATATTTTAAACACTTTCCGACTTCTTAGTCACTATGGTTGTGCGATCCATGAAAGTGGTTCAAAAGTCATTAGAAGACAGGGGGCGCTAGTGCTTCGCTTCTAAAGTGTTTCTAAAATATAGTTGGTGAAAAATCTGTTACTATAATGAGAGTAATGAAATTTCGTTGCTATTTCATTACAGTAATTGTGCATAATTACTATAATTGGGGAAACTTCAGGGGCTCCTTTCGCCCTCATTTTTACAGTGATTGAAGTGAAACTTATTACAATGGTAGAACACATTTACCAGTCTTAGCCCATCAGATTTCAGAACATTTCCCTTATCCACAGATTTTTGGGGAATTTTCAAAGTTTGTTAAAACATTTTTAATAATAAAGAAAATATATTCCTAGTTTGAAAGTATTATTTCTTTCTCAAGCTACATTTCCCACAGTTTATTTATTTATTTATTTATTTATTTAGCAATTTTGTATACCGGTCTTCTCCCCTCTATCGGGGGACTCGGGCCGGTTTCCAACAATAAAATCACAAAACAATCATTAAAAACATCATATAACATATTCAATTAAAACATTATAACAGCAAAATGCAATCACATAATAACAATGGTCAGTCGTCATAGTGAATTCGTTGTCCATCATTCATCGTCATCTATCCGATCACAGAAATATTGATTCACTCGTCGAAAGCCAAACCCCATAGCCAGGTTTTCACCCGTTTTCTGAACGACAGAATGGAGAGAGTTCTGTACTGTTCCCAGAAAACAGAGCTTTCTTTTCCCCTTCTCCTAATGCCGAGACTCATTAATTTACAGAAAGAAGGCAAGACACTAAGCCAGCCCTTTTTAAACTTTGTTTTGCTTTCCTTCCTTGCACTGAATTTGAAACTGACTTTGGAAGTATTGTAAGTATTGGGTAAGTTTTGATTTTTAAATTTTTGGTGCTGGCCACACCCATGTATAGGATATCACCTTGTAAGTATGAATTTTACAAATTTGATCCAAATTACAAGAACTAAGTAAAAAATGCACACTCCTATTAATCACAAAATAATTTGCTGCATAGGCATATCCAGGGCTATAACTATTGGTCTATGAGGGCATTGTCCCTTAATAAGAATTCTGTCACCCACAATGAGATTTTCTTTTAGTCCTCAGATTTTTACATTGCGGAGAGAGAGACATGAACAATTGTTCATACCTACAACTCTTATATATGTAGTGTTCATGTTCTCTGGTAAATTTGCCTGTCTCTTTTTTTGGAATGCCTAAATTGTATTTCTATATGCTTAAGGGCATATAACAATTTGTTTCTACTTGTTATAAGGCTTTCAGTCATGACAGATAAGCAACATTCAGTCACATAAGCAACCAACTATTTCTAGATTAAGGCACAATGAAGAGAACATGACCTCCTGACACTTTGTGAAAATAGAGACATAGTAAAATTATGTATAAGCATTGGCTCAGATTTTACAAATCAGTATCTACATAAAAAGTTAGCAAACATAGTATTGCGGAAAAAATCAGCTGTATTCATTTTACATTCTGGAATTGGAAGAGAAAACAATTGTAATAAATGAAGATCTGAAAGAGGCAGAGGAGAAATATGAAAAAGACAACATGAATCCTGAGTGATGTTATTCAAAAATCTTCTTCCGTCAAATTTTCTGTATTGGTTTTTCCCTGTTTTTATTTTATGACTAAAAGAAAAATATACCACAGTGAATATTAATTTCACTCTGAGCTTTGCCTCTTTCAAGACAGTCTGTGTGCTGAGTTAAATTATAACAGCACTGTGCCATAGTAAATCTATAAAACATCTGCTTTGGAATAATTACCAGGAAAGGGGGAGACAACAGACGATAATTAATATCTCAGCTACACGGGAAACCCAACTTTCCCAGGTGTCAGCCCTGAAGTTGTTAACAGGATGAAAGATTCCTTGCTCAGTTCTGAAGAATGAGTGAAGTCACTGAAGCACAAGGACTTTTGCCCTCAGGGCACTTGCATGTATAGGAGAGAGATCTTTGGATTGTGTGATCCTAATGTTAACAATGGACAACCTGCTTGAAAGGCAGGATGGCTTCAGAGCAAGCAGGTTGTTGTCAACCCCAGATTTCACATGAGTGAAATGAGGGTGGTTACGCAAAAGAATCTGAGGACAAACAAATAAGTCAGTGTGTGTGTGTCTGTGTGTGTGTGTACAGATATACCTGCTGTATATGCCATACCTAATGTAGTTTCTTTCAAATAGGTAATGGGTAAATACAGCAGCCCTCAGGAGCACCCATGTCAGCTTCATTATCACTTGTGATTGAGATATAATAAGGTTTAGAAGAGAATCATAGAGCTCAAAGGGATCACAAAGGCCATTCAGTCCAATCCTCTGTCATGCAGGATCAGACAATCAAAGCACCTCAACAGATTACCATCTAGCCTCTACTTAAAAGCCTCCAGAAAAGGAGACTCTATCATGCTCCAAGACAGCATATTCTGTTGCTGAACAGATGTTATTATCAGGAAATTATTCCTAATGTTTGAGTGGAAGCTTTTTTCCCTGCAAATTGAATCCATTGTTCCATGTCCTAGTTTCCAGAGCAGTAGAGAATAACCTGAACCTCTCCTCAAAGTTATATCCCTTCAAATATTTAAACATGGCTATCATTCAGTTCTTGTGGGTTTTTTCGGGCTATATGGCCATGTTCTAGAGGCATTTCTCCTGACGTTTCGCCTGCATCTATGGCAAGCATCCTCAGAGGTGAGGTCTGGTGAGAGACCTCACCTCTGAGGATGCTTGCCATAGATGCAGGCGAAACGTCAGGAGAAATGCCTCTAGAACATGGCCATATAGCCCGAAAAACCCACAAGAACTGAGTGATTCCAGCCATGAAAGCCTTCGACAATACATGGCTATCATTTCCCACCAGCCTTCTTTTCTCCAAGCTAAATATACCCAGCTTCCTAAGTCACTCCTCATAGGGCATGGATTTCAAAACCTTGATCATTTTGGTCACCCTTCTCTGGACATGTTCTAGCCTGTCCATATCCTTATTGAATTGTGGTACCCAGAACTGGACACAGACCCTTCAATAATATCTGTGGTTAAGGCACCAGACTTAAGAAACCATCCTTTCTCCTCAACATCTTTTCAATTAAACTGAAGGTGCATCCAGACATCCAATTCATTGAAGACACTTCTGCAATAAAAAGGGGCTGTCCAGATGATGTCCTGGACAAACCCAAATTAATTAACCACAAACCAGGAAAATCCTGGTTTGTGGCAAATTAATTTGATAGTGGGTTTATTCCATGTCCTCTTGGAAGGTGCAGGATAAACCCACTGATTCCGGTGTCTGGACTGAAGAATACTGCAATCCAGACAGTATTCCCCTGGTTTTCCAGGCTAAATTAGCTCTGAAAACTGTGTGAAACCAAGAGTAGCCATGGTTGGCAACCATGTGGCCTGTTGCAGTGGGAAAAATATGGTTACAGCTAGCTGAAAGAGCCAAAAGAGCTGAATCAGCCAGAGCCCATTTTGAAAAATGGATCTCTGCATAGTCCTACTGACAAAAGCAGAATAGAATGGGACTATTCTTTGATGAAAATGCCCGAACTGCAGTGATTTCCTTTAGTCAGCCAATGAGTGAGTAACCAGTGAGTGAAAAATGGAGAACTGTTCTTGCAGGCACGTAATAGGATGCCTGAAAAGAAAGATTTTAGTCTGCCGCTGGAAGGACAGCAGAGAGGGGGCCGTTTTGGCTTCCGTACAAAGAGAGTTCCAGAGTTGAAGAGCTGTACTTGTAAATGCATTCTGTCACTTGAAGCAGACATCTAATTCACTATAAATATAATACTAGGAACAGTGTGTTGTATCAGGTGGAACAGGACCTATTGGAGCAATGCAGAAAATGGTACTTCTCCAGCAAAAGGCATGGTGGATTATGCTAAATGACAACCAAATTATTGTGGCATTTAAAGTTAGAAAACAAACAAGGATCTGTCTTCCTCACTTGCAGTAAAAATTACAATGACAATAATTTAAAGTTCTTTAAATTAAGTTGCTTAAATAGTTACCCTATTCTGCCATGGAGTCATATAATGCAGAAATGTTTTTGTATTCGTAGTGGGGGTTGTATCCATACTTCTGTGAGAAAAAAATACAAGAGAGGGTTTACTTTCATCACAGGCCTTCCAAAAACAGACTTTTAAGGGCTATAAGAAGCTTTAGGAGAAATTGAAGCCACCTCTAAAGTGTGGGAGCCAACAGTGCCCTTTTTAGTGCACTTTGAATTTCACCAATTACATTTACAGTAGCATTCTTGCTGTTCTCACCTTCAGTTCATCCAGTAATTCAGAAACTTCATGTCCATCCCTCAAAAAGGAATCAGCATATTGTGAATAGTGAAACATGTTTTAATGGAAAATGAACAGATTCAATTCATATTCTGTATTCTTATTAAGAAAAAAAATAGGACAGGGAAATGATTTTTGTAAGGATTTTTAGATATACACCAAGGAAAACATTTTTCGTAAAAAAAAATCAAACTCACATTGCTGTGAACAGAGATAGCAGCCAATGTAAATGAATTTTCAATTGCATTGGGCAGAGCTTACCACTCTTTTCGGCGAGAGCTCAGTTAATATCAAATGAATCACTGTGCTCTCATCTCCTTAAGTAATTAAAAGGGGGGAAATGGGATTGCAAATACAGTTTTGATGCCACATCAGCAAATCTATGGTAACCAAGGGATGATGGACTGAAGCAGCGTTTACATATAATTTGACTGTCAATGCAATTTGAGCAGTACAATAACAACAAAGTACATGTATTTTAAATAAATCATAGTTTTTATGCAACCACATTGACCTGTTTGAAAGAAAAGAACAGGTAATTTTGCATATGCCAATCACAGATGGTGAAAAAAATCAATTTTACATATGACTAACTCTGAAAAGAACAAGGATGGTGCATAATTTGTGGGGGGAAAGCAAAGTCATAATTTAGCATGTGGTAGGCAAGATGTTAGCAGTTGTGACAATATATGTGTGAGCTGAGCATGTTGTGATGGGTGAGGCAATTTTTCATACAGGTTTTAAAATACTGCATAAAACGTATATTATCTTCTATGCTAATCACAAGGGCTATTTCATTTAAACAACTGGAAAAGTGAATATGTGGGGCTATGCATGTATAATATGCCCTAGCTATTCAGCTAGATATAAACTGATACAAAACTCTTTTAAAACAGATACAGTGTACCCTCACTTATCATGGGTCTTATGTTCCAGGACCACCAGCAATAAGTGAAATTCCACAAAGTAGGGATGCTATACAGTATATGTACAGTATAGGAAGATGGTCCCCCTCTCAATCAATCTCTCTCTCTCTCTTCGGAGCCACCGCCATCTTGGCCTTTCTGCTTGGGCTGGATCCAGGCCATACCGAGGAGGAGGAGGAGGAGGAGGAGGAGGGTAAAGAGATCAAGGAGGTTGACCCTACGCAGGGATCCATCCATCCATCAGCCCCTCCTTCCTCCTCCAGTATTCCCTCGCTAGTTGTATACTGTATTTTAAATTCATTTTTTTAAAAAAACGTGAAACATCGAGTCTGTGAAAAGCAAACCACAAAGTAGTGAGGGAACACTGTATACCAACTGTGGGTTTTCTGAACTGAGTCAGTGTAGCCTGAGGGTGCATCTACAATGTAGAATTAATGCAGTTTGACACCACTTTTAACTGCATGGCTTAATGCTATAGAATCGTGGAGGTCATAATTTTATATCATCTTTAGGCCTCTTTGCCAAACATTGCTGGTTGCTCACTGAACTACCACTCCTAGGATTCCATAAGATAAAGCCATGACAGTTAAAGTGGATTCAAACTACATTAATTCTCCAATTTGGACTAGTATGAGTTATGCACAAACTATTGATTTCTAGGCTGGTTTAACATAATATACTCAATGCAGAGTCTGAAACTTAAAAAAAACACACATGAAAAAATTATTTATAGTTTTCCCGAAAGCAACAGCCAATGCAACCAGCCATGGTGGCTGGGGAATTATGGGATTCTGTTGGGTCTTTGTTTCTTAAAAAAATGTTTCAGATTGCTGTTATCATTTCGTCAAGTAGCGTAAATCCTGTATCTTCTAATATTGTTTTCTAAATTCTCCCAGCAAGATTATATGTATTTTCAAAATGTGATTTATATTGTCTTGATTAAATGAAAAAAAATTAAGACATCTTTGCATTTCAATGGCTGCTTATTTTAAAATAGAGTTTCATGTTTATGTAGTTTACTACTGTGAACTCCTCCTGTCTATGACAGAATGTATGTTTCAGTCCTCAAGGACAAATAAATGGTTCTTCCATGCAGCTGTTACAAAAGCTGCAGTAAAAGGTATACAAGCTTTTCTAAATAAGAACATAATTAATGTGGTAGCTTAATGAAGCACAACTGACAATGCTCCTGAATGATTCAAGGGCATCATAGATTTATGTGCACTGTTTTTACAAAACACCAACATCAGTTGTTTAGAAAGGGCACAATAATAACTGCATACTTTATTTAATATAAGCTTTACATATTAAACACATGGGTGGAAAGGGAGACTTACAAAGAGCTGTCCTCTCAGGGCCAGATCTGACTTCAAGTTATTTCTGGATGTCTACATGATGCCCAGGGACTAACTCATGTTGGGGAAGGCTCCAGAGTTTACCTCAAACTCTGAAGCAACCCTCGACTTTGGGGTTGTTGTGGATAGTTGGATCAGCTCTGGATTGAAACTAGTCCAATTTGCCACACAACTGTGTAGCCATCCTCTTTTCCATGTACTACATGGTGCAGGGAAAGGAGGATGGAACAGGGCTATGGTTTGTCACCATGGCAGCTAGCCAACCTCCTTTCCCCAGACTGCATGAATGCCTATACTGATGTCAGCAAAGATACCCAACAGCTAGTCCCTCTCTAGACTATTACTGGCTTCTGTGATGATAATGGACAGCTTAGGCAATGGTAATCACCCAGGAGGGGCAACCTGGGTTCAGCCCGACTCCCATCACTACTGAAGTTTGGGGCTTGTTCAAAGCAACAGCGCTCCTGAACCACTGATTTAGTTGACTGTGCAGGTAAGCCTTCAGTTAAAAATATTCTTAGAGTTCTCCACAGGCTAGAGACCTATGTTCATAGGCAATCTGTAGATTTATTAATCTTAGAGTGTATCTCAAAACCTGCATCTTTTCTCTTCCCTAGCCCTGAAATAAACTACACATAGATCCAGATCCGGCCAAAGTTGGATTCATTTAACAAGTTCAGGTCCCGTTGATTTCAAAATGAAAGTTAAGCACATGCTGATCATACAAATGAAGCCTAACAGTGCAATTTTTGACTAATTGGCACCCCCAGTTTTGAAGATTCAAATTTACCATTCACAGAAGAGTGCATTGTTAAAGCACAAGTGTCACCAGGCTGAATCAGTGGGACTTTACTGTAGGAAGTTCTCTAGCTGAATGTAATATGAAGAGAATAAATCTCAAAAACATCTAAAGAGGCTAAAAAGCATAGGGGTTTTCTTTGTGAATAGCATGAGTCACACACATATGACTGTTCGCCTTAATTTTTTTTTCATGTCAGGAGCAACTGGAGAATACTACAAGTCGCTTCTGGTATTACAACAATTGGCTGTCTGCAAGGACATTGCCCAGGGATGCCCAGATGTTTTACCATCCTGTTGGAAGCTTCTCTCATGTCACAGCATGGGAAACTGGAGCTGACAGACAGGAGGTCACCCAACTCCCCGGGTTTGAACTGCCAACCTTTTAGTCAGCAGTCGTACTGGCACAAGAGTTTAACCCATTGTGCCACTGGGGGCTCCACCATGAAGGTAATACTGACAAAGAAAATTCTTATTAAGATTATTTTTTCACACATTAAATTGCAATTTAATGATGCAATTAGAATTTTCTAAAATGGTACACCCTGTATTTATTTGAACTCATATAGATGATGTTAATAGTATTTGTGGTTTTGTAAACTGTACTCTGCAGGGTGAGACATTCATAATTTCAAACTTCCATCATATTTCTTCAGTTCTAAGAATGAAGTGTGGGATGTCATGATATTTTACCTCAGATCCTGAGTTATGATCAGACTCTTTTGTGGCCCCAATTTAACCATTTAATGGCTTTAGATGGCTGCATACATTTTTTCAAGGAAATTATTTTATATATTTTCCTGCTTTCATATATTTTTCTATTGATTCCAAAAGATTAAAATATTTAGTCAGTCACAGTTGTAACCTCAGGCTAAGAAGCTGATATTTTTGGTCTTAATCCTTTTGCCTTTGATCATATCCACCATTGGGATGCTGCTCCTGAGAACTTAGAATCAAAGAACACTGTGGGACACCTATTCTACCCTACTGTCAATACAGCAAAAGCACTCTTAAGAAGTAGAGACATCCAATCTCTGTTTAAATACTGTGCAAAAGTATAATCTTCACTTCTCCCTTCACTGAGGAAGACTCCAGGTTTTTACCGTTGGAAAGTTTAATTTTTTACTATAGTTTGAGCCAATTAGTTAAGGCCATTGTCAATAGAGCAGCACAAAAGAAGCCTGATCCTTATTTTACATGACATCACTTCATGTAAAAATAAGTATACACAATGATTTTTTTCCAGGTTAAAACCATTGAAATTAATAATGGAAGAAAGGAATGCTGTGAGTACTAAAAGTCAACATGGATTTTTCAAAAACAAGTTGTGCCAGACTAATCTTATCTCTTTTTTTGATAGAGTTATAAACGTGATAGATGCAGGGAATGCTGTGGATGTAGCATATCCTGATTTCAGTAAGACCTTCAACAAAGTCTCCCATTACCTCCTTGCAGGCAAACTAGTTAAATGTGGTCTAGGCAATGCTACTATTAGGTGAATCTGTAATTAATTAAGTGACCGAACCCAAAGGGTACTCACCAATGGTTCCTCTTCATTCTGGAGAGAAGTGACTAGTAGAGTGTCGCAGGGTTTGGTCCTGGGCCCAGTACTGCTTAACATATTTATTAATTACTTGGATGAACAATTAGGGGGACCTCACCAGCAACTTAGACCACTCACAAAGCATTCTTTGGATTTAGTTTCTATAACCAAGGGAAAAAAAGTCTCTAATGACATTTGAGTGCGAAAGCCTCTGATTTTCTACTCAATGCCCAACCCCCTTGTGCCACTTCCAGTCACCCCACCCCCACCCCCCAAAGTCTCTTGTCCCTGTTTTTCCACGAGAAAGAGTTTTAGTTCTTCTAGATGCCAGCACTGTCTTCCATGGGCACCTCCTACTGGCCTCAAGATGTCACAGAGAAGGTTTATGTTGGACTTATTAACAGTAGAAATCGGCTGCTGACATCTATAACTGTTTATCTTTTTTTATAACTTGCAAACATAATGTCCATCTTTTCCTTCCAGTGATACAGAAGTTTAAAATCAATAGTTCATCATAACTCCTGAAATTTATTGTCTAGTTGAAAAATCCCTTAATTTGTGACCAGTGAAGTGATGCACATTTCAGTGTGACTAACACACACACAGACATATGACAAAAAATCAGAGGAAATTCCTATTATGGAGTGCATTATAAATTCATCTAGAGTAAATGAAAGCCATTGACGTCTTTAAATAAAAAAGATAGCTACACCAAAAGCTAATGGTTTTATATATAATTAAAAAAACCCTCTTCACTTCATTTCCTCTCTTTTCTTAGCTTCTGACTTCACAGTATGATCTAGGAGGCAGGGAAGATTAGATATGGTGAGGGGAATAATCTTCTCACATCGGGAATGTCATTTAATACTTGTATGTGCCTACACTGGAAACGGAATGAAAGGGTCTTTGGGTGTAGATTCCATGCCCTCTAAGACCCAATATATATAAAGCAGGAACATGCTAGCATAGCTGGAGGCAAAGATGGATGAGCTATATCCGCTCTAGGAGAGCTTTGTATTTACTCAGTCATCAATCTGTTTCATCTTGTCTACAGTCTGGAATTGTTTGTTTTTAAAATCTACCTGAAAATTCACCTTTGTTTCCCTGAATAGAAACATTTGGCATGCACCTTTGCTTCATATAAATAATTTTTGGAATGGGACTTTTATAAAATGAATGTTATCAAACAGAATTCTTGAACATAATCTGTCGAAGTGTGCAGTTTAAAGAATATCTGCATTATGATTAAATGTTTGAAAAGCTGGGGTTTATGTGCATGAGAAAAATTGGGAGAAAAGAAAGAGTTTTTGTTTTTCTAAGTTCTTTGTTTCATTAATGCCTCACCTTTCTTCCAAAACTGGGACCTGAAGGTATCTCGCTGCATAATGAAGAAATGGGTTCAACTAAAATTTGATATGGGCTTAAGTGCTTTCCGTGCAGAAAAGTATAACTTAATCAATTATTAGTATGGAATATAATGCTTTTAAATCCAGAGGTCTTGGCCTATATTCTAGCATCTTCAATTATTCAATACTTAGAATAATTACTATACTTAGTTTAGTTCAGTGTTTCCTGAAATCTGGTCTTTCAGGTTGTTTGGACTTCAGCTCACAAAATCCTGATCATTGGTCAAGGCAGGTGAGGCTTCTGGAAATTGAAGTCCAAAATACCTGGAGGACTAGAGTTTGAAAATCACTGGTTTAGTTGTATTTATCACAATAAAATATTGTGTTTTTTCATTGTTTAAGTATAAGGAGCATAACCAAAAGTGACATCGCTTCTTTTTTATTTCCTTTTTGGTTCTTCAGATTTCTATTGCTGATTGTAATGTTAGTTCAAGATTGGGATACTTAAAGATGCAGAGCCAATGGTGGCTGGATTTCTCCAGTCCAGAGATCTTGATGTCAGTTGTTTGAGGCAGAGGGTTAAGTGTAACAGGCCAATTGAAGATGCTAGAATATAGGCCAAGACCTCTGGATTTAAAAGCATTATATTCCATACTAATAATTGATTAAGTTATACTTTTCTGCACGGAAAGCACTTAAGCCCATACAATACTATACACATATTATATGCTAGGTTTCAGCCTCTGCTCATGAGATTCTTCAGGCCAAACTATCCGTCAAAAAAGCTATTAATTAATTAAATGCAATGACAAAAACTGGATGAATATAGTTAACATGTTTTCACTATGTAGATAGTGCTGACCTGACAAATTCAGGACTATCCTGGACTTTACGGTGAGAGTGAAAATAACCGTTTCTCACATTGCCACGAATCCCAGTTTTGGGAGAAAGCTGGGGCATGTAATGATGATGAGGTCGATGAAGTTTGGAGCCATTTGTGACTATGTATATGCCCACAGAATATTTGGAAAACAAAACAAAAAACTCAATTACACATCTACAAGCAGGTTATATGCTGTGCCTATGGCCAATGCAACTTTGTTAAGAGATTTGTTTGCCCTGGATCAAGTTTCCTTTGTATCTATGTACTTCCTTGACCTTGCCGCCAGCTGTTTAATGCTTGAGAGGTTTGTTGTACTTAAACTGAATTCTTAGAGCAGTGGTTCTGAACCTGTGGGTTCCCACATGTTTTGGCCTTCAACTCTCAGAAATCCTAACAGCTGGTAAACTGGCTAGGATTTCTGGGAGTTGTAGGTCAAAACACCTGGGGACCCACAGGTTCAGAACCACTGTCTTAGAGCAACAGGCAAGCTTACCTATGAATCGGAATTATTTCTTTATGCTGTTCCCTTGAAAGAATGAAGAATTTCAGTTGTTTCCCATCTCTATAGAAATACAAGGATTATTTTTGCAATGTTTTGAGTACTGATATCATTTTTTTGCCTTGTCTCAGGATGTGTGTGTGGGTTTGGATTCATTTATAAAAAATGTACCCTTTTCTTTACAAAAAAATGCACTTGGGGAAAAGAACACGTTTTCTGTAAATGAAGCAATATTTTTTGTGTGGGACAGAATGTATTTTATTCAAAATTCAGTTTCTGGGACAACAATGTTGCTTTTTCTCTGCTCTGTTGATATAAAGCCAAGTTACAAAAGTGAATTTACTGAATATTAGTATACTTTTAATTTTATACCTTATGTGTGTCTGTGTTCTTCTGTATATGTGTATAAAAAGTACATACTCGATCTTTCTCATACACAAAGATGAATATAAAGTGAAATTATGGCTTGCCTTTTTAGAAAATCAAATCCCTACAGTGCAATTCACTATTTGTCCTTCAGAACTGTAGATTCTTTGTTTCTTTTTATTATTAAATAACACACCATATGCTAAGGAGGCAAGTGTTTGTTGGTTTTCAGATAGGAAATAACCCCTGCTGGGCCAGATGTACATAAAACAACATAGCTCAATTCACTTTCCAAATGGAAATTGAAATTATGGTCTCTTTTAAATAAAAGCCCATTAGGTTAAATACAGATTTGCGACAGACGTTAATTGAACTCCTTTTGTATTAGGCCATGGAAAAAATGTGAATCTGCAGATAAATGTATCGAAATGACAGCTTCAACAATTTTAATGCTTTCCCTCCTCTTTATTTCTCTCTATCTCTCTCTGTTGAGAGAAAAGAATGAGACTCACACAATAGATTCTACAACTGGAACAAAAGGCAAAGATTTAAGTTTCAGCACTGTGAAAATGGGGAGGGGGGGTTGCCCTTGAGTGGAGCAATGCTTGAACAAAATTCTCCAATTATGCCTTATATGGAGTGGTTGGCACAACACTGAGAAAAGTAGGCTGTTTTATTCAGCTGAGCATTTTTAAAACCCTTGTATTTGGAATCAGGGAATGACAGAAACAATTCTACCAAATATTTTGGGCAGTAAATTTCAGGATAAGATAGGATAGACATTCCCTACTATAACAAACTGTCATGACAAATAGATGACAAATTTCTATGATTTCAATCTTTTATTATAGCTGTATTAGGACATTCTTTGACAACTAATGTCTAGACAATGAATTGAGATCATGACTGAAGCTGGCAGACAACTGCCAGAATATTTATAACCAGGTACACAACTTCCAAGCACCCTCTGGTTCCTATATGATGTCCATAAGCAAAATAAATTTGGAAGGAGGGGTTGACAGATTCCCTGACTGTGCCAATGAAGAGGTAGGGCAAAGGCAGCCATCTGTATTGTGGCACAAGAAGTAGGGAAGAACAAGTGGTACCTAATGCCATTTAGGAGCTGTTCCACAGCCTGACAAAATGGCACTTTAACACCATTACTTTTCCCAACATTGCACAAGGAGGAATCTCCATCACCACTTCTCAGTCCTAGATATTGAAGGATTTCTGAAAAGACATTTTCTAATCCATGTCAAAAATGCCACTAGGGTTGAATGTCTGGTTTGGGTCCAGAACCCATTATCAGAATGCAAAAATCCAGAGTCCTGGCAAACATGTTTTGATGTACCAATTTTTAATGAATAAAGTGTGCATCAGTTTATGTATGATCGAAACAACATATCTGTTGATACACATGCATCAAATAGCAGCCAGCACCTTCAGATAGTAATGGCTGGATTACAGTTAGGAATACATAAAATGGGGTTATGTACTCATCATGGTTATGTATTCATGGGTCTTACATAGGTCCTCAATTAGGTGTTACTTAGGGGCCATGACAGTTCTCCACTCCCAATTTACTGGGCAGTAGCCACTGTGGTTAATGGGGTCTGTTTATATGAAGGAGAGGGATTAGGAACATTAGGTGATTACTGTTCCTAACCTCTCTCTCCCACATAAGCTATCTCCAGTATATGGAAGAATTGCAAAAGAGATCCAATTTGCAAGTTGCAAGGAGACTCACTCATGGAAGGTTGGGGAAACAGCACCCAACTGCATCCTGAATGACAAAGGAATGGATGCTCATCAACAATAGTGCTGCTGTCTGTTAAGTAGGTATGAATGGATGCATTTGGATTGGACCATACATTTATCATTTATAGCCATTTTTTGACATTTGTTTCTAGGTCATTCAGAGTTTTTAATGCTGTATGGCACTCACTCTACACAATGCAGAAGCAATATATTAACTAAGCTGTGGCACTGTAAGATGACAAGCACAAGTAAGTTTCAGGATCTCTTTTTGTCTAGTATTATCATTATAATATTTAATGATCCCTCTTTTAACACTCCTTTCTGGTTTTCATTTAGTCACTGAAAAAAAAGTTGCTCATGTGTGCCAAATCTTTGAGGAGGCCCATTGTGATGGATCCATTCTAATGTTCTAGTTTTATGAGACAAGCTACATATTACAATGAAGTCATGTCAGAAACTCCAGGTAACCATTTCTCCATGGCCAAGTAACCTTAGGAAGAATGGATTTGCTATGAAGAAAGGCCAGAGAGAAGAGGGAGCTTAACTCTTCTTATCTTAAGCTGTAATTCACGTTCTTTTGAAACTGCTCACCTCTGCTGGAGGCTGGGTAAGAAGAGCTAAGAAGGGAAAGTTTCGACTGGAAAGATCAAGTAGGAAAAAGATAAAGTTTTCTCCAGCCATTTTTTCCACCATCCCATATTTTTGAGAGGATGGAAAGAGAAAACACCATCAGTGGCTTTACAATGTAGCATTGAGTGGGCTTCCAAGACTATTAACAGTTATTAATTTCTCTTTCAATCAAGTTTCAGCATACACTGACACAGATAACACTCACCCTGCAAATATGATTGCTGAAATATCTTTCAGAGGTAATCTCCACCCTGATCTTTATAAACAGAGGTTACATGAAAAGAGACAATTCCTCCTATATTGCTCCCACCAAATCCACTTGGAATCTTCTTTTTCTAAAATTAACCAGTAATTGCTTTGAGTGGTATTAATTATCGACTGTTGATTTCTGGGTATAGAACTACCCAGTGTTAAATAAGCAAATATAGAGTGTTGTGAATGTTGCTCCTGAAGTAGTTTCTCTAAATAACACTTCACACAAGAGACACTCCAAATGCTCTTCATAGCTGGTTCCCTGAATGAAGCTATCCATCTCTTAATCATAATTGTCACCATCATCTATATTTTATGGGTGCTGTGAATAGCTAGAGATTTGGGAGAAAAATTGCACTGTGCTGCTATTTTTGTCATTTTGGTCTCAGCCAACATACATTCACACACAGCTATAATCCAGGCATTTCGAAGCACTGAGCTCCAGTAACACAGTCTTTACCATATTCTCACTAATGGACTCCTTCATACTGAAAAAAAGTCAGGAAGTTGCAGCATTTGTTCCTGTAGTTCTTAGGGGAAATATTAAAATATCCAAATGATATATCTGCTGCCTTGTTGTCGAACATGATATCTGCTCACCTACAATGATTTACAGTTTCCCAAGGACATTGAGGGGCACATGCAATCATGCCAGCCACATAACCTTGGAGGTGTCTATGAGCAATGCTGGCTCTTTGGCTTAGAAATTGAGATGAGCACCACTTCCCAGAGTCAGACATGACTAGACTGAATGTCAAGGGGGAACCTTTACTTTTTACAAAGGACATCAAAATAAAAAACATAATTTTTATTGTTTTTTTAAAAAAATTCTGGACTTCTGCAATTGCGGAGAAAGATACCAACAGCAAATCAGCGGCGGCAGCTCCTCCACAACATTGTTTACAACCTTTTCCTTCAACTTTCTGTCTTCCTTACATCCTTTAATTCTATTTAAATCCCTATATGTGTGTATAATATATGTGATTTATACCAGAGTATGTCCTTTGTTAAGTAACAATAAGAAAGTGTAAGGTTCAAACTCAACCATACTGTAACTATTAAGAATCAAGCCAACTGGTTAGCCTTGTATAATTTACAGCCAGGGTGGGGTAGCTGTAAAAGTATTAAACACAAAGCTTCTCTATTGTTGAGGGTTGGTGTTGATGGAGAGTTGCGGTAGGAGAGAAAGCTGCAAAGATACAGAAGAATTGGAGAACAAGACCAGTGAGAGCCTTTTGCAAGTAAGAAAGTTTCAACTACTGTACCTGGGAGCGTCTGGAAGAAGCGTGTGAGAAGAGTCCCAGTCTTCTGTTATACTGTAAATATTCCTTGTATAAAGGCTCCTCTACTACAAAGACAAGTGGTGTATGTCTGCTCCTTAACAAGAGCTTCCTCTACGAAAGGGGGTTACTTCTGTTGCTTCATACATTTATGGACTTCTTTATTCTCCTTTATTCCTTTATTCTAAAGTAGACTACAGTCCCAGACGATTTTCTGCCAATTTCTGGCATTGGCTGCAACATTTTGTGCCCACTCTCAGGGAAGCTTCTTTTTAATTCTGAGATGTAATGAAACAAAAGGGGTACTATTGTCCCCTTTATCGTTTTATTTCAAGATATATTGTTACAGTGCTTCAATGAAATGGTGTTACTGCATTACAGCATTATAACCATAGTTTTGGCCACAAAGGGTATACAACATGATAAACAGAGGAGAAACTGTGACTGACACATTTATATATCTCTGTCCCAGGCTTCTGGAACTTAAAATTAGGAGTTCTAATTTCTATACATATTTAACAACCATATTAGTGTTGAATCAAAGTTCCTTTCCTTTTTTCCTTCTTGCCTTCCTTCCTTCCTTCCTTCCTTCCACACCTTTTTGGAAGGATTAAGTATTTATTACTCTTCTCCAGGAATTTATCGTAGTGTTCTCCATCTGGGATTTGCAGTACGTAACTATTATCATCATGATGACAATAACTACAACAACTATAGACCATCGTTTCATAATTCTAGCTGCAGTCTGAAATCAAATATGTCTTTTTTTCTTCAGAATGGTTGCCTGTTATCTTTCTAGATTTTTAGGATTCTCTGGGGAATGTATATTAATTTGTGGGCAGCCCTGATGAGTTCTCCCAACTCCATTTTTCAAGGCTAAATTGTGTTGGCAAGCTTTGTTTAAAACTGTAGGAATATTTAGCATCTGTATTCAGCACAGTTCAGCAGGGTTAGTGTAACACGAACTTGTGGCAGAAAGTGGAGTAATTATTCAGGATGCTCCTGTAAGGTTAAAAAGAACTTAATGTTGGTAGTCTCAAGAAATCCATCATGGGAGAGGAAAAGAGACAGATAAAAGAAGCTGACCTCTAGTTGATTGCAAGAGCCTCCAAAGGCTGCCTATCATGTGTGGGTGTAAGATAGCCCTTATTATTGGGGTTATGATCCCTTTTCGGACAAAGGAAACAAAAGAGACTGATGTGTTGAAGAAGGGGGAAGTGACCTCAATGTGTAAGAAGGAAACAAGAGTACATAGATCAATGAAAGAAAAAGAAAAAGAAACTCCAGGCATAATCTGGCTCATCCTAAAGGCAGCAGATCCCATCCGATTGTGGAAACTAGGCAGGGGCAGTTCTGCTTGAGATTTATATAGGGCGGTGGTTCTCAGGCTGTGGGTTCCCAGGTGTTTTGGCCTACAACTCCCAGAAATCCCAGCAAGTTTACTAGCTGTTAGGATTTCTGAGAGTTGAAGGCCAAAACATCTCGGGACCCACAGGTTGAGAACCACTGATATAACTAGTTGGGCCTGTCCCAACTAGTATCTGGTCCCACCCATATCGCTGGGCACACACTGGATTTGGTCTTTTCGCAGGGATGGGGTGATAGTATCGGGGTGGAGGAGCTAACCATCGCTCCTTTGTCATGGACCGATCACCACTTGATTAGGTTTAGACTGACTGCTCCTCCCAACCTCCGCAGGGGTGGTGGACCCATTAGAATGGTCCGCCCCAGGAGACTTATGGATCCTAGTGGTTTCCTGACGGCTCTTGGGGAATTTCCCACCTCCCTGGCTGGCGACCCTGTCGATGCCTTGGTCTCTCACTGGAACACCGAGATGACTAGGGCAATCGACACAATCGCTCCAGAACGCCCCCTCTCGAGTAACCGAGCTAACCCGGCTTCTTGGTTTACTGAGGAGCTGGCAGCAATGAAGCGAAAGAAGAGGTGGCTAGAGCGCGTGTGGCGCAGTAACCCGACTAAATCAACCCAAACACATCTGAATACCTTCTTAAGGTCCTACGGTGTGGCAATAGAGGCAGCACAAAAAACATCTTTCGCTGCTAATATTGCATCTGCGAAGAATCGTCCAGCTGAGCTCTTTCGAGTTGTCAGGGGTCTGTTAAATCCGCCGAAAAGCGAGATCCCTGACAGCTCTGGAGCTCGCTGTGAAGCGTTTGCTCGATTTTTCGTAGATAAAATTGGGCGGATTCGGTCGGGTTTTGACACCACTTTACCTGCAGTCTCTGAGAATGTAACGAGAGCATCTGCTTGTCAAGTTTTGTTGGATTCTTTTCAATTAGTTCAGCTTGAGGATGTGGACAGGATCCTTGGAGAGGTGCGGCCTACCACATGCATCCTAGACCCCTGTCCATCCTGGCTTATAAAAGAAGCCAGAGGGGGTTTGGCGGAGTGGGTGAAGGTGGTGGTTAATGCCTCCTTACAGGAGGGCAAGATTCCAGCGAGTCTAAAACAGGCTATTATCAAACCGCTGTTGAAAAAACCATCACTGGACCCCACTCAATTAGACAACTATCGGCCAGTTTCCAATCTCCCCTATTTGGGCAAAGTCCTGGAACGTGTGGTGGCAGCTCAACTCCAGGGATTTCTGGTAGACACTGATTATCTTGATCCGGCACAGTCTGGCTTTAGACCGGGACATGGAACGGAAACAGCCTTGGTCGCCTTGGTAGATGATCTGCGCAGGGAACTGGACAGGGGGAGTGTGTCCCTGTTAGTTCTCCTGGACCTCTCAGCGGCCTTCGATACCGTCGATCACGGTATCCTTCTGGGACGACTCACAGAAATGGGACTTGGGGGTACTGCTTTGCAGTGGCTCCGGTCATTTCTTGAGGGACGGTCCCAGAAGGTGTTACTGGGTGACACCTGTTCGGCTCCACAACCATTGTCGTGTGGAGTCCCTCAGGGATCTATTCTGTCCCCAATGTTGTTTAACATCTACATGAAGCCGCTGGGGGAGATCATTCGGAGTTTCGGACTGCGGTGTTATCTCTATGCAGATGATGTCCAGATCTGTCACTCCTTTCCGCCTGTCACCAAGGAGGCTGTCCAGACCTTGAATCGGTGTCTGGCTGCTGTGTCGGACTGGATGAGAGCTAACAAATTGAAATTGAATCCAGACAAGACAGAGGTCCTACTGGTCAGTCGGAAGGCCGAACAGGGTATAGGGTTACAGCCTGTGCTGGATGGGGTTACACTCCCCCTGAAGACGCAGGTTCGCAGCTTGGGAGTGATCCTGGACTCGCCGCTGAGCCTGGAACCCCAGGTCTCGGCGGTGGCCGGGAGAGCTTTTGCGCAATTAAAACTTGTGCACCAGTTGCGCCCGTACCTTGGGAAGTCTGATCTGGCCACGGTGGTCCACGCTCTTGTTACATCCCGGATAGACTACTGCAACGCGCTCTACGTGGGGTTGCCCTTGAAGACTGTTCGGAAACTCCAACTAGTCCAGCGTGCGGCAGCCAGATTGCTCACCGGAGCGACATACAGGGAGCATACCACCCCCCTGTTGTGCCAGCTCCACTGGCTGCCGGTTCAATTCCGAGCACAATTCAAGGTGCTGGTCTTAACCTACAAAACCCTATACGGTTCTGGTCCAGTGTATCTGTCCGAACGTATCTCCCTCTACGTCCCACCTCGGAGTTTGAGATCATCTGGGGAGGCCCTGCTCTCGACCCCACCACTCTCACAAGTGAGGCTGGTGGGGACGAGAAGCAGAGCCTTCTCAGTGGTGGCCCCCCACCTGTGGAATTCACTCCCGGGGGAAATCAGAACAGCACCAACCCTCCTCTCCTTCAGGAGGAGGGTGAAGACATGGCTGTGGAACCAGGCCTTTGGGCAACCAGGCAATTAGACAATGACAACCAAATAAGACAATCAGATGTGTGAGATCGGCAGGATTGTCGAAATGGAACCAAAACAGATCTTTGAGTTAATTGTACACTGATGGGTAGGAGGAAGTTCCAGGTTTGTACTGTTTTTACTGATTTTATCATTTTACTGATTTTATTGGATAATGTTGAATTGTGGGAATTTGTACTGTTATATTTTTTGTGATGATTGTTTGTGTAGCAGGCGTCTAAGTGCGCCTTGCAGCTGTAAGCCGCCCTGGGTCCCCTTCGGGGTGAGAAGGGCGGGGTACAAGAACCCCAAATAAATAAATAAGATATAGGGGATCGCCAATGAATGTCAGGTGCTGTAGGCTATATTTCAAAAGAAGGAAGTAACAAAATGATCTTACCTATGAAAACCCTATGAACAAATCATGAGGTCATCATAAGTCAACAGGTGACTAGAAGATACATAGACACACATCACTCATTTTGCCTCTGCTATTGTTCCAACAAAAAGACCAAATGAAAAAACACTTCTGAAAGCAACATGGGCATTTTTTCTAGCACAAATCCAAATGTAACACTGCTCAAGCCTCCTGGACCAAAGTAAGATACTGTCAGATTACTTTTTAAGGTGTTGTTTCAGTGTGTTTGAATTTTGCAAGGAAGGAAATTTGGTTAAGAACTCAACTAACTGCCTCTGGCAAAACCTTGATTCTGAATCTGGTGACATTTTGCCTCTGGCTCTGTTGTTTCATTCTCCACTCTACCAGTCTCTACTGTGGCATTTCTTATATGCCCTGCATGTATTGTGCTCGATTCTGATATATTTATGAAAAATTAACATATTGTTAAGTTATTTGCCTATCATTTGGGCTATGATTTTATAATATAGAGAAAAGATTGGGATAGTTAAATACATATGGGCATGTTTAGCCTCAAGAAGAGAAGGCTGAGAGGAGACATGATAGCCATGTATAAATATGTGAGAGGAAGTCATAGGGAGGAGGGAGCAAGCTTGTTTTCTGCTGCCCTGGAGACTAAGACGCGGAACAATGGCTTCAAACTACAAGAAAGGATATTCCGACTGAAAGAAGGAGCCTCCACCACACTCCGGGGCAGAGAGTTCCACTACTGATCAGCTCTCACAGTCTGGAAGTTCTTCAACTTCCAGACTGTGAGAGCTGTTCAGCAGTGGAACTCTCTGCCCCGGAGTGTGGTGGAGGCTCCTTCTTTGGAGGCTTTTAAACAGAGGTTTGATGGCCATCTGTTGGGGGTACTTTGAATGCTTTTTCCTGCTCTTTGGCAGGGGTTTAGACTGGATGGCCCATGAGGTCTCTTCCAACTCCATGATTCTATGATTCTATATCAAAGTCTATCAGAGAGAAAAAAAGTCAATTCTCTACCGGCAACAGACTGAGGTTTGATTCCCACTTTTTCTTCTTTTTTGTATGTATTATAATTGCAGTCAATTTCCACACTAATCATCCATGCTGTATAAGCTTTCTGTCATAGTTGCTTCTCCATTTACCAATAGATTGAATTCTAAAGTCTATTTGCTGTAATGTAATTATATTGGTGTTTAAATGGATAGAGTTGAAAATAGTTTGCTGCTGGCTTTTTCCTCTGGTGACTTGTATGATCACTGTAGTGAGGAAATTAGAAAGAAAAGCTTAAGTTCAAGACAGATGGTTTACTGGAATGTCAGTAAGGCACATTTAATGGGCCCTTTTATTTAAATTTTTGAAATGTGAAATAAAAACGTCTTTGAATCATACATCCATATGAATATTTAGACATAAAAATCCCTTCCATTCTCCCTGGTTACCTGATTTCTGTTATATGCACTTTAAAAAAATTACTGAAACTCTTTGGACAAGTAGTAGTGTATCAGTTATTGAATGACAGAGTTTCCATGGCACATTACTTATATAGACAGTTTTGGGGCTATATCTTCCAGCTAAGTCTCTAAACTCCAGATTCACACATTCATTGCATAAATGTGCAATGTGCATTAGCATATAATGCAGATTGCTGTGCAATGCACATTGGGTACTTTACTGACATTGCTATATAATATTAACAGAAGGAGCCACAGTGATGCAGCGGGTTAAGCCATTAAGCTACAAAACTTGCTGACTGGATGGTTGGCGGTTCGAATCCATGGATGGAGTGAGCTCCCATGGTTGGAGTGATCCCCAGCTTCTTCCAACCTACCAATTTAAAAAAAGAACATGCAAATGTGAGTAGATCAATAGGTACTGCTTTGGTAGGAAGGTAACAGCGCTCCATGCAGTCATGCTGGCCACATGACCTAAGAGGCATCTAGGGACAATGCTGGCTTTTTGACTTAGAAATGGAGATGAGCAACACGCCCCCCCCCCCCCAAGAGTCAGACACAACTAGACTTAATGTCAAGGGAAAACCTTTACCTTTAACACAACAGGAGCTGGATACAGAAAGTTCTACTTCCTATATACATTACATCCATTTATAGACACACAACTCTAATACAGGATTCTGGTTATGAATAATAAGTATCACAGCATTTTGAATCTAATTTTTTCTCTTACTAATTTCAAAAAGAAGCAATTTATCCCCCCCCCCTCTCTGTGTGTGTGTAAATGTCAGCCTTTCAAAAACCAATGAAATTCTTTTTTATAGTTATTTTTATTTAGAATAAAAATTTGCTCCTTAAGGGTAGGAGCAGAGAAATGAAAGTAACTGTAAAGATAGTTATTTTCATCTTGTTTACATAAAAAGAGTGGGAACAATAAATTTACAATATAGTAGAACCCCCCCCCCCCCCACACACACACACTGAAATTCTTATCCATCTGTATTGACTGAAAACCTTATCACATCATAGCATATGAAGTGGTGCCTGGTAGGCCTGTTTGATCAAGAAAAAATTTGTTTCTAAAATCGATTTGTAATTGGGGTGTTTTTTTGTTTCGATATTTAAAATATTTACAAAACTTTTCAAAAAAATGTTTTGTTATTTACGAAATTTCGTTAATATATACAAATCATTTTGTAAGTGTGAATGTTGCAGTAATGGTCACCTTGATTAGCATTGAATGGCTTTCATTTCTCCCACCCTGGACATTCCATAGATATTAGATAACTCCATTTGCCTAGTTTCCAACAGACCTCTGAGGATGCCTGCCATAGATGTGGGCAAAATGTCAGGAGAGAATGCTTCTGGAACATGGTCATACATACAGCCCTGAAAACTCACACAACCGGCCTCCGCGCGCCATCCGGCTCCGGCTCCTGCGCCCTCCTCCTCCTCCTCCTCGGGTGAGCGCGCGCGCGCCATCCAATCGGCTCCGGCTCCTGCGCCCTCCTCCTCCTCCTCCTCCTGACACTTCCTGCAACACAGCTGGGAGGAGGAGGAGGAGGAGGAGGGCGCAGGAGCCGGAGCCGGATGGCGCGCGGAGGCCGGTTGTAAGGGTGAGCGCGCGCGCGCCATCCAATCGGCTCCGGCTCCTGCGCCCTCCTCCTCCTCCTCCCAGCTGTGTTGCAGGAAGTGCTAGGAGGAGGAGGAGGAGGAGGAGGAGGAGGGCGAAGGAGCCGGAGCCGATTGGATGGCGCGCGCGCGCTCACCCTTACAACCGGCCTCCGCGCGCCATCCGGCTCCGGCTCCTGCGCCTCCTCCTCCTCCTCCTCCTCCTCCTAGCACTTCCTGCAACACAGCTGGGAGGAGGAGGAGGAGGAGGGGGGCGCAGGAGCCGGAGCCGATTGGATGGCGCACAGAGGCCGGTTGTAAGGGTGAGCGCGCGCGCGCCATCCAATCGGCTCCGGCTCCTGTGCCCTCCTCCTCCTCCTCCTCCTCCCAGCTGTGTTGCAGGAAGTGCTAGGAGGAGGAGGAGGGCGAAGGAGCCAGAGCCGATTGGATGGCGCGCGCGCGCTCACCCTTACAACCGGCCTCCGCGCGCCATCCGGCTCCGGCTCCTGCGCCCTCCTCCTCCTCCTCCTCCTCCTAGCACTTCCTGCAACACAGCTGGGAGGAGGAGGAGGAGGAGGGGGGCGCAGGAGCCGGAGCCGATTGGATGGCGTGCGGAGGCCGGTTGTAAGGGTGAGCGCGCGCGCGCCATCCAATCGGCTCCTGCCACGGTGCACTGCTGGGGTGCTTGGGAGCGCCGGATTGGCTCCCAGGCACCACCAGCAGCACTCAGTCACAGTCAGCACAGCAGCCTCCATCCCATTAACGACACGAGCTGAAGCTCGTAAAATATATGGGGCTGCTGTTTCGATATTTTTAAACCCTTCCGGGTTTGAAAATATGTTTTGAAATCGCTTCGGATATGGTAAAAATAACGATTTAATTACAAAATAACGAATTAACGAACGAAATCGCACAGGCCTAGTGCTTGGCATAGAAAACCTTTATCCCATGCCCTCCATTGTTCATTTTCCCCCTTACTTCATCCCACAGAGGGGAACCATCTGCCATCTGGCTTCCCCCCATTGATCCCTATGTAACTTAGGAAACATACACCAATTCCTCTACATTTGCACCATGGAGCCCTGCCACAAGTAGCTCTAAATTTTGGGATGGGAACCGGCAGGCTTTGTGGGGCAAATTGAGAGAAACTACATTGTGGGATGGGGCCTGGAGGTTCTGTGAGGTAAATGGAGAGGAACTGGCACATGCTACCGATTTTAGCTCATCTGATGAGGTTGTAAATTCAAATAATATATATCTTTTTCATCCATGGAAATAATTGTATTGTATGTGCCTGTCATGTAGTTATTAAATATGAGAAATGTGTTAGAAAACGTAAATACACCAGGGTAGTAGTAATCCTAATACAGTATTACAAACATGGTGGAACACAGGAAGATTCTTGAAGTTCTTTCTACTCCAAATGTGGAAAAAAATGAGAATTTTGGTCAGTTTTCAAAAAACTGAATTAGCCTTTCATTCGCACTGGGAAATTTTAGTAGCTACAGCTTTTGATCTCGATAAAATAGTGGAGAGTAGAGACATCACACTGGCAACGAAGATCCGCATAGTTAAAGCAATGGTATTCCCTGTAGTAACCTACTGATGTGAGAGCTGGACCATAGGGAAGGCTGAGCAAAGGAAAATAAATGCTTTTGAATTGTGGTGTTGGAGGAAAGTTCTGAGAGTGCCTTGGACTGCCAGAAGATCCAGCCAGTCCATACTTCAGGAAATAAATCCTGACTGCTCATTGGAGGGAAAGATATTAGATGCAAAGATGAAGTAATTTGGCCACATAATGAGAAGACAGGAAAGCTTAGACAAGACAATTATGCTGGGGAAAATGGAAGGAAAAAGGAAGAAGGGCCAACCAAGGGCCTTGATGTGATTGGCTTGACCTTGAAGGAGCTGGGGTGGTGACAGCCAAGAGGGAGCTCTGGCGTGGTCTGGTCCATGAGGTCACAAAGAGTCGGAAGTGACTGAACGAATGAACAGCAACAAACAGCTATTACTACAGCTATTATGTCTCCTTGCTTTGGATGTGATGTACATGAAGAACCTTTTAAGAAAGAAAGAAAGAAAGAAAGAAAGAAAGAAAGAAAGAAAGAAAGGGTGACCTAAATTTGTAGTAACATAGTTGAATAAACAAGGATGCAAAGCCAGTTACATATAGAATGTTTTTCATTCAGTTCATGGTGATTAAAGTAGAAAATAGAATAATAGAAACTTAAGAGTTTCAAGAGACTAGGAGGGATATTGAGTCAAGTTACCTGCTAAGCTCTTGCGCAACTAAAACACTTCTGAAAGAGACCCATTCCAACTCTCCTCAAAGATTTTCAAAGAAGCATATTCCACCACTCTTTTCTTGTAATTAGAATCCACTGTTTCATATTGTAGTCTCTGGAGCAGCAGGGAAACATTGTAACATCTTATTCTACACAATGTCTTCAGATATTTAAGGATACTAGCATGTCACTTCAGGATAATCTACATGGACAAGAAAACCCATACTTGAATTCACATCTAGCTGTTGCCATGATGTTCACTGACTTTCAGTGAAAGTTGTGGAGTTAGACTGACTTTGCCCTGCTTTGGGCAAAGTTAGTGGGATATTCTGGAGCTTCCTGGAAATTTCAGAGTATCAAGGGAGCATGTTTGCCCTGAATTGGACCAGTCCATTGTCCAGATGGTCACTGCATGGCTAATCCCATGTCACCACTAACATTCTCAGCTCCATTCTAATTTTGGACTGTCGCAGGTACCCCTGCTGATGTCAGAATGGGTTAACCATATGATCAAAAAAGGAGGGGAGCAATCTATGTAAAATAAAATATTTCTATGTTGAAATAACATTTCTTCTACAGAGAATGCTGTTTTCTGTGCAAAAAACCCTCTTTTCTGAGCAAAATAACATGTGGATTTTGGGTAGAGTAAGTCCTGAGCTATAAATACTATTCACAGTCCAGAATTGTTCTTGGGGTTTTATACATTAGAAAACCATGTTTTTCAACCATTTTGTTTTTGTTTTAGAAATAAATAACCTTTTGATCTCTAAAAAAAGGGTATATGTATCTAGGTCTTTAGTGCGAATACTGAGGAAAGACACTGAAGAGAACTGATGATTGTCCACAAAGTTATGAGAATTGAATGATGATTAGCCAAGTGTCTACCATACTTTGCTGCACCCTTTATCTTCATTCCACCCCTCATTCCTTTTACAAACTGTGCAAGAATGTTCAGGAGGCATCAAAACACACTGACCACAAATACTAGCTATGAGACATCTTAGTTCTTTGCATTTTTGTATTAGTGCATTTTCCAAGTTGGAAAAGAATTCAACAGAGAAAAAATGATAGTAATGTAAAAGAATATTTCTCAGTCCCAATTCCCTCTCTAACACATACAGATCTATATCACTCGCCTCTCTGAAATCAGTCAGAACTCCACTAATGTCGAACAGGAAGGAGAGGAAGAAGGTAAGATAGAGATAGGGCAGAATATAGAGCCCTGGGGAAGTTTGGCTCTGGATTTAAAGAAGCTCTGGAGTTGCTCATAAAAAGAAAGAAACAGGAAATCTAGAAGAAAGAACTCAGAATACCAGATTGTTATAATTCCCTCCTGTGGAAACCAAAGGAGCTGTACATGGTGCTAAACTATTAGGGAGAATAGGGGTTCAGAATGCTGGATAGCACCTTTAAATTTGAGAATGAAACTCACATAGATTCTGTGTTCCATTGTACTCAGAACCACCAGCTTGCTAGTAAGACTTGTATGCTGTGAAGGATATAGTTCTGCACATCTAATGGTAGAATTGCTCTGTAAAGCAAGGATCCGTAAATCTGACAAAACAATTTGATGAAAGTAACAGCAGCAAATAAAAGCACATAGTGATAGTGAACAAGTTAAAGCACCAATTCTTCTGAAAGCCAGTCTGAATATAAAGGTCTTTGAAGCTCACCTAAATGCTAAAAAAGAAAGGTCCACACATATATTTATATAAATAACTGAGACAGTAATGGTGTCTGTTTCTGTCTTCATGAATGCAAACTAAATTTCAATTGAAGAAAAAAGTAAGATCTATTTTTCCATTCTGCTTTTATGTTGGTAATAAATGAACAATGGAATACAGTTAAGGGGATTCCATATTGCTTATTTGACAGAGGAATATTTGTGAGGAGAGAAAGCACAACATATTGCAAATTGGAGGAGAGAAAGAAAACATTTCTAAATAGATGAATATGCAAATAGGCACTTAAATAATGTTTACTCTGGAAAATATAAGATATCATGTTTTTAAAACAGTTTAAAAACCACTTTGGCTTATTAAGCAATTTTGACTGGGTATGACACTGGTTGAAATAGTGGGGCCCGTCCTGGGAAGTCAGTTCTGTAAAAATGCTAACAAGTATTTTAGGTTCACTGGCCCTTTAGTAGAAAAAGAGCAGCCATGATTGTTTTGTAACCATGACTAGCCTTTTTAAGGCATTAGAAAAGAATTTAGGCAATTGCATGAGCAAGGGATCATTTCTTGGACAGTAGCAGCCTAAGGAAATACTGTCACATTCTGCATTACTAACATCACAGCTTGCAAGTTAAAAGTAGTATTAGTCTCAGTAACATATGAGGTCTTGATTTTAAAAAGTTTCATCTATTCAATAGAGACAAATGAAAAAAAATGCATTTCAGCCACAAAAATAAAATGCACATGTACAGGATGATATACTTCCAAAAAATATTGGGATTATTGTTTATCATAAATTGATCAGCAATGTGATACTGCAGCAATGAAAAGGAGTGTTATTTTAGCCTGCATTAATAGAAGCATAGTTTCCAAGTAGAGGGAAATAATAGTTGGACTACATGCTGCACTCTCCAGGACTCATCTGGAGTACTGGAGTACTCTGGGCAACTCATTTTAATAATAGTTTAGACAAGTTGGTGCAAATTGAGAAAATGGCAATAATAATTTTAAGAAATAAATAGAACAAAACATGAGAAGAGGTTGAAGGAGCTGGGCTTCGCAAAGAGAAGATTTGAGTGATGACACTATTGCAATCTAAATTCCACAAGGATTGCCCAAAAGAGGATTCTTTTCTACTACTCCCTCAGTACTTAGACCTATTAGTTTTAAGTTACAGGAGAGTAGACTTCAACTTAACAGGAGAAGCGCCGTCTTGACAGTGAATGGTTTGATCTAAGGAAGCTAAGCCTCAGGAGGTGAAGAGATCTTCTCTGAGTGATGGACAGCTACCTATTGGGGATGCTCTAACTGGAAATCCTACATTGAGCAGGGGGTTGGACCTGATGGCCCATGAGATCTCTTCCAATTCTACAATGCATGATTCAATATGATCTGGAACCCTGAAAACTAAGGATCCCAGTCACAGAACAGAGTGACTACAGAGGAGGTGGACAATGGTTGAAATTCTTTTAATGAGATACTTTGGCATAATTATAGTACAGTGGGTGATAATGGCAGGATAAAGGTGGCCTTGGGCACATTGGCCACAAAGGAAGCAACATTATAGAAAAATAGGCTGCTTAGCACCAGCAGATTTTATCTCCTTTCCTTCATCACTGTGTGATCCTAAAAACCCTGTTACCTCTAGCATAGGATGATAATATGAACTGCCAGTAACCTGCTCTCCTTTCTTACTCATTTGCTTAACCTTATTTTGAATGTCTGAAGAGACTCCAAACCAATTGTGTTCCACATAGGCAAGAAAACTAACAACCCCAACCTTGCTAAGATTTTGTTTTACAGAACTAGTGACCAAACCATGCAAGTTCTTAAAGTGTATCATGTATTTGCATTTCCATTGTCTTTTTTTGTTAAACCACAGGTGTTTTTGTCCAGGGAGAGAGGTGACCCCCACCAGAAACACGGCACACAGGAAGGAGAGGCTTATCTCTATCCATCCGGTATGATTTGAATTAAAATAAATCCCTCCCAAAATGCACAGCTGGAACACGCAGGAATAAGTTCCCAGTCCTGATAATGAGGGAAGTTTTCCCTAGGGATTTTAACCATGTGTGGACAAGCGAGTGAGTGCTGGAATGGGAAAGGAAAATCCTCTTCTTCCTGTTATGCTTAATATCCAGGAAGATTTCCCCCTTCCCAAATGTCTTAAGTTAATACAAGTCAAGGAACATTATTCATTTCATATAAGAAGATTTTTTTTGAAACCCTTGTCTGTATCTTCTCAACCCACCATGTCCCCTGAGTCAATGTACAACAGGGTAAAAAAAGTCCCTTGAAAATACCCAATACACAAATAAAAACATTTAAATGAAGACTAAACCTACTTCTTTAAATAGTTTGAAAATCACAAATTGGTGATGATGATGAATGATGATGCGAAGATGATCTTTATTTATCTTCCACCCAGAACTAGCACAGGATCATTTACAAGTGAAAATAAATGCAATTAACATTTACAAAATGTCAACATTAAAATTAAATTAAGCTACCAATAATATTAAACAATTGACTAAAGCTAGTAAAAATAGCATTTTGAGAACAATACAAGTCAAAGCAGTACAAATATTTTCTTTAAAAACATTTCTCAAAAGCCTTCAGAATAACCCTCCCACCCCACAAATTGATTGCTAGAACTGCCAGAAAAGCTATGTAGTTTTAAGAACTGAAGACAAAACAATGCAAGTTTAAGTAGCTGTCAGAGATTGAAAATGCTGGAGCCAGCCTGATGTCCATTGGAACAAATTCTATGGTTAGAAATATCTACAAAGAAATTCCAATCATGTGTACCTACCACCAATCAGACATCATCAGATTGTAAGACCTGG